>NC_090928.1:931929760-932232790 GCF_040938575.1 Ambystoma mexicanum | reverse complement strand
ATAACACAGTCTTGCATTGCATGCAGATTTCCTGTTTTTCTTGTCTGTGTTCACCCTGTGGTGAAGCTATTAAAGATTTGGCCGCAGAGGATGAAACTGGAGACACATCTTCTACTTTAAGGGCACATATTGGCAGAATTACCATGGTAGAATTACGGCTGAAGGAAATTCTGTCAAAACCCCATGGAGTCCTTTGGACTCCAAAAACGGGATTTTCACTGCCCTTCCACTGCTTGCAATCCTGTGGTAAGCCCACAGGACCAAGGGTTTATATTGGTAATCGGTTTTTACAGTAATTTGGCATATTTATCACCGAATTATGATCAAACACGCAATGAGGACTTTTGTCTTAATGGGAATGTCACTGAAGTGAACTTCCATACATGTGGGAGCCTTGGATCAACTGGAGAACGTGCTGGTTTTATTCAGGGGTTGGTTAGTGAAATATTTAAGAATGTTACTGGTCTTAACTTGTTCAATCATGTTGTTTGTGGTAATGATTACTCTGAATCTGTCAATAAGAGTATTTAAAAAAAAAGATCTGGTTAGGGAAGAGCCGATTGTCAGTATTAACAAGCACCTACATCAATGCCCTACATTTCACAAAGGTTTCCTTAAGTGCTGGATGTCAGTTATTATTGCATTCATGCCTCTTCATTAAATTCAAAATAAGTGGTCCATACACAATCACATTTGGCGTTATAACAGGAAATAAGTTATTGTATAGGCCAGTGGAGGAGAATAAGGCAAAGTTGCCAAAAAGTGTTTATGTGAAAGAGTATGTTGCCTGTCCATCCATCTTTTCTCAACCTGATTCGTTTATGCAGCCGTAGACCCAGTGCTTCACCATAAACAGCTTTTGTAATGACTTTCTTTCTCTCAAGTTGCCTCAGTTCCTATGTTCTCTGGTGGAAGTGCCTGTGACAGGGACACTCATTTGAGTCACCCCAATTGCAGTGGCTTTCATAAAAGAGACACTAATGACAAGGGTTCTCTTTCAATTTCTGTATATCTTTCCTTTCTATTTTATCAATGGGTGATGATCGTGCTCTACTTGTTGCCCTTGATTGTGTGGTTCATCTTTGTCTCCTACCTTAATATTTCTCTAGACCTCTAGCTGAATATAGACCAGCTCTCAATGCTCTAGTGTAGAGCATGCTAACTGAGCTGTTGTTGGGTGCATTGGCCCTACAGCATGGTGCATTGAAAAGAGCGGAATGGACTCCCTCATAAACCAATCCTTAGACCTCATTACAAGTGTGCTGGTCTAGAAATAATGCTGGTAATTGAGGCTCTGGCATTGTTTCTAGACCGGCACACTTCAAGTTTGCCAGTCGGTCCACAGATCTCCCAGCGGGCTTGACCTGCCCGTAGATCAGGCCCCATCTGGCAAATAACTGCCATAATCACTGGCACCGGTAGTACGGATGAAACTTACTGACAACCCTGCACTCAAGGGGCTATATGTAACCCTACAGGCCCCCCACTTGCACTATCCAGCACTTGTTTTCTGCACTTAACCTTGCACTGCCACCACTGACCGCACTTCTTGTATCTTGTTGTTTAAATCCCATGTCCTGCACTACCCCTCCTCCCTTCCCTCAGCACTTTTCCCCTTTTTCTCTCCCCCTGCACTTGCACGATCTCAATGTGACTGGGCCTAGTACGATTGTTTTCTTGTTGCCCCCTCATCCCTCCTTGCCACGTTGTGATTTGAAACACTTGTGGATGGGCCCCTATAAATAAAATATCATATCATATCATATAAAGACAAGTACCAAAACAAAAGTACAAACATAAAGACAAGTACCACAAAACGTGAATACAGTACATGTATCAAGTACATGTTAATCCCACATTCCCTATTGGCTCTCACCTATGTAAAAATCTATACACAACCTACACTTCCACGTTCTATTGGTTAGAATATTATCCATGATCATCCTAAGTACATCCCCCTACAAATGACCTAATTGTGCAGACAGCAAAACAAATTCCATACTGATTGGCTGAATTTATACATGTAACATTTTCTAAAATGGCCTTCCCTCATTGTCCAAAACCAATTAATGTAACTTCTGTTGTGCAGTCCCACTGAAACAGCCCGATCATGCAGGCAGTGTGAACAGTCAAGTCAGCAAATTAGACATAGGGCCTCATCACGAGTTGGGCGGTAACGCCGGCGCTATCAGCGCCGGTGCTAATAGCCCTCCGCTAACCCCCCGGGTGCTATTAGCTCCGGATCACGGGTTTGGTGGAAGGGTTATTGCCCATTCCCCATTGGGCCCATTCGGCAAATCCTCATTCCCCATTGGGCCCAATGGGAAACATTTGCGCTATTACCGCCGGCGGATTTCCCGCCGGCGGTAATCGTGCCGAAAATTGGCAATTTTGCTGCACATTTCCCCCCAGCTCAAAGCTGGGGGGAAATCCGCCAAAGCCATGATCTGGCGGACTCTTAAATGCGGTGGTAATAGCGCTACCACCGCATTTAAGGGTTTCCGCCAGACTCGTGATGAGGCCCATAGTAATATCCTCTCCCATGAGCTCTGCCAATTTGGCAAAACCGATATTTCCCAGGTTTTGCAGCAGTTTGCTCTGCAAAACATTTTGCAACTTCCATTTTGAAACATGTTGCTATCCCTGGCACACATTCTTCTGGCTATCTCTTGGGAACCAAGTGACTTCATTAAAAAGGTAAATGATGTGCGACACTTTGGAAATTAACTGCTCACATTTATATGTATTACCAAAATATTCTATTGGAGACCCAGCTGTCCCAACACTCCCTAGGAGGCAGCATAACCACAATCTAGTCTGACACTTTGATATTGTCTCCACTCAATGGTTCGTTCACAGCAAAATACGTCCTTCACAACTATTGTACTTATCTATCATCAAGTACACAAACCGTAATTCTACATTTCACTCAAAGCTTCTGCGAACAGCTAGACCATGCAACAATGCCTAATATGGCTGCTGCACCTCACTCTTACTCCAAAGACCTTGGCACGCTATACGCTCACTGGGGGAGAGAGGAAGAAAGTTGAATTAAATGGAAGGACGGAGGGTCAGATCTGCAGCCTATTGCCCTGAATAGCAGAGTTCTACAACTTTGACAGGGCCTAGTTCAAAATGGCTAATGTGGCAAGACGCCTTTATGATAATGGAAATCAGTAACAATATCATTAGCTGCCCTCATTCCACCATATACTCAGTAGCCTAGTGCTCTCTAAAATGTGGCAAAACAAAATCCAATTCCCAAATGCCTGAAATGCTGTGACAAATGACAGAAACACAGTCACTAAAAATGAGCAGATATTCATGGTAATAGAATTTCTGCAGCTTGTAATTGGCTTCACGTTTAGGGATTTTCATCTGAACCTCCCTTTAGTCAATTCAGTAACTACCTTACTTGCTTCTTTCATTTTGTAACAATCAGTTTTTGGTACCCATCCCTCACTAACATTATGCAGGTTGCCTTCTTGCTTTGCACTTTCCTCTGTGGTATACATCAGAAAACAGCAACCCCCATCCCCTGTGCAGTGAACATATTCTTACCAATAGTTCTCTGCATTGGGGGGGCGGGTCAAAACGTGTTCCTGGTGGACCAATCGGTTGTGCTACTCTAACCATGCAATGCTCAAACTCACTATTCCATTTCTCTCTGTGTGTACATGTTTCAAAAGGGAAGTGGCCTCTCCTGTTTTAGTGTAAGTGATGTCATAGGCATTACGCTGGCCACAATCTTTCTGCAGCAACCCAAAGCCAGCTGGTTGGTGTATGGAAAGAAGATTAAGCAACCAAACAAGGATAGAAATCAGCACTTTGAATATATTCTCCATACACAACAGTACCCATGAAAACATAGACGTAAACCATTCTTGTTCTGTGACCTCCCCCTTTCTTCTCCAACCATAGTGCGCAGAGTGTGTAGTAAGTCAATGGCTTGGGTTAGGATGGCGTTATTTGCATCAGTGGAAGCTATGCAAGTGAAAGAGGAACTACCTATCTTTGTGCAGATGTGACACTCCATGGTGTTGAGCAGGTCAAGTACATTGGAGGTTGGTCAACCTAATGGCTCTCAGTTCTTCCTTAACAGAGTTAAGATAATCTGAGTCAGTAAGAATACATTGTAAGGAGTCATTAGTTCTACATGCTGTACTATTAACTCAGCGGGCACTGTGGGATTTGGCATTATCAGATATGCTGCTTCTTTTGCAGCTAAATCTTCTGCACTGTTACCATAAGCAATTTGGCCTGTATTCTTGGTGTGGTCTGCAAACTTCACTACTGCAACTTCTGTAGGGAGTATCAGTGTATCAATTAACAGAGAAAGCATGGCAGCGTGTTGCAGGGTGTCCCATCTGATATTTTGATCCCTTGTCTCTGCCGTCTGGAGAGTCCTAAATGTACTGTTGATGTGGCATAAGCAAAATCTGAGTAAATGGTAGTGAAGCACCCTTTGGATTTTTCTAATACTGTTATTAGCTGCTTGAGCTGAGTAGTGCGAAGGCAGTCATACCTTAGATATGAATTCATATTCACCTTCTTCAATCCTCACTACTGCTGCCCCATGTGCCTGACCCCAGTGTTCTTATCAATTGCTGATGACAGCTCAATGAAGAACACTTCACCTTCTTTGAGGGGGGTCTTCCCTAAAATGGGTAGTGACATCAGAAGTGTCTTTGTATGTAGCGCAATCTTGTACTACTTCATCTTGCTATATTGGCGCTGTAGAAAATCTTGCTGGATTAACAGCGTGACATCTCACTATGTGAATGGAAGGGTTGGACAAAATTACCTTGTATCCTGATACTCTTTGTGTGGTGAGAGTTTCATTTCTCCAGTAGGACAAAAACAGTGTTTTCCACATATGCCACGATGGGGCATACCATTGTGATTGCAGAGGATTTCTTTTTTGGGAAAGCAGCTGCTTCTAGAGCCTGTTTGCATGGAAAATGTCCTTGCATGATTTAGTCTAAGAGGCCACTGTAATAAGCCAAAGGCTTTTGTCCCATTGATGTCTGTTGAGTGAGGACATCAGTCATCACTTGACCATTTGAATGTGAGAACAGGAAGAATTTATTTTTGTAATCTGGTGTTGCTAAAACAGGTGCATAACTGATCACATTTGGTGAGTTCGGGACCACCTCATCTGTCCAGACAAGAGGTTCCTTAACTTTCAGTGCTTCTTTTAATCCCTGCAATAGAGGTTTGGCAAAGATGGATTTTATTAATTTCCAGGCCCACCATAATTAGGAATTGCTGCATCTGCTTGACCGTGGTTGGATGTGGGGTTTGGCGTACTGCTGCTGCCATTTCTGTTGTTACTCTCCTCCACGCTGATGATATTATCTGCCCTAGTTATACAACTTATTGTTGGTAGTATTGCAATTTCTCTTTGTTGACCTTGTATCCCTTCTCTGCCAATAAAGTCAAACATGCCACTGAGTCATTTCTACACTGCCCTTCTGTTGTGCTACACAGTAGAAGGGTGTCTACATGTTGAATTACTGTGCTTTATACCTGTAGGTTTCCTAAATCAATTTGCAGTACCCTATTGAAAATGCTTGGGGACTCACAATATCTTTGTGGCAGAGGAGTGTGTTGGAACCTCAGTCCTCTGTAGGTGAATGATGTGAGATACTGGGAGTAAGGGTGCAATGGGATGGATAAAAAATAATTATTGAGGTCTAGTACGGTGAAATGGGTTGCTGTGGTGGGGATATTGCAAAGGATGGTGGCTGGATTGGGGAACACTAGGAATTCTGCCTCTACAATATTGTTCAATGGGCATAAGTCCTGAACCATCCTCCACGATAATCCTTTTGTTTTTTTCACTGGGTACACACCCATGCTGCATCGGGACTCTGATGGAACTATTACACACTGCTGCCATATTTCTACAATGGTGGAATAAATACCTTTGTCTGCTTCTTTTGGTCATGGGGTACTGCCTGAACCAGGGCAACACTGTCCCTGGTTTCAGTTTGATGTGAACTCCCCCAATCCCTTTTAAGAGACCTACATCAGGGGCGCTAATGGTCCATAGCTCCCTGGGCACCTTCTCCAAGTTTTTTCTCAGATATGGTGGCAGTTTCTTAGCAAGGAACATCGTATGGGGTATTCCTCTCTGTTCTGTTTGATAACTATCTGACAGGGTATACAGATTTGAAACACCATCTCTCCTGTGTCATCAGTGTACTTGAACAATTGCTCATCAGATATTTCTAGCAATTGCTATGCTGGTTCCATACATAGGACTGTACTCCATTTGTTGTCATTCTCGTCTCTGCCTGACAGCATTACTTTGTCTGCCTTAGTGATCATTGCGTCTAAATCTAATGCGATAATTGAGCCTGGTGATACCTCCAAGGGGGGGCTGGTCTGAATAGAAACTTTGCTGGTGTGCGTAATCTGCTGGTTCTCAATCACGGGCACCCAACCCAACAAAACTGTTACCCCATAGAAGAACACATCTGCGATGAGTGACACGCCCGCAGGGTGCTGTGGCCACAAAGTACTTTTATTTCCACAGTAGCGCTAGTATGGTATGTGCATGGGATAGAACATGAGTTGCCCTTCTCTGTGAATGGAGTTGTCATGTTCAATTTGCTGATGATGTCCCTGCCCATAAGGTTAACTGGGGTATCTCATGAATACAATAAAGTGCTGACAATTCTTGATTGTCTATGGTAATGGGTAAATCTCTATTTAAAGGAAACTATACAACATCCCCAGAGAATACTTGCGTGTCCATTATTTCACCTCCATAGCTCCTGTGTCAACCATAAAAGAAAATGTTTGATCCCCTAACTTCACTCCCACTCGGGGTTCATCATCCAGGTCTGAAGTTACTTATAGGACTGGGCACGCCACATCCCTCTGTGGGCTGCCCGATTGTGGGTAAACATTTGTGCCTGGCAGCAGGAAAGAATTGTCCCATCATACTCGCCCCTTTGTAATGAGTTAACGTGCCCTGTGGCCATTTTTCTTTATCCCATGACTGAGCAGGTAACTGCTGCATGTGTGTCTGAGGAATATTTAGTGTTAGGTATTTAATCAGGTATGGCTGCATGACCTGGGGCAGGTGCAGCAATGGAGGCTGCATCTGGGATGTGGGGTGCTAAGTGAGCTGACACACAGGAACATTAGGGATTTAGGACATTAGTGGCATACTTCTGCATTCTTGTGCAAAATGTCATATTCTTCCCACAAGACCAACACTGCCATCCAAACCTAGGTATCATTCCTGCCCATCCACCTGCTTTACCTCTTTGGTAACTGCCACTTGCCCTCTCTTCTCCTCTCTACCATCTTCTGACCCTTCTCTCCATTCCTGCAGGGAGCTCTGTCCCTGCTGCCCTTATCTAGTGTTAGCAAACAATGCTCCTTCCATGCTGAATATAGCTAGCTTTTTCTGTACTTGTTTTGCTTCTGCCTTCTGTCTTTGCTCTACTCCTTCGGCTTGTGTTGCCTTACTCTATAATAATGCCTGTATTTCGGGCCATGCCTTTGCTTCGATGCCAACCACCTTATTTAAATCAATCCTTCACTTCTGTGGGAAGACCCTTAAGCAACATGTGATAAAAGAAAGCTACATTTGTGTTCCATGTCTCTCAAGTATCTAACCGCTATTTCTCCTATATCTGTTGAATATAGTGTGCGTGTTCCTCATCTGCCTTCATTGTGTGTGTCCTGATGGAGTTTATGTCAGATGTGTCTGGGTATCAGTCCTTCACACTTACACACACCCCCTCAAATGTATGACATTCCCACTTATGACACACACACACTAATGACACACACACTTGGGGAAGAAGGCTAGCTCAAGGGCAATGTGTTTGTCTTAGAAGCAAGGCAACACAGTGCAAGACAGGTTTGAATCATGATCCCACGCTTAGAAACCACTCGTTATCGGTATCATGCGTGTTATAAAAGAACAATTATAAACATTTAAAAAAAGCTTTGCATACGTGTGTTCGACAGTTGTTAAATGGTGCACCATTGTGGGTTACTGCTCAGTTTTAATAATTTATTCACCACCTTCCTCCATATCTCGTCTGCCTGTTCTTTTAACAGGGCAGCGAACAAGCTCTTCATGTCACCTACAGCTAACATGACCCCTAGTCTCCATTTTTCGAGGGCATAAGGGATGGCAAGGTGTCCATTAAGTTATCCCGATCCATCTGTGACCATGGCTCTACCTGGAACTGCATCCTCTGTTTATTTATTATGGGAGGCTTGCTTCTTACCCTTAACTAGGGCAATTCGGTGAAGCCATGGCCTGAGCCAGCGACCCCTTGGTGTTATGTCCTCCTGGACATCTATCTACCACTCATCATCATCATCCTCTGCTTCCTCTTGAGTGTATACTGAGCCCTAGTCCATACTATTGTGGCATCCATTCCTATCTTGCAGACCTGAATTGGGGAGTCCCCGCTTGGAATTACCTTAATATCATTGATAGCCTTACTGTCATTCTTGAAGAGAATCTTTCATGCCCTCCATTCATCTGTGTCTATTGCCGCGCACTTCCCCTCCCCTTATCTCTGTGCCATTTTCACTAGCTTCTCTCCTGCCTTCTGCAATGCTGCCTCTAATTCTCTGTGAGCCTTATTTTCTATTTCCCTAATGAATGGGTCTCGGGAGGCTTCCCCAGGTTCCCCATGATGTTCCCTTTCTGTCAGGTGGGGCAAAAACCAGGGATTGAGGTACCCCGGGGTGGGCTGTAAAGAAAATAACCAATAAGGGGGCAGGGTGGTGGCCTGTATGTGTACTTGATTGGTTCCCTTTGTACTGTCTTCAGAGGCATAATCTTCCTCCTCAAACATGTTCGATAATTCAAATATACTCTGTCTATTTTTCAACTTTTTTCCTTTAAGAGTTGACAACAAATGGATATAAATGTGTTCCAATACATTTTGTGTAATGCCCTCCTTGGGCCAAGGTTTAATCAATTTGCTCACAGTTCCCTGAACCCACTGTTACTGGCACTTCAGGATTCTCTCTTTATATTTTGGAAGTGATTTGCACAGGTGCTCCAACAGAGTACCCAAAATAACACAAGGTTCAAACCTCACTCAAAACAACAAAAACTCCACAGGCACAGGACCTGCAGCACGTTATTTCAAAAAATCACAACACATCAATTACACAAATATAAAAACACCTGACCCTAGAACATTGTCGCTTACACACAATGGCGCAAAACTCCCCACCCACAAACACCTTTGTATACACAATGTGCTAACAATGCCTAAGAATCAATACCTCTATATACAAGCCAGCTACTGATACCTGCAAGAAAAAACACATTTATATACACACTGATGTAGATCCTTCTTCTGCCTTCTTGCCTCGAGATTAGGGATCTCAACCCTCCTCAAACTCGACTTCCTAGAGCTGAGGGATAGCATGTCCTTTCCATCACTTTGCATACAGCACTGTCTTTCCCCGTTAAAGAGGAGCTTCCCCATGTTAATTCTTCACTTTTACTACACTATTTGATGTAATATTTCCCTGTAGTGGGGGAGCTTCCCCTCAATACTAGTAATAACTTGTGCAATAACACACACCATTGTCTTTCCTCGTCTTCGAGGAGCGTTCCCTTCTATCACAATAGCAATTTGCAAGCAATAACAAAATATATCACTAACAATGTGTTTCATGCTGAAAGTACACTCATGGCCCCATCCCCCGCAAACTGCCTGCACAACATGTTATTAAAAACAATGAACATATTTATTTTACCAAAAGATATAATGGATAAGTAATACATGAACAACTAAAGAAAAACAATGTGGTAAACATATGGGTACATTTGTCTGTTGGTTAAAGAGTTAAACGTTGAAAACACAAGAACAGAAATATTGGTTTTCCTTCAAAGTTTTAAACAGAATAGACAAAAGAAAAAACTGAAAAAAACTCAAAAAAACTGGACAAAAAACTGCCAATGCTGAATGATGAGCTGAAACTAGGCCAACATTCCTAGATTTGGCTTGTATTTAGCCACTACACAAGTTTTATTGTAGGATTGGCAGAATTGGATTATTCTATGTCCTTCAATATGTTGACTGGTCTGCCTACGTGTACGTGTCACAAAATAATAACATAAGCAACAAATTTAAGTAGACATCTTAATGCACGTTTCGGCAAAGAAGCCACCTGTCTGGCCAATAATTCCACGACATAGTTAGAGTTGCCTTCCTCAGGGCATGATAACAGACAACAACTGGACCCTGTGGGGAAGCAGACATAAACAAAATGAATGGTGTAAAAGAGAGGATCCCTTTATGAGATTCTACCGAGATTGCTTAGAGAGAGAGTTGAAAGCGAAGAGGCACAAAAATTACCAAAGAGGTGGGCTGTGGATAAGTAGAGATAACCAACCGCGTTGTTAGCCGGAGAACTGGTGCAGGGCATCTGGATGAGTGGAACCGAGGTGACCCACAACATTGCTACATCATCAGAAAGGGGATTGCGTTGGAGAAAAACGCTCTCTAAAAAGTACTATGAAATAAAGTTGCAAACGCAGGGGTTTGAAAATAATGCTTGGAGCAGGTGTGCCAACTGGGGGAGTGGGGGAAAGTTTAGAGTAATTACAAAACTACCTTTCAATCAATGTTATTCATGAACGCTGGAAGAGATATGTTTCTGGTATAGCGTTTCATAGTGTGCCTTGGATTGGATCCTAGGGCCAAAGGTTGACATCAAAGGGTAAACCTGTGGACAATTGAATGTATGTAAATATGCATGGCAGAAAAATTGGGAAAGCACTTGGGTGCTCATTACCCAGTGGAAAATAGCATCCACCTACCTTAAAAACGAAGTGATGTTGAAAACAGTTAAAGATTAGCTGTGGTGCTTGCTATGGAGGGCAAACAGCCTCATGCCTTCAGAGAGGAAGTGGAAAAAGCGACGAGTGCTGTCTCTGCAATGCAGAAAAGAGAAAGGCAAAAAGAGGCGTGAATTAAAAATAATGCCCGAAAACTGGGTCATAGAAAAAAAGTATTGTTAGTAACAACGAAAAGTGATGAGAAATTAATGGAAAGCAGTGATTTGGAATGGGACTAGTGCCGGTCTAAGTTTGAAAAGCGAGTTGAATTTAAAAAGAACTAGATGAAAATGGGAACCTTCTTATCACTTGTGGCAGCCGGCACACTGGTGACTGAATCAGTCCGGCACTGCAGAGCGCTCGAATGCGTGTGCTGGCAGATTGTAAATGCAGAGCCTAAAGGGAGGGGGATGGCTTTAAGACCGCCTCCTATTGGGCCCCGTCGAGAGGGAGACAGGATAGGCTGGCGGACGACGTGCCTCCTGATATGATGAATTAGATCAGATGTTGCCAGCCCGGCCTCAGGGAGGCTGTGATACAAACTCGCGTCTGACGCGGCTCCTGTGTCAGGGGTACGATTGGTTGCACTGCCAAGCCTAGAGAAAGGCTGGCGGTTACGTAAATGTTATCTGACGTCAGGGCTGTAATGAACGAGTGATACTGTGGCTCATGGAGCCAACTGAAAAACGGGAGATGATCCCGAAGAATCAAGGTTGTTAAATATCTAGGGATTGTGTGCAACAGATGAAAAGTGGAAATCACACGTGAAGGCAGGCGACCAAATGGATCGCTGGGCAAGTGCAGAGAGTGCTAAAACTCGAAGAAAGTAGTCAATTGGACAGGGCAATGTTTACTTAGCAAGTGGCAAGGTCAAGTTAACAATGCAGATTAGCATGAATGCGAGAGGCACGATTTTGAAAGCAGCTGCTTGTTGGCAGTCAATTCCAATTGGAATGGCCTCAGTCAATACTTGTTGATGTAGTGGAATAAAAAATGAATAATAAAAAAATGAATAATAGAAACCGCAGAGAGACTAAGATGTCCAAAAGAGGAGGAAGGAAAAGGGAGGGAGCAAAAAATATGCTCAGGATATGGAAAAGAACTCCTCATTCAGCCCGTTGGTGTCGGTGGATAAACGATAGATCCATCGTGCCTCCTTCTGAAGAAGACAGCGGGACACATTGGGAGTATTTTTGACTACATCTAATATCCACCAAAAAATGTCACTGGCAGAATGCTGTAGTTCGATATAGTGGTTTACAACAGGTGCGGATTCTGTCCGGCACCAAATTCTTCAACGATGCTCTGAACTCCTAATCTGGACCGGTCGAAAAGTTTGTCCAACATACCGAAGCCCGCAGGGACATTGAATGCAGTACACTGCTTGTTTGGCTTTACGGTTTGTCATAGATGATAGGGTCCAAATTTTGGGCCCAATTTTAAACTCCTTGAGTTTTTTTGTAAATTAGCAGACAGAACAGGATCTGCACAGTAAGTGACCAACAGCTGTTCTAAGGTCCCAAAGTCCTAGTCTCGGAGGATCCTTCTTGAAAGTGGAGTGTACAAGTTTGTCACAGATGTTTTTGGCCCTTTTCAACGCAAACCTTGGAAATGGTGCGGCAGGCAGACTAAGTTTGACAATTGGCCAATACTTAGAGATCATTTTTTTGATCGCATAGGTTTGTGGCCCATGGGTTATGACACATATAATTTTGATGCTGTCAGTGCCCGATTGGGAATCAAGATTAGGTTTAGGGGCGAGCAATATGTCCCTTTCTGTAAAGCGTGCCCTTTTTGTGCCTTTGTTGATCAGTCTTTTAGGGTAACCTCTTTCAATTAGACGAGTGCTCAAATTTTCAGATTGTTCATAAAAGTCATTCAGATTTGAGCAGTTCCTCCGTATGCGGAGAAACTGTCTGTACTGTAAATTGTCACGGAGATGACGTGGGTGGTTGAGTAGTGTAACAGAGTGTTGCGAGCAGTTGTTTTGCGATGCAAAGAAAATATCAATTTACCTGATTCCTCTTTGATAACCAGGTCTAAAAATGCAATTTGTGTGGTGTTAAATTCCATTGTGAACTTGATATTGGTATCAATATTGTTCAACCAGTTTAGAAAAAGCACATCCCAGCCTGGCAGCCCCCCGACCAGACAGACATTCAGAGTAACACAGCGTCTGCTCACCCCAGCTTCTTCGGGAGGCACTGTAGATCATGGTGGGGTCACCAAAAATATATGGTAGGCCCAAAATCCAAACAGAAAAATCTATCCGGGGAAGTAATAATGGAGTGCACAATTTTCAAGAAAACCAGCTTTAATACATGGCCAGTACATGCTAATGGAAACCAGTAGAAATATCCTTTGCTGCCCATCATTCCACCATGTACATGATAGCTTAGAGCTCTCTAGAATGTGGCAAAACGAAATCAAATTGAAAAATGGCCTGAAATGCTGAAACAAATGACAGAAACACTGACACTAAAAAGGGCCAATTCTTCATCCTAATAGAATTTCCACAGCTTGTACTTCCCTTCACATTTAGGGTGCTGCATTTGCATCCTAACAAGGATTTTTTATATCAGTTGAACATCAAGAGAATAGCAACATCCTGAGAAGTCTACAAAAGCTAAGCAGCCAACCACAAGAGCCTAAAAAGAAGTGCTTGGGCAATTGAACCCCAAAAGACTGTCAGTTTATTTTTAGTTTAATATTAATAACGAGCTAAATACCCATAGGCCTCACCACTTTGTGAGAACTAAAGAAGCAAGTGAAGGACTGTTGGATTATGGTCTTCCAGAATGTGTGAATTATTTATGATAGTTCGAGTATCTCAAAACCTTGCTTCATTTCTACATATTCCCTTAGTATTTCTGGTTGCTTATATATACCCTTGTCCCTTGAACCTAGAGTAAAGGTTGAAAGAGGAGGAGATGGACCAAGGGATCAGACAGAACATGTAGCAAGTCGAGGAGTTGGAGAAAAATGTTGGAGTGCTTTGAAAGACTGATGGTAAGCTATTGAGACTGAGATTATTGTACCAATTTAGTTGTTTTTTTATTTGAATTGAATTTAAATTTATTTATACCGCGCATCACTGACCCTGAGGCTTACGAGCACCGACATACAAACAATTACAAACTACATAAATGACTTAAAAATAAACAAAAAATCTATAGTACATAAACAATTCACAAAATGGCCACATAGAAAAAAATAACAACACAATGGGCCTCCTGCCTCCAAACCGGGCTCCATTACCGGGTTCCTGCAATGGGGACTTACCGGGTCATTCTGACATAGGAGGACCCGGTAAATCCTCCTTGCAGGAACCATTCTCCATTCCCATTTGAGCCCACATAGGGCTAATGTGAATGGGGAGGGAGGTAACAAAGGGCACATTACAAGTGTCCCGTTGTTACCACCCTCTTCCCCTCGCAGGACCCGGAAAAGATGTCTGGTTTTACCAGACGTCTGATCTGGGTCCCGCAAAGGGAAACTCGTAATAGGCTCTACCGTAATGAAGGGGGCCTGGTCCCGTACCGGCCGCCTTCATTACGGGAGCACCAGGGTCGTAATGAGGCCCAATATCTTATACTGCAATATCCTTAACGGATAGACAGGTCAGTTCAGACATTTTTTTATCTTGGAAGGAGAATTGTTGTCCATATTTTTCATTCTGTTCAAAAACAAAGGAAGAGAACTATGGCCACATCCAACAACAATGCAGTCAGTGTTATCAGTGAAACACCAGTTATTTAACTGTATCCTTCGGAGGACCTTCAGATCCTGCGTTATGATACAGGTGGATCCCACTCTATGATTGAGCCAAGAGAGAATTTTATTCTTCAGTGATTCCCTGGATTCAAATTCCCTAGGCTTATCAACATTTGTAATGATAAGATTTCTGGGGTCCAAGACAAACCTCTTTATTTTAGGATCCTCAATTTTGACCATAGTAGATTTTCTTTGGCAGATATCTTTGGGATAGTGGAGGGACCGGAGATAGAGCTGATTTGGCTGGACTCAAGATATTCTCCACCAACGCAGTACCCGCTGTGTCCTGATTAGGGTGCACTATCCTGGCCTGCAATGATCGATCTTTGAGAGGAGCCTCACTACGGTCCATTTAACAGCTTTGATGACGCCCACTTCGAAGGAGGGGGGTTTGAGAGGACTTATCCAGTCTATGATGTTCTTTCTGTCCCAACTTGCGATCATTTACCGGATGGGCGATGAACACAATGGAACTAATGGAGGTCACCCATGCTTGAAAATCCTCAAAGTTAGCGCAGGCAGAGAAATCTCACTGCATACCTTCTTTAAACATTGGCCAGTTATCTGATGACTTGGAAGCCCCCATTTCGCTGACATTACTATCCCTATGCCCTTTACATTCCACATCCAGCATTTTGTTTAATGTAACAGCCATAGCCTTGGCACCCAGAGGCAGATGGCTCTTTAGATTGTAAGGCTCCTTGGCTTCTAGCACACCAGACGTACCCCCATAGATTTCAAGTTGGTCCACTACCATTGCCGGAGGACAGGTAACATTAGAAGAGGGAAGATTGTAATGATTCTTGAAAACTTTATTGCTGAGCATGAGATTGGTAAGCATGAGGTGTTCATTTTGGAGCTTTTGCCTTCTTAAAGCACTTAGTGCTAAGACATCCGATATGCAGCTGCCACTTCTATGGGGAGTCAGAGGTGGTTGTAAAGAAGGATTCACCTTGTCTATAACTTCAGGCTGAGAAGACCGACCCATGAACTCAATGTCCATACTGTATGGATATAGCCCTCCAATATACTACTACCCCAGATAATGCAGGCAAGGCTGCAGGAATCGCCACAGGGGGCGTATGGGCACAAATGGTATTGCTGATCCAGCTTTCCAAGTAATTGCAGCGCGAGGGGCACAAGGGGGGTGAGCACACGAGCACAACATCGAACTCTCCGCACCCAACAGTACTGCAGCAAATCCCTCCAGTGTAGACCCTGGAGTCACCCCAAAAGCAGCCTAGACCTTAGCAGAGCCACTAACCTGACACCAGCCAGATACCAGGCTGTACTGATGTAGTCATGGGACACTGCAGTCGACAGGTAGATGTCCAAGAGGCCGAGAGGTTCCACGCCTCATGCCAAGTCTCAGAGCGGCGCTGTAGCAGGTTGCAGGTTTGGCGGGTTAGAGAAAGGGACCCTAGAATACGGAATACACATCAGGCCGCACCATCTAGAGCGGCCGCCTCCGACGTGGACATTCTTGGATTTGACAATTAGTGTGCGAGTGAGTGATTGAAGTGAGTTTATGAGGGAGAGTAGGAAGGGGGAGAGTACATGTGAGAGAAAAGGTGTGTGTGAGAGAGACGAGCAGGAGGTGAGAAGCAGGAGGGTAGAAGAGAGGAGTGTCATTAGAACCTTCCCTCCTGTGTGTGGCCCTTCAGGATAAACATTTTACCATCGATTCCTGGATCACTGCTTCTAAATACCTGGAAATTGGTGATGATTAGTTTGAATGAATAGGTACACTTATGAGCACATCTAAATGCTCTCTTTGTTATACTATTATAAACTATGTTAAAAACATATGCAGACATGGTGAAAAATGCTGATTAAGCAACTGCTTTCTCATCACAAAACTGATGTTAAGATTAAAATGTACATGTCATAAAAGGTATAAAAAAGGCATTGTTGTAAATGCTGTTATGAGAAAGTCACATTTTCAGTGATTCATCCTTCAAATAGAAACACATCTCTTCAAGTATATGCCATTTTGTAGTTGTAAAACTTTTATATTAACACTGTTTTGATTTCATTGGATGGCAAATATTTATTTTGTATTAATCTCATGTGGACAGACAGGTTTCTTCAATGTATTTCCATAATCAGGGGGGCACTACACAACGCGCAAAGAAACACAAATGCTCGTCCAGACAATATGCTTCTTTAAGAATATTTTTTTCTATAACTTTTTAGTGATTCTAGCTGAGTTTATATATTAATAAGGAGGTCTTATAACCTATTATGGGACTCGGAGGGCGGTATCAGTCCATGGTAACTATTTGTTAGTGGAACAGGACAGGCATGCCCTCTGTCCCTGTATTATGTAAGTCTTTCAATTGACCCCTTCGCTGTAGCCCTACCTGCCCATTAAGTGAATTACTTATTGCCATTACCTGTTTAAGGTGTTGCCATGCCAATGAACTTTAGATGATGCTCTCTAGTCTGAGACCTCAGTGCAACACATTTTCCTCTACTATACTTCTTTGGTGAACTTTCTTACTTTAAGATGAACAATTATAAAACAGAGTTTTTTTTTTAATTGCAATGAATTGTCATAGACATATTTCAAAGGGGAAACATAGTATTTCCTATTCAGTTATAAAAGTTACAAGGATTACCAAAAATATTCTGCATGACAATGTAAAGACAATTCTGGAAAAGAATTGTCTTTGTTCAGATAGCATACAAGGTAATTTGCGTTTGCCATTCTTGATGGGCCAGAACCTAATTTGCTGCTGGATACAAGAAGTCTGTCTGTGTATGTTCGATCTAGCCTATTTTGATAGCATATTCTGTATCGAGCTGGGTGACAGAAAGTAAATCCTGGGGTGAAAATGAGCCGGCATCTCCACCTGCATTGCATTTTCATGCAGACAGAAATACGTGCCTCCCTATTACTTCCAGCTACATTTTCCACTGGTAAGAAACACCACCAATCCACAGACTTTTGTTGCAATGTCTGTCAATATGTTTGTCTGGCCAAAACCACTCCATTAAATGTAGAAATGTTCATCAGACCTTTTTAATTACTGTGAGATGACCATTAACAGAGTGATGCTCTTTACATCGAGAAGGTGGTATGGGTTAATGAATAATTAGTGCTTTGTGATGTGTGTTCATGCAGGTGCATAGTCATTTTTAATAAGTCCTATTTGATTGCTGAGTGCTGTTTGTATGTATGCAAGTGTGAGTGTGAAAATGCATAAATTGGACTTTCTGATGTTGAATTGGGGAGTTCAATGTGTAATTTATGTTCTACACTTATTTTTTAGGTATATTTTATGTAAATTAATTTTAATGAACATCCTTTTGCTTTCTTTATTTTGGTTATGTGAATGGGTGTATATTATCTTTACATGTACAGGAAGTGAGAGAAAAGAAATAAATATTTCAGGATCCATTTATGAGACTTTGCAAACCCCAGAGAACTTTCCTGTTGTTTTAATAGACATGCATATACATGGCAGCCAGCTTTACCATTTGTATGACGAAATGAATACTGCTCTTCAGGAGAAAGGTGATGAGTAATAGATACAACTCTTAATTAACCCCACACAATTACTAATTACTAAACCTTTAACGATCCCAATCATACAGGGGAAACAGGCACAGCCTGACAGGTATATCTTCTTTCCTTCTTTAAAGGAGGATGTGTTGAGGCCAGGCTATAATCTTCAGGAAGAATATGTGCTAGCACAGAAGCCTACCTAACAACAATACAAAAAAAGAATATTCAGCCAAGGTGCACTGGACATTTTTCATCAGCAATGTCAGTTCATTGAAAAGGACTTTTAGAAAAGGTAATAAGTGGTGTCTTACTATTAACAAAGGGCCCTTTAGAGTGGACCACAGGGACCGAACCACTTCAAATACTTTTAATGGTTTATTATTTGGGCTCAACAACATTGAGCCTGGCGTCTAGGTGCTTTCTGGCCACGGGTCAGCATCAAGGCAGGTCATGTTGATGGCTTTCAGCAGGTTGAATCAGCAACAAAATGGTCGAGACAATTGCTTCTAGCATATCAAGTCAGTGTTGAGGCAGATCTAGATGATTGCTTCCAGCGGGTCGATCGCATCCAGACAGGCAAGTGAATGATGGCTTCGACTATTGTAGTATACATTGAGATAGAACACATGTGGTTCAAAAGCAGTGAGCGACAAAGGCAGCTCTGACTGCTTTGCAGCAGCTCAAAAAGTTATTTGAGGTAGTCAAACAGACTCAAAATCAAATTGAAGCTTAAAACAGGACCCAGATCAGTTTTTGCCATCTGGATGCTGGCAGAGCCAATTCTGGGTTTCCAGGGGCAAGGTAAATCCTTGCATCTGCACTTCCTAACCAGGAATGCTTGTAGAGGGCATGTGCAGGGTTCTGTCACCACCAGTGAGCAGGTTCCTGGGTAACAGTAGTCTTAGCTACATTAGGTCCTATCCAGCCATCCTCTTCCTTGGAAAAATATGTCTTCACCTCTATGACAGAGTACTCAAGCATAATGAACTCGCAATCAGGTACCAGATGAGTGCTTCTTTTTAAATGTCTTAAGGTGAAGCAATTAAGAGGTTCAGCCCACTCCCTCAAATAGGCAGTCTTCTAGTGGGTTGGTTTGCTTCTAGTATTTTGTAAGGGGTCCAGTCCTGGCTGAAGTTTCAGAATCTTCTGCCTGGAATGGTTATATAAAGAGTGTGGTCTTTGAAGGAAGTGGGCATGGTTACAGGAAGTTTGTGAGCCCCAGGAATTGCTAAGATTTTAGAACCCTTTATGTAGCGGTGCCAAGCCCCCTGCCCCCTCAATGGAGTACAGATAACATATGGTGGTTCAAATGGTTCCATTATTGCAGAAATCAGAATTATAATGCCTTTATTTAAAGTTATAAAGTGCATATGGCACTGCATATATTTAGGTTAGAATGACCCAGGAAGTGAAGAGTGCCTTAAATATCACACACATATCATGAGTATATGAAAATATATTATGAATATGGGATACAAAATGAGAAATGTTTAAATGAATAAATAATGGCTCCCTGAAGGGTAGCACAGTGGCAGACCGAGAGATATTTCAGAATGGATACCTCAAGCACAAAATGGTATCCACTTCTAAAGCCAGGTGCGGAACCTTGACTCATGCTGGTAAGCAACCGGAGCTCGACACATGAAATGGTCTTTGGCTGCATCTTGCATTGAGATAATTAAGTCTGGGAGGTTAAATTTGAAACTTGGCAGGAAAAACAGACAAGATTGATGATGAAGTTAGATAAGATAAGGGACACTACCAATTTGAACAGACCAGTTGCATTACTTGGCATCATATTATTGAGCTTATTTTTTTTTTATTTTTTTTATTGACATATATTCAGGTAAAACCTGCGATTTTATCAAAGGTTCCTGTATTAAGTTCAAAGTCTTGCTGTCAGGTTTCACGGAATTAGGTTCCAACAGTTACGCCTAATCGTCAGTGGTGGACAGAACTCCCCTGGGTTTCTCCGGACTACCGGTACCGTAACAGCCACTAACTGGAGGTCGCTGGAGTAGAGAATGCCTCATTGATCTGTCAAAAAGCCAATTCGGTTAAGTTTGCCATTGCCACCGTCCACCTGGTGGTTTCTCCCGATATGAGTCTGTTCCATAGACCTTCTTCGTGGATTGACCATGGATTCAAGATCAGGGGTAACAGGTAGGTGGCTCTATTTTGTTCGGTGTTGGGGCAGTTTACAACTAGATGTTTAAGTGTTTCCACCACCCCTGTTTTTTTGCATAGCCGACAGCTCTGATAACCTACAACTCCTCGAATTGATAGAATTTCTCGAGTCAGGAGTACGTTCAATCTTGCTTTCATAAACAGGATTCTTTTTCTTTTCTCTGGAAATTTGTTGACATAGTTCAGTGTTTTTTTTACTTTGTTAAATGTAGGCAGCAGATGGAGTAAAAGTTTATTTTAATGTGTTGATCCAATCCATTTCTTCGATTTTTTGTTTGATTCTGTGTGGGTTTTCTTTCAAGTCTACTTCTGTGCATACTATTTCGGACAACCTTTCTTTTCTGATTTTGGCCCACTTTTTGATTGCTTTGCAGTTGCCGTTTTCGAGTGAGCTTATTTATTTTTCCATGATATAATGGCTAACTAAACTTGGCAGGACCTCAAGAAGCAGATAATGGATTGACAGTGATGTGATAAAATAGTTTTTGGCAGAAGTTGAAGAATGTTGTAATTGTGTTCAGCGGGGTCTGAAATACCCTATCAGTCTGTGGGTCAGACAGCAACTGTTAATGCCAAGTATGAATAATGTGGGCTTGGTGTGCATCAAATAAATCATCCGATCATAGAGAAGGGAGGGTTTTTTTCTCTCGCTAAAAGGGCCTCACCAAGTCGCCAAGTCTTCTCCTAGGTGATTTTTATCTTGGCTACAAAGCCCCCTCAGATCCTAATGCCACACAGATCAACGATTCCAGCGAGGAATTAGGCTTCGCCCAAAAGGTAACACGCGCCACTCGCACTAATGGCAGAACCCTTGATTGGATAGCGGAACACCATTGTGTAATGTCCATTAATGCCATAACACCCCTGCCCTGGTCTGACCACCACCTGATCTCTTTCGCCCTTGAAGTCACAGCCCCCTATCATACCATCAGTATAGCTCCTGCTATTCCTACAAGGAACAAAAAGAACATTACAGCTGACAAACTAATTCCTCTGATCATCCCTACCTTAAATTCTCTCTGTGACTCTGCAGACCCATTTACCTTGGTCGAAGAGTACCATAAGGTAATGTTATCCGCTTTGGATACCATAGCACCTTTGAAAATCAGAAAATGCAATCAGAAAAAACATGTTAATTCATGGTTCTCTCCCTACCTAAAATCCATTAGACTTGAGAAACGTAAATGTGAACAGATATGTAGATTAAACCCTTCTGAAACTAACAAAAACAACATAAAAAAACTAGTCCCCTACACAAAAAAGAAATAATCCTTGCTAAACAAGAATCCTACAATTTGTGCATCACCCAAGCTAATTCCAATACAAAAGAACTATTCACAATCCTTAAAGAATTGGAAACACCTATTCAAGCCCCTCACACCTGCCTCAAGGACAAAAACCGGTGCACTAGCATTCAGAGTGCTCTAGCTAATAAAATAACGACCTTGCAAGCTAAAATCAACAACAAAAAAGAATCCCTCCTCCTCGCCTCTAACTCTAACAATGTTACGGCCCCTGTGACCTCGAACACCTCACTTCTCACCCTTTCCGAACTATCTAAACCCCTTTTCAACTTTAAGAAAGTATCCATTCTAGAAGTTGAAAAAGTCATCTTAACTCTCAAACCTTCCAATTGCCCCGGCGACCCTTGCCCTGCACAAATCATAAAGGATGCCGCAAGGGACCTTTCCCCATTCATAACCAAACTTATAAATGCCTCATTCTCTTCCGGTACCATTCCCAACAAGTTGAAACAGGCGTGGGTCCTCCCACTTCTAAAAAAACAAACACTTGACCCAGCCATTCCCACAAATTATCGTCCCATTACGACAGTGCCTTTCCTGCTTAAAAGTCTAGACAAGGATCAACAATATTTGGAATGCAACCACCTCCTAGGAGTACGTCAGTCAGGATTCAGACCGCAACACGGAACGGAAACTGCACTGATTGACCTTAAAACACAAATAGACACCCTGAGGGACAATGGTAACACAGCACTACTTCTGCTGCTCGACCTCTCAGCGGCGTTTGACTTGGTTGATCATAAGACTCTTTGCCACCACTTAGACTCAGCCCCCCACTTCTCACAAGAAGCCATAGGCTGGATTAAATCCTTCTTAGATAATAGAACCATGTGGGTCTTCGCACCTTCAGCAACCGCAGACCCTATTCCTATCAATTGTGGTGTGCCTCGGGGCTTATATGTTTCGCCCACTCTGTACAACATCTTCACGAAGCCCCTTTTTGATGATCTAGATGGCCTGGGTATCACCTACACTAACTATGCAGATGATATACAGACCCTCATCCCGTGACGGGAGATTACGACAAGGATTTCGCCTTTGTGAACAGAGTATATCTCATCATCCAGGCATGGATGGACTCTCATGGACTATGCCTGAATGATGATAAAACGGAACTCCTCATTCTGGGCACCACGGCTAATCTCAATAAATTAGGACATCTATATTATAACTTTACCATAGAGAACAACAACATCCCAGTAGCCAATGAAGTGAAAACTCTTGGATTCTACCTAGACTCCACTCTCACCTTCAAAAAACAAGTAAACTCCATGGCCTCGGCCACCGCTTACATTTGCAAGTTAATAAGACCAGTTAAGCCATTCCTTACACCTAACAACTGCATTACTCTAGCAAGAGCCTTGGCATTATCTAAACTGGATTATTGCAACACCCTATACATAGGCTGCAACAAATACATTACCAACAAGATCCAGATCTTACAAAATAATGCTTTAAGAGCAGCCCTCAACATTCCCAAGAAAGCCCACATATCTGACTTGCAAAGATCCAACACTGGCTCTCCACCAAAGATAAAATTCTCCTCAAATCAGCCTCCCTAACTAATAAATGCTTACATATGGCCGCCCCCCAGTACCTTACCTCCAGATTCCGGAGACAATCCACTAACCGCCCTTCCAGAACAGCCAATACTAACCTACTGCAAGTGCCTAGATTCAAACGTATGAAGACTGGTGGTAGTAGCTTCCCGGTCAAAGCTGCCCAAAACTGGAACTCACTCCACCCTCTTTAAGAGAAGACATGCCCTACCCACGCTTCATATCTAACCTCATCCAATGGATTAAGGAGCATGACATTTGACCCGCTACCACACTGCCACAACACTGTCCACTACTGCGTATATTTGTATATATATATATCTGTATCTGTATAATTTTATATATTGTATTTAACTGTTGCTTGATGCTCTCTGCTACCTTTTGCTCATTTGTATGATATAGGCCAGCGCTGTTTATTAATTTTTGTACTGCAACACACATCAATGTAACCTAAACTGAACAATCCTCTTTTCCTTCTTCTGCACCCTAGTAACCTTGGGTCTGGTGCACTTTATAAATAAATAAACAAACAAACAGACCTATTAGACACATGCTCAAACAAAGTAGTCATTTGCATGAGGGTGTTGCATCATCCAAATAAGCCTATATAAGCAGGTTGAAGGCAAAATGTGCTGTGTGCTTTTCCAGAAGTGTCTTGTAACCTAATCTAATAAAGACTGCTGTGAAAACCATCTGGGAGCCTGTTCCTTTGCTCCTGTCTTTGCCTCAAGATGAATTCATAGATGACAGAAAGCTAGATCATGGTAGAAGGACCTTCTGTTCCTTGGCACCTCCAGCTGGGACCCTACAATCTTTCATAAAGATTCAGGGACAATGACCCAGGTTTCATGTTGGTGTGCTGGCGGAGATGGGCAGATGGCTGTAAGGGACAAGTTGAGTGACACACTGCAGTGTCCTCTCATTTCTCTTGAGGGTGTCTCCTCATGACCATCAGCATGGCACACTTGGCATCTGTGAATTATGGTATGTATTATGGGGGACATTGACAAAGGAAGAATAAAACATGTTTATGTATAAATTAAGGGAGTTGTGGAAATTTGTAAATTAACAAAAGAACCGAAAGTAACAGGAGTAACAGGAAATATTGTGTAAAAAGAGAGAGAGAGAGATAGTGCCCAAGAGTCCTAACCCAAGGGGTTTTAGAAGATGTTGTTTCACACTCCAGTGGAGTAAACTAGGCTATGTCAGGAGAGGTCCACATGAAGAGACAATCTAAACCCTGTGATCAGGGTATTGATTAGGGGCAAGCGAATAGGGTGATCACCAAGGTTTTAAATGTGAAGAGTCGACTCGTCTGTCTATGTATTTGTGTTGAATTAAGGTGTTGCTTATATTTGTTGTTTTGAGATGTTTTGAGGCTGTGTTTAAAAGAGTTGGTAAAAAAAGCACTCAATTGTGATTCTTTGTTGAACTTTTAAAACAATCGAGTGAAATCATGTAAGGCTTTTCACAGACTGAAAAAAACTTTCAACAGTGGGAATTTAATAAGCCAAACATAGAAATGAAGGGGAAAACAGATAACACATGGGGGAGCTTTTTGAAGTCTTGTGCTTATTAAAAAATGCGTAGTTGAAAGTATACCTTAAAAAGTTGGGGTTGTAAGCTAAAACCGACAGTAATTGACTTTTCTGTTTGTACAAATGAAGGTGGTTTTGTACATAACATGCTCTAAAAATGAACAGAAGACAGAAAATGTGTTCATTTTGAGAGAAAGAAGAAAGTGCATAGCTGATAAAAAACCATGCACAGATGACATAAACAGTGAGATTTATGTTTCACAACTGCAAGCAAATGCTCCTCTTTCAAGGGTTTCTTTTCAAAGCTAAGGATAAGAGCTGATGGAGCCAAGAAGTGAGTAATAATTGTAGAAAAAACAGAGCTGTTTGTAGTTGAAAACATGAGATAGCCATGCGAGCCAAAGCAGCTGTGAACTAGTCTTGCACACAGAAAGAGCAAAATACATGTATGTGTATTAACATTGAAACAGAAAAAATAATGAAAAACTTATGGAAATATGAGTCTGAATGTGTAGGGCTAGAGCTGATACATCTATGAGTATGCAAAGAATACATTCAGTGATTAATTTGTGCAGTTTTGAAATATTCATATTTTTTAACTAAGCCTGTAAGTGAGCCAGGGCTGACTCACATTCTTGTGGAAATGTAGATTTGAACCAGAACTCAGTGAATTAGCTTTTTTATTTTTGGGGATTTTTATTTATACACACATGTAATATTTGTGTTTTTGAGTCGTTCGAAATGACAAACATTAGCTGAAGAAATTGATAATTGAGTAGATTTTGAGAAACAGCATTTTTTCATGGTATTTGTGCATGTTAATTGAAGCCAGCTGCTAGGGAAGCACTGGATTGAATTATATGACGTTGTGGGATAATTAAGCCTCTGGTTGTTTAGTCAAGCAAAGGTGTATATTTTGAACAATTGTTGATTTTCACAAAGGAAGTATATCTGATTGAAACCTATTTTCAATATACTGTTTTATACTGGAAGCTGCCCCCAGTTATTGTACATATGTGAACTAAGAAGGTCCCATTAGGTTACTGTTTAAAGTCACACAAGTCACTTCCCATTTTTAAGGGGTTTGTTGTTATTTTTGGAGTTAATGTTGGATACTTTCTCTGTTAAGCACACACTGAATCGTCCCTGATTTGTTAATTTCAGGTAAAGCAAAATAGCTGTTTCTTATTAGTAATACATGGAACATTTAGAAAGAACAAAGATCATAAGGCATGCATGGGCCAATCACACAGATGAGGAAGAGAGGAAAAGTGTTTCACTAAGAGGTTTCAGTGCACTACAAAAAGAAAGACAGATTGCAAATGAAAACAGAGGAGAGTGCTATGGATGATCAGAACAGTGAGAATATTGGTAATCAAGGACAGAGAGTGGAGGCATGGGATATGCACCATAATACAATGCAGAATCATGGGGATGTTATTCATGCAGATTCGGGCATGTGCGCCAGGGCCATAGCAGATTGGATAGGCCTTAAGAGGTGGCCAGTGTCGCCCCCACTGCACAGTATAACTGCACAGTATAGAAGCATATAAAAGAAAAAAAAATGTGTCTAAGATCACACAAATTGTGAAAGTATGTTGCCAAGAGTAAAAATGTAATTATGAGTGCAAATTACATAAAATAATTGATTAATGCAATAATTAATGATATTAAAGTAAGCACAGTGAATATTTATGGGGAATAGCAAGAATACATAAGACAAAACACCTTTTTTAGCAACAATATTAAAAGCGCATGTATTGATGCAAAAATGTGTATTTAGATTGGGGAAGCAGTAAGTAATGAGAAGAAGTACTCTCAAACACACTAAGGCTACAGGTACACATAATATAGATGAAAAGTATGATATATGTAATAGTTGTATGCAGATGACATTAGGTCAAAAGCACACACACACATGCACACACATACACACACACCCACACACATGTACACACTCATGCATGCACACATGCACACATACATGCACACACACATGCACACACACATGCACACACACACCCACACACATGCACACACACATGCATGCACACACATACACACACACATGCACACACACACATGCACCCACACATGCACACACACACATGCACACACACATGCACACACATGCATACACACATGCACATACACATATGTACACATGAACACAGACAAATACACACATGCACACACACACATACACACACACATGCAGATACACACCCATACATACATGCTCGTGTGGAAGTACAGGCAGTCAATGTATTAAAGGCTCAATTTACATAAAACACATGCATGTAGTCAGAGAAGGAATTCAATACTGCAATGAGAACAAACACACACATATAGGATGTTTTCACTTTATATTAGGAATATCAGTTAGGGTCATTATGTTTTGCTAAAATATGATATAAGAGTAGCTAAATTGTGGAGATTATAAATGGAAGAGAGACAGGGGCACTCGGAAATTACTGGCTCAAGAAGAGACAAGAGAAGGGTTTGCCCAAGATCAGACATTGTATCAGATGCCAGCCCTGAGATTGCAACAGGTGCAATAGCCAAAGCAAGTGTAAATGAATTCACCACAAGTGCAATCGCAACATGCCCCCTGCAGACAAAGCAATACATGACGTGGTATTTTTTATGAGCATCACATACTGGATAAAAATAGAAAAGAGGGAAATCTCACAGCGTATGGCAATAGTGAGGCAGCACCCACCATAACTTCAGGAAGACTTAGAGAAGGTGCCAAGTGTCCTGTGGAACACAGGCCTTTATGACGTGAGTCTGTTGAAAGAAATAGGGGAACAAAATAAACATACACACACATTTAGGGGATCATAACATGCAAAGTATAAAAGTTTGTGTTGTGTTTAATCCAATTAATATAAGATAACAATGAATAGTTAAAACCAAAAGCGCTGAAATAAGAAGTTCAAAATCAAAAGATTGACGTCAATCCAGGGAGTGAAATAAATAAATAAATAAATGATGAATTAATATTGAAGCAGCAAAAAACACAAGTTGATAAAATGTGTAAATAAAGGAACAAAAAATAAAATTGTGAGACAAGGGTGATGGAGAAAGGTGTGGGTAAAATATTTAGATTTCAAACAAATAAGCACAACAGATGGTGCGTGCTTCAACTGATCAATGTAGTGTATTTGATAAAAATAAAATACGATTAATGAAAGGCTAAGAAGGTATGGATGGCCAATATTGACAAAAGAACATATGAGAGTAAGTAAAAAGAACATTGTTTATGTGTATATGAAGATGTTCATTTATGTATTACAGATGAAAAGAATTGTAATTTTTGGACCACAGGAGGACTGTCTATATGGACTTAGTGGAGCATAGCAATATACTGAGAAGAAACATTATGTAAGTATTAGTGGACAAGTAGAGAATGAAAAGGTGATTACCAGTTGAGCAGTAAGTGTGTGAACAAACCTTATTGATCATTATTAGGATTAAGAAGACTCAGGTGAGTACACTAAAAAGATAGTAAGGAATGCAGTCCTTTTAAATAGATAGTATTTTTCCGTTGAATGTGCTGCAAAGCAGCCGAAAGGACAAATAAAACAAACATAGATTTCACTAAAAATGAGAAGGTTCTTGGACTTGAAATAAAGAAAATAAGATCAATCGGGTAGAAGATATACCGCTGGAAGACAAAGAAAATCAAGATGAAATTAAATGGGCATGGAGAGAGGGCAGGGACCAAGGAAGTGTTGTGGGGTGGGAGGAAGGAAAAAGTGTATGTGAACAATGAAATGTTGCATGTGGACAGAACGGTAACAAATTGACTGGTGGGTTCCCTCAAGGAATAATCTCTCCCGATTCTCGTGGTGGCTGAAATCACATGTTGTGCATGTTATTTTTATATTTAATTGGCTAACATGGGTGGGATCCCAACAGGAGCAAACAAAGTTATTGTTTGGGGATAAGTATATACAAAGATTCAAAAAGTGTGAAAAATATGCAATGATCTTTTGACGGAAAAGAGATACATCTATATATTCACTAACAAAAACATTGTTAAAGGGACGTTATGGTTAAGTTGCACTAGCAAAAACCTATGAAATTCAATGGAAACACGTTGTTACAGGGATGTTATGGTTACCGGTAAAAACGAAAAACCGCCGAAATTCGACAGTTATGGTAAGCTAAGCAACCATAACTCGTGCCATCAGTGTGCACCGCAAGAACTAATACCCATGAAATCAAAGATGCCATCAAAAATCTCATTCATGACAACACTGATGACATCACATGTGTGGCTCCCTCTGTTTTGGTCACTACCATAAGTAGGCCAGGTGCTTTTATTCGCTAACAGTCAGTAAAAACAATTCAAAAGATTCTACATTTGTGTATGGCACCCTTCTCATATGGTCTTACACTATTTTCCTTACGGTTCACTAACATCATATGATACATATAAATATAGGGGAAGAGGAAAGCGTAAATAGCAGCACTGGTTTCTGTGCATGCAGGTTTCTTTACGTGTTGCAGAGCGTTATCAAGAGAGTCAGTGCGTAACACGTACTACAAAAACTATCACTACTTTCAAGAGGGAACCAAGCCAATTTAGATGGGGTGTGCAGAAATCGGGATGACAGGCATATTAAGATGAATGTTATATCTGGGGAAACATATTTTTGGTGTGATACGTCATATTCATGGGCGAAGTATGCCATAGGCACGTGTTGAACAAAGGCACAAATACACTTCTTTGCAATGTACCGCACTGTCTGCATTCACGGACCAAATAGAAAAAGATGCTGCCACATCGGTGGCTGCATAATGCGATAGAAACTTATGCAAGACATCGTAAACAAACAAATGAACTGGGCAAGTGCCTCCTTCATCGCAAACAGCACTGAAACTTGTGTAACATGTTGTGCAATTTTCCCTCTACAATGACCAACAATAATATCGGCATGATTTCGTGTCACCAAACAGTCACACAGAGAAACCAAAATCAGGCACTTCATTGTAGCTACTTCATAGCACTACACATGCACATTATAGATTGCAAAATGAGTAGCCACCGCACAGTGTTTTCCATTCACTTTCGGTCAATGTATGTCAGAATCCCCTAAAACCCATACGCTGTGCCTCGTGAAACACACAGCCATAATCGCACCCTCTGCATTTCTGTCAACAAATACAGTGTGTAGCACAGACTCTCCGTACGCACCACACCCACAAACTTTATTGCCCAATCCCGTAACCTCTGCATGCCCATTTCTATGGGTTTCATCTTCAAAAGGGGCATATGTAACACGTGCCAGCCTGCAACTATTGCGCTATTCGCTGACTTTTCATGCTGTGCACGTGTGGGAGTGGGGAATAACTTTCAACCAGGGGAGCGGACGTCGTTAGTTGTGGTGGCTTTTTTTAAAAGGTGCTTCCCTAGAAACACTTTTTTTGCGGTTTTCATACGTAAATGTGTGTTTTCAAAGTCAGCTCACATTCTTACAATAGGGTCTTCATTGCAGTTTGTAGATTGTGAAACAACATTTCATTGCCACTGTTCGACAAAGATATGCCATTTGCCTTGAAAGGGTGTATGTATCACGAACCAATGTTCTCATTCTCACAGAAGAACATCCCAGCAGCACTCAAGAATTCACACATGCTTATGGTAATGAGAACCCTTCTGACCTTTGGCTGGTGACAGGAATCATTGGAATACTTCCACACTATTCTCGGGGGTATACATGAGAAAAGCACCTTCGCAGTAGGAAAAATGTGATGCACTGCTTTCATCATAATCTTCAGTTGACTAAAAACACGGGAACAAGGCATGCAACGTACAGTTGCCAAAGAGGCCACGCGTTGACATTCTAAAAGCTGTCTGCCGAAACATCATGATTCGACACTACACCACAAAGCGCCCACTCTCTCCAAACCGAAATGGCAAGATAAGTCTTCTTGGAGGGCATACAGGCACAGATCTTCCACAAAGCCATCACCCACGACGAAAACTATGCGTCTTGACATGTTTGCCAGCCACCGTACACAAAGTAATGGAAAAAGTGAATGCCACCCTTTCCTGTGACGCACACCCAGAGCACCTAATTGGCCAAAGGCCATAGTCCCATTCCCATTGTCCACCTTGGTAAGAAGCGCAAAATGTGCCATGTGCCTTTCCACAATGACCGCGAGGGCCGCGCCTCTGCGAAGCAGGAAGACATCTTCTCCCTATTGGTGCCCTTTACTGTGACATACACCCTGAGCACCTGATTGGCCAAAGGCCATAGTCCCATTTTCATTGGCCAGCATGCTGAGAAGCACAGAATGTGGCATGTGCCTTTCTCCAGGTACCGCGAGGGCCGCTCCCCAGTAAAGCAGGTGGAGTCCTTCTTCCTATTGACACGCTTTCCTGTGTCGCACTCCCTGAGCACCACCTGATAGGACAATCGCTACAGTCCCATTTCCATAGGCCAGCATAGTGCGAAGCACCAAATGAGTCACGTGCGGGTCCCAAGTACGTTGACGGCCAGGCCAGAGTGAAGCAAGAGTCCCTCTTCCTATTGCCGCACATCTGATTGGACAATCCCCACAATTCCATTTTCATGGCCACCACCTGCAAAATCCCCGGATGTGCCTTTCGTGCTGTGTGCGGGCAGGGGGGAATAACTTGCAACCAGGGTAGTGGGACTTCATTGTAAGGGGTGACTTTTAAAAGAGCTTGTTGTTTGTTTTTTGTTTAGATGCTTCTACAGAAACACTTTTTCAGTTTATATTAGCTTTTGTGTTTTCTTGTGCTCACATTAGTACAGTAAACTCTTCACCGCATCCTGTAGATGAGCAAACAAAACTGCATTGCCAATGGTTGACACCAAAATGCCATTTTCTTGGAAAAACTCTGCATTTCCACAACTAATGAGGTCACTGTTGCAGAAGAACATTCCACGAGCAGACAAAAAAGTATACCTGCTTCTGTTAATGAGACACCTTCCTGCGTCTGGCTCGGAACAACATCCTTGAACAGTGGGCCATACTCTTTGTGGTATTATGGATGGGAAAAGCATGTTGGCGGTGGGAAAAACCATCCTCATGACATCCAGCAATCTCCTCAGTCTACGTAACAAATATAAGCAAGCCAGTTAACCCATATGCATGCCGCCGTAATGGATGACAATAACATCTACTACTGAATAACCGGTGAGGTCTTTGCAAAGTGCATGCATATCATTGAAATTACACTCATACACAGCGTTCCACAATGCTTCCACTCCTTCCAAATCAAAATTGCTGTCAAAGTGTCTTTGCGGGCATAGTTGTGCAGATCTATGACAAATGGATCACCTACAGTCAACATGATGCGTTTCGCCATGTCAGCCACCCTCCGTATGTAGTGCATAATGTACAACAGTTTCACCTCCCTTTCCTGTTAACCACACCCACACTACCTGATTGGCTAATCCCCACACTGCCATGGCGATATGGCAAGGTGGTGTAAAGGGAAGATTTTGGAATGTGCGCCTCCTAAAGGAGCGCGAGGGCCGCACCCCTGTAATGCTGGAGCAGTCCTTCTTCCCTTTGCACTATCTTCTCTGCAGCTCTACTTAATTGGATCACACGTAAATAGGTACACACGCATCCAACAATCACATCGAAGCCACCATCATCCAACACTGTCACTCATGTACAACACTTGAATTGTGCAGTTACACATATACAGTACAAATGTGCCATTCCAGAGCACGTCCCCTACAAAGTTCAATGAAAGTATGCATGATGTCGCCATCTGCATACATCCACATAGCCACCCAGGATGTAATCCACTACCTTTTTGTGATAGTGAGGGGGGTTAACAATATCAAACTGGTTAGGGGATTCATTCTTCCATCGTACATGTATACAGGTATTATTATTTATTTTCTTTTGACGTGCGTGCAAGCAACTTTTTTGTATTTTCTCTTTATATGCATTTCTATTTGCCTCTCCTCACATTTTACCACATTCTGGTCAATGCTTCTTGCACAGTGTAAAAGAAAACTGCATTGACAATGGCGCTCAAATACATGCCATTTCTATGGAACCACTGCATATTTTGCGACCTCGTGATCTCATAGTGGGTGGAGAACATGCCAGCAGTCTGCATAAACTTTATTCTGTTTATAGCACACCGTCCGACCTCTGGCTGGGACAAATTACACCGTCATGGACCCATACTCCTCTTGGTGTTATGCATGAGAAAAGGACCTTGGCAGTAGGAAAAATAGGTGACGGATTAATCGTCCACACGATATGTAACCCAAATGTAGACTTCCATAGTGCAGCAAGACAAAGTCAACATTCGCAACGGACGCCACATATCAGGTGAACTATCCCTCCGAAACTTCAGTCACCCTGACAGGCCCAGAAAACGTCCACTACTTCTAACCCGAAATTACTGGCAATGCCTCTTTGCACACAACACCTGTGCAGATGGCACACAAAGGTACCACCGACGATAAGCACTGTGCATCTCTCCATCTCGACCACCCTCACGAAATAGAATTGGGATGAAATGGTACCACCTCTTCCGGAGAACCACCACCTAAACTCCTTTTGGCCTATTTCCCAAAATTCCGTTTGCCTTTCCACCCTGCTCATAATGGCAGGATGGGCACGTGCGCTACCGCAGGCTGTGTAATTAGATTAAGATAATACAATATGGTTGAAGACATTGTTGATTTGCTCGGAGTGTCTTTTTATGATACCTCCCATGTTGAGATACAACATTACATTGAGATGGGTGATTGAGATAGGGATGCATAGGTAGACTGTATAAGGGGGAGGGTGGACATTGGGTGTAGTGGTTGTGTATTAAACAGTGGTTGAATACCGACCAGAGGGGGATGTGCATATGGGTGCCAAACCCCTCCCCCCTCAACTGAGTACAGATAACATGATCGGCAGTTCAAGTGGTTCAATTATTGCAGAAATCAGAACTATAGTGCCTTTCTTTCAATGAAAAAAGTGACTATGTCACTGCGCATATTTGGGTTAGAAGGACCCAGGAAGTGAAGAGTGCCTTAAATATCACACACATATCATGAGTATATGAAAATATATTATGAGTATGGGATACAAAGTGAGACATTTTTGAATAAATAAATAACTGCTCCCTGAGGGTAGCACAGTGGCAGACTGAGAGATATTTCAAAATGGATACCTCAAGCACAAAATGGTGTCCACTTCTAAAGCAAGGTGCAGAACCTTGACTCATGCTGATAAGCAACTGGAGGCCGACACATGAAATGGTCTTTGGAAGCATCTTGCATTAAGATAATTAAGTCTGGGAGGTTAAATTTGGAACTTGGCAGGAACAGCAGACAAGATTGATGATGAAGTTAGATTAGGCAGGAGAAACTACCAATTTGAACAGACAAGCTGCATTACTTGGCATCATATAATTGAGCTTATTTATTTCTCCACGGTATAATGGCTAAATAAACTTGGCAGGATCTCAAGAAGCAGGTAAGGAATTGACAGTGATGTGATAACATTGTTTTTGGCAGAGGTTGAAGAATGCTGTAATTGTTTTCAGCCGTGTCTAAAATAGCCTATCGGTCTATGCGTGAGACAGCAACTGTTAATGCCAAGTATGACTAATGTGGGCTTGGTGTGCATCAGATAAATCAATCAATCGTAAGGAAGGGAGGGTTTCTTTCTGGCTAAAAGGAACTATTAGATACATGCTCAAACAAAGTAGTCATGTGCATGAATGTGCTGCATCATCCAAATAAGCCTATATAAACAGGTTGAAGGCAAAATGTGCTGTGTGCTTTTCCAGAAGCGTCTAATCTAAAAAAGACTGCTTTGAAAACCATCCGGGCGCCTGTTCCTTTGCTCCTGTCTTTGCCTCAAGATGAATTCACAGATGCCAGAAAGCTTGAGCATGGTAGAAGGACCTCGTGTTCATCTTATTTTACTGGGGAGCCCTTTACCAGGTTACTATAGCCTGCTCTCTTCGCCTGCATGATCACATCAAAGAGTCTCACTTAATTACCACCTAAGTGTGAATTCTTTTGACCTGGACTAGCCTGTAATTTGATGCACTGGACCCCTCCTTGCCCCCTGATGGCAGTGTGTGGCTTCCTAGGAGGGACAACCCTTTTCCAGGGAAAGCAAAGGATGTTGCTGGGGCAAAGCCCAAATGGGATGTTTTTGATGAAACAAAGTCCTAGACAATGAATGCAGAGGTGGCATTGACAGGAAGGTCACTTTAAATCAACCTGACAGTAAACTGACAACAAAAGGTTTTATCTAACATAATTGTGGGGACCACCATGTCATAACCATATATGGCTTATAGTTAGGCTTGAATAAAAGAGCTGATGGCTAGAATGTTTTGAATTATTCTCACCCTAATCTCAACAATCATATATTTCGGGTTGCCATCTGCCATCAGATCCGGAGGCCTCCAATTGATATGATATGTCATTTATAACACACCTGTACACAAGTGTTTCTAAATTAAATTATGTAATTTAATTTGATTGTTGGATCGCCCATGGATGAATGCATAACCTTGCTTGTTGTAGGATCGCCCATGGATAAATGCATAAATGCACGGTCGAACTCTTCAAAATCTGCAGGCTAAACTCTTCAAAATCTGCAAGGACCTGCCCAGCCCTGCAGCAGTCTCTACCTCTCCTGTCGCCTCCCAGGCCTTTTGCACGGCCCTTGCCTCTCAACTCATCTCATAAACCCAGACATCCTGCCACCCTCTCATCCACTCCCCCTCTTGTCCCTTCTCCCTTCTCCTTCTGCGAACTCAGGCCCTCCTGAAGCTCCATCCTCTTACTCTCCCTTTCCTCTTTTCTCCCCTGATGAGGTATTCTGCCTTTCCTCCTACCCCCTGAAGCTCACTGTCTCTCTAGCCCTGGTTCTCTCTCGGTTGGATTACTGCAACAGCCTCTTTCTAAATCTATCTGCTTCCACTCTTCGCCCTTTTCAACTGAACCAGAACAGGACTGCAAGACTTGTCCTTGACCTCACACCCTAGGATCGTATCTCTACAGCCCTGAAATAAATCTCTTCATTGACTCCCAGTGGCTGCAAGGGTTAAATTCAAGAGCCTTTGCATTGTCCACAATGCTTTCTGGGGCCTGGGTCCAAAATATCTTCCGCTCTCCCTCCGTAAATTTCTTCCTTCTCAGGGTCAGTCGTTTCTCAAAGAAAGGAGCTGGGGTAGATCTCTGTCTTTAGGTGCGGCCTCCCTCTGGAACAGCCTCCCTGCCATACTAAAACGTGAGGAGAACCATTTCTGGTTCCAGAAACACCTCAAGACCTTCCTCTTTGCTTCAACCTTCTCTCTTCCTTTCCCCTGCTGATCTGTTGTGCTTCGGCATCGTGCACCTGGTTACCCTTTGATTTAGGGTCCAGGTACTTGCCTACACTGCCAAGCACCCACCCTTCCTCCTGGCAACCCTAGCAATTGGGTCTGTATCTGTAACCCTACAGTCCCACCACCCCGTTTTCTGCACTTATCAGACATCCCCTGCCTGACGCTTAAACTTAGCATTGCCACTTGCTGGCTGCAATACCACTTGTTGTTTTCATTAGTTTGTTCCGTGTTGCGCTCTGAAACACTTGTGTATGAGCGCGATACAAATAAAATATCAATATCAATATTAACCTAGCTTAAGGACTTTTCTCCCAACAGTTGCTGTCAGGAATGCACCTGTCACCACCTAAATGCCATGTTGCCAAACCACAAGACATCACACCTTCAAACACTTGTGTATAGGTGCGTTATAAAGGCCATATCATATCATTGTCTGAGTAGTGCCAGTGCACAGGCTCAACAAAGGTACATGTGTGCACTGTACATTTTAGAATGGAGCATTATGAAAGGTTTGTTTGATTTGAAGACCTCACTTTCAGCGACAGAGCTACCTGCATCAATTTATTCTTAAGAATCCCAAAAACTCAGGCTATTCCACCATCACAGATGGCCTTCTCTCACAACATGATTGTTGTTAGGATTATAAAAAGATATTGGAATCCAGGCCCATTTTCATAAACTTCTAAATGTACCACAGTCAACACAGAAGTAAACACATTACACATGGTTGTGTCTTGGTCCCTGGCACAGATAACTGCAGAGGATTGGGTGCTCTTCAATGGTCATGGCAGCAGACAGGAAAACATTCAATTTTCTGAAAATGCTCTAGGTACTCTAGTTGATGGGATCATTGTGAATTAACCTGTCTTAATAAGGGCACACATGCACTTGATCTGTGTTGCAGCAAAGACAAACATTTTAAGGATAACACTGTGTCAATCTCTGCTCAAACCACTGACAAAACAAATGCATTGTAATATAACATAGACAGGGGAGCATGTAAAAAATACCTTCAAGGCAAGGAGTCTACTCAGGGCATTAGTGGCCACACCCAATACAATCCAAGCTATACACTGGTAAAAGATCTCACAATTATGGACATCTTTAATGTGTATGGGATTGGACACCCTCGATGAGTATGAAAAATGTTAATGATTTGTGATCAGGCACAGAAAATTACCACATGGCATAGTAATTTCCTATGAATGGGTGTTGACCATACTGCTTTCTGTATCAAAGTTGTGGAACAAACAGAAATAAAATCCAAGCAGACTAGTAAGAATGACATTGATATAGACCCCCACTTTGCAGAGAATTGGGTAGCTTAATATTCTAGTGTGCAAATTCGGCAGTCCTCCCATCAGAGAAGAAGATGTACTGTAGTGCTATCCCTACCGAAACATTCAAAGCATTGTAAGAGGGTGGTAGGAATGTTGGCGATAACAGAAAAGATATCAAACCATCAGTCATGAATGAGGGAGAACACAAACTTGTTGTCATTAGTCAGAGAAAAGTGTCTACAATGCACAAGATTCCATAGCAAATTAATACATCTGAAAAGCAGGCACATGCAAATGCTCTGCAAATGGCAAACAGGACACATAAACAGATAAACACACTCCAAGCACTTAATGTTACAGACGATGGCAAATGACAGATTTATTTTTAAATTCAAGAGAATGAGTATTCCTTGCTGACATATGGCAAGTTGGCGGTTGTGGATGCAGATGAGTTCAACTCTGTACATATTAGGATGTATGAATTTAGTTTAGATAATCAAAATTCTCTCTGCAATATCTAGAGCCATTGACTATCCTGTTTGTGTACTTGTGTCTGTAACACCTACTCAAAATGTTCATAGTGTTGTAATGTTTGGATCATCGCTGTGCTGCTTAGATGCGGCTTCAAATGATTAAGACATGTCTCTCACAGTACTATCAGGGTTCAAGCATGTATATTTAGATGTCATTTGCCTAAATGTGCATTTTGAATTAATTCATATCTTTATTTTGTGTTAGCTAATGCTAAGCTCAGAAGAATGTGTTGCCTTTCTAAAATGACATTAGTAAAAAGAGTGTATGTATTTATGCATTTGTGTTGCTTGAAGAAATGCAGACATATACACATTATATATTATTTTGCAAGATGACAGACAGAATTGGCCTCATTACAACCATGGTGGCCCGGGAACTATGGTACCAGTAAGCATGCCGGTACCATAGTTCCCGGACTGCCATACTACGTGCTCTGCTCGCGGGTGCCGTTTCACCCGCCAGGATTTTCCTGGCAGGTGTAACGGCACCCGCGGGCAGAGCACGTCGGATGCACTGGCACAACTCTGTATGTGCCGGTGCATCCGACCTCCCCATCCCCATTTAGCCCTATGGGGTAGAATGGGAATCAGGGGGCCCTTGATTCCAGCACCCGCAAATGGGCAATTACCGGGTCCGCGGAGCTCAGCATGACCCGGTTCTTGCCCATTCACGGGTGCCGGAAAAAATGCAACTCCGGCAGCAGCCGTGCCCTTAATAAGGGCATGGCTACTGCCGCCAGAGTTGTAATGAGGCCCAATGTGTTTTACAAATTATCTTATAGACTGAGTTAAATTTGTTGATAGGACTACACTTCATTAAATTGTCATTACCAGTCAATATTACAGAAAGAACACTTTTCCCTTTTATGTGTAGCCTCAAAAGGGTCAAATTAATGAACTCTGGTGAAATGTAAATTATATGTTGATGCATGGCTCAGGTCTCCTGAGATCAGGAATGCAAGTATCAGCCTTCTGTAAAACAGGCCCCATTATCAATCAGTGATTAACCCATTAAAAGAGATGAATCAGTGCATCTGTTTTCACACAGGACAAAGGTTTTGTTTTAAAATACCAAGAAAATAGAGCTAAACTTGAGCTACATATTGGATTATGCTGAATGTGGTGGAATTATATTTTTAAGAAGATAGCAATGCCAACAATTTCTGAAGTCTAGAGAGCAAGTAATGGCAACTTCAGAGGAACAAACCTCTACACAAACCCTGACCTCCGGCCTAGAAGATCATAAAAGCCTCTTCTAAAATGTGTATCCATCCATTAAGGAGCCTATTAAAAAGGGTATTTTTATTTTGAAAGAAGCAGATGTCTTTAGTAATGGAACACTAGCAACATGCCTAATTCAAACTGAATATATTATTGACTTGGTTCAATTTGAAAACATAAAATGTATTGAACTCGGTGGAGAGGCCCCAGTCCCATCATGTAAGAGGGATATGTGAAAATGTATGCATTATTAATATATTTGCATATTTTAATAACACTGTCATACATGTAGCTACAGAGATTTGAAGGATGTCTCTGAATTCTGAATTATTTATATACATGTCTTATTATTGCCACTGGTCAATACAAGAACGCTTAAGGGGAAGACATGTCTCAGTCCAATTTGATCATTATTCCTGAGGGAGAGGGCTCACTTAGTGCTAAATTCATCCCTTGATGTCATGGTTAAATATATTGGGTCAATCAAAACAACAAGGAGGATACTTTTGGTTGTTATAAAGTGAATGCAACCTATAATTAGCCCTGTTCAAGAAAAGTTTGCCTTTGATGGTTACCAAACATGAATTATTTTCCTGGATTTTAATAGGAGCAAATTATAGTTTAGGTATGTATGCATGCTGAACAACATGACTCATAGATTTCCAAGGACTGATACACTTGTGAAATCCATAGTTTCTATACAGGAATACTTCTGAATAGAGTGCCCTACTCCTCAAGTGGACCTGGAAGGAGGTTAGTGTCTCCTCTTCATTCTCATAGAAACAAAACAATTTGGATAACCAAAATAATTTTTTACAAATCATAGACATAGACGACGTCTGCATTAAGGAGACTCTTAGAAACAATTAAAATGAAGTTGATGGTTCATGTTCTATTTTAATTTCATTATTCCAAGCTGCGTAGCCCTTTAATATACAAAGAAATCTTGTTCTTCAAAATAAATGATTCTATTCTGAACCCAAGTGAACCCTACCAAACATTCTTGCCCAAGCTAGAAATCAATAATTTTCCAACATTATATATTTGAATTAGACCTTGAATAAGAAAGTCATGTGTAAACCCGATATCTTTCTTTGATGTCTGCACTTGACATTAGTTAAAAAGAAAAAATCATTGCATTGTATGGTTGTAAGATTTAGTCTAAGACGTGTTTTGTCTTTTTGAATCCATAAACTGATGAACATGTGTATGTTTATATTGAAGATGATTTGTCTCTTTTTTCTAGAATAGTTATTCAGATTTGCTTTTATACATATGGATGTATGTGTGGAATTTGAATGTAAATATACAAATGAGCAAGATGATAACAGGCAGGGTGTGTTTCTTTACTGCAGACAGCTTACCTATATTTATGTGGAATGCTTTGGGTGACCTTCTGGTACAGGGATGTCCTGTTCACCCATGGCCCCTCTGGCACTCAGACAAAAATAATATACAGGAGATTAGAAGTAGAGAGATATGACTTGTAATGTAAACATACCAGTGCATGGGAGGGCTGCTCACCTCTTTCCCCGCACCCCAGGCATGTCTCATACTTATAAAGAAATGGAGTATCTAAAACCATTCTCCACCCATAAAACAGCATTAATAATAAGAAACAGGTCCATGGGAGAGAAAAGGGGGAATATTCTTGCACTTATTAAATGGTGTCTCTGTCATAATTGTGAGGCAGCCTCTGGCCTTGGGCATCTTGCTTCAGATGTCTTTAGTTACGTCAGCTATGTACGTCTCAGGAGGGGGACATGAGCTGGCCGACCTGAGGCACAGAACACATTCCACAGCACTGCGACCTTGCATGGCACGGCTGTTCAGCTGTTCATCTATAGCCCAGTCTCTCTCATTGGATCAGAGGAGGCTCAGAGGACACCAAAAAGAATTTTCAGTATCATAGTTGGTAACATGCCCATTTGTTTCCCCCTCTTCTCTTTATTTCCATTATCCATGACAATTGCTGTACAAAGCATTGCATAGTTGCAATCTCCAACCCCACTACTTCTACATAAAGCACACTGCAATAAAACAATTATGTTGTACACATACTCAATAAGTGAGCAAATAAAAAAAGCATTATCAAAACAATGCAACTCATTTGTGTCCTAACTCATCTAAAGCCATTCATTCCTGCCTAATCACTTCCTACTTTCATCATCAGTCATGATAGAGGGTGCATTTAAAACAACAAAAACCGTCATAATTACATGTCCCTCCCTTTGTATCTCAGAGCATTCCAGTCACTCTAAAATCCAGCACCACCTCCATCACGTGTCTGTTATGTTCATGTTCATGTGCACTGTCAATGTCAAATTGTGTCTGAGTTTCCCGTATATAGTCAGCCTCTAGTCCTTAGGTGCACCCACCATCAGTGGCAGCAAAACCATGTCAGTGCTTGGCATATTTCTCCCAAACAGCACCTCGTATGGTGAATATCTGGCCACTGAGCCCTCTCTCACTCATAGGCCATTGAGGACAAATGGCAGCCAGTCATCCCACTTTGTGCCTTTCACATCCATCTGCTTGAACAGTGCCTCCGTTAGCTCCTGTTTCTGTTTCTTAATCCAACAAGTCACACAATTCTCCACATGCTCTTGCCAGTCCTTTGGCCATGTGTCACCAGGTTATCTCTGTCAGGCGCTGATAATCATTGTTCTGCTCTTTGCATGCACTGATATATTGCATCAGTTGATCATCTTCCCTTTACAAGTTTGCCAGTAGCCACTCAGATTTCCTTTGATCCTCTGGCATGCCCTTCTGTAGGATGATCTTCATCACTCCAAGCTGTAAGCTGCCACCACATGCCACTCCTGATCTTCCATGCGTGTGACTGGCTGCTTCTGTTTTACAGTCTCTAGCATGCATTCATGTGGTTTGACTGACACTACCCCTTCCACTAGCATTTTATTCACTGCCTCTTACAAGGTGCACAGTGCACAGTCACCCGCCCTTCCGAAGTACAGTTTATTTCTTGCCCTTCTTTCTGGGTATGTCTCCCCCCATGCTTCTCAGGACCCTGTTTGTGTGTGTCCGAATGTGGGTTGTACTCTTAGTCGTGGCAGTCACCCTAGCCACTGGGACTACCTGCAACCTCCCTCTCTCTCCCTGCAGGCACCTATTTGCACCTATTTGCCAAATCTGTCACAGCACCCCTTTTTTCCAGTTGCCTCCCATGGTACCCAGCCAGCCCATGTATCCTCCCTCTTTGTCACTTTTCTCAGAAATTTGTTGCACCACCCCAATATTATTCTGCGTCACCCACCCCGATCAGCAGAAGCCCTGGTCCTAGCACCTCGCAATTCTGCCCCTCCTTGCACTCTCTCATCGACACAGCTTTTCTCACTACCAGTCATGCATCATTGGCTGCATTCAGAATCTACGGCCAACCCTGAGTGGACCTTAAGTTTTCCTCCACATCCACCTTCGTTTCCACCACACTGATTATGTCCCCAGGCAACAGCCACCGTATTGTGGCCCTCACTTCCTCAGTTGTATCCCTCATGAAAGTTTGCATAGGCATCTCTGCAAAATCCAAGGGGCCCTAATCCCTCCCTATCTTCATCACCTTTGTGAAATGTTGGGGCTTCGCTTGTGGTTCACCACAATCTCCATCATCCATGCGCTGTGGTTTACTTTGTAACTGCTGTTCCTGGAAGATCCCACATCCCTATTATTTCATACCGACTGGGTTACCACATCCGAATTGTCCACCATGCTCCTCAACCTCCCAGCACTTCCCTGGACCCTGATTTATATTACACATCTGCCCCCTCCTCCCACCTGGTCAGTGGATCGGTATCTGCCATATTGTAACTATCCCCAGTATTGACGCAACCGCAAGTCAACTCAGGTTACTAACCCCACACTCCTACTGTGTGCCCTCTACAGCATCGACCCTACACCATCTCTCTATGACCAGCGCTCTGACTGTCTGACAGGTTCCTAAGAATGCTCTGACCTGTAGTTTTGCTTCCAACCTTGTACCACTGTAGTACTCTGAGTCACTGTCTCTGTATGAGTCCCTAGGTCAAGCGTGCAACAAGTACAGCAAAAAATACGTTTTTCACATACCTGTTGTATACCCCAGTCACGTACGTGAGAAAGGGGAGCTTCCAGGTTTCAGCACCAATATGTTATAGGCTCATCCTGCTCCCCCATGACCCTTTGGGCACTTGAACGCAAATAATACGTAGGAGACCAGAAGTAAAGATAAACAGCTCATAATGCAAACAGACCAGTGTATTGGAGGGCTGCTCACTGCTCTCATTTTATCTAAACATGTCTTAATAACCCCTGTAGAGTGCGATATAAGCCCGAAGGCACCTTGGTGCTACCCCCATGCGTGGCTCATCCTTATACACAGATGGAGTGGCTAAAACCATCCTCCACCCATAAAACAGCACGTATAATGAAACAGAGGTCCATGGGAGAGAAAAGGGGGCGTACTGCTGCAGTTGCAAAATGGTTGTTTCTCTGTCATATCTGTGATTCAGCCTCTGGCCTTGGGGATCTTGCTTCAGCTGTGTTTAGTCATGTCAGCTATGTACTTCTCAGGAGGGGGCCATGAGCCAGCCTGAGGTGTACCACGCATGCCATAAACCTGCAACCTAGCATGGCATGGCTGTTCAGCTGTAGCCCAGTCTCTCTCCTCATATCAGAGGATCCTCAGAGTAAACCTAAAAGAAAATGCATTATCAGAGTTGGAAACACCTTCCCAGCATTGACATTTAAAGGCCATCTTTGGTTTCTTGATTTATTATTTTCAATTTGTTGTCCCAGATTTTGAGGCTGAATTGTCGTCTTGAGTGGTATTAGATCAGGGATTTTTCTCAGTAAAAATAATGAAACATTACAAATATAGTACTATTCCATAGACATAAGTCATTACATGTGTTCGCCATAAGGTGATGTACAGTTTTCCGCAATATGATAATCTTTGTCTCAGTGAGCCACCTTTTGCCCATTTATTTCTAGTTTCACCAGACGCAACTGCACTCCACAGGTGCACAGTTTTCATACCCAACATGTCGCACTATATACTGTCCTACAGGTGGGCACACAATACCATCCCCATGAAAGTGGCATGCAAATAGTAATATAACTTGCAGAGGTAAAGCTACCATGCATGTTCACATTAGTAGTGCAGAGGTTTACCAGTCAACTTGAAAAAGTGTACAGGGCTGCCTGCTAAGTTTAAACCTACTCATCACTGTTTTTTTTCATTAAACTGATATAATCCAAAATGGACTTCAATTGGCCAACAATTAAAACTATATATATATATATATATATATATATATATATATATATATATTCAGTAAAAAAACTTTGTTAAAGGGACGTCATGGTTAAGTTGCGCTACTAAAAACCTATGAAATTCAGTAAAAAAACGTTGTTAAAGGGACGTTATGGTTCAAAGTAAAACCGATAAACCCCTGAAATTCGCCAGTTATGGTAAGCTAAGCAACCATAACTTGCGACACCAACGTGCATTGTTAAGACTAACACCCAGGTCATCAAAGATGACATCACAAATGCCATTGATGACATCACTGATAACATCACATGTGCATGTACTTTTCATGAAAAGTCTGTACAAGGTATTCTTATTATAATGTTGCCAAAAAAAGTGTTAAGGATCATTGGAATAGATGTCATGAGCTATGTAGTGCATTAAGCAATGCATTGATATACATAGCATTCTATTATGAAGTTCTTTACAGTATAATAATGTACTCATGTATAAACATAAGCATTGTGTGCAGCATACATGCAGGAGGTGCAATATTAATAATCTTCCCATTTTAAATAGTGAAATGCTAAATGCTTTCTTATTAGAGTTTTGTGAACAGTGCAACATGTTATAAGTAGCTAATAAAAACAAACTTCCTCTATAATTTCATTATTACATTCAAAACACAAAAACACAGCACACACAAATATGAGTATATACAGAGAAAGTCAACTACTCAAAAAAGCAGCAGTAGAACCAGAAACTGTCCATAATCTACCTGATTATCTTTATGCACCGAAATGATTGTTCTGCTTCAAACCTACTACTTCCCTATGTATACCTATCACATGATGTGCCTGCACCCTAAAGAGAGTAATGCAAATACAAATATGAGCATATCCAGAGAAAGTACAGTAATAAAAAAAAAACAGCAGAACAATAAGAAAGTGTTGATAACCTTACTGATTGTCTTCATACACAGAAAACATTGGTATCTTTCAAGTGTGTATTCTCCTTATGTATATGTTTCATATGCTGTGAGTGAACCCCAAATGAATTACTGTAAGAACATATTTGAAGTATAAGTCTACAAATGTAGTACTTTTTGATTTCTTTGTTCCTAAGTATTACTGGCTAAAATATGTCAGTAAAGCAAAAAAGAGGGAGCCAGACATGTGATGTCATCAGTGATGTCATCAATGACATTTGTGATGTCATCTTTGATGTCCTGGGTGTTAGTCTTAACAATGCACGTTGGTGGCGCAAGTTATGGTTGCTTAGCTTACCATAACCAGCGAATTTCAGGGGTTTTTTGGTTTTACTTTGAACCATAGTGTCCTTTTAACAAAGTTTTTTTACTGAATTTCATAGGTTTTTAGTAGCGCAACTTAACCATAAAGTCCATTTAACAACGTTTTTGTACTGAATTTGATAGGTTTTTAGTAGCGCAACTTAACCATAACCTCCCTTTATCAAAGTTTTATTTTTTACTGAATACAGATATACATAGTGTGAATTTGATAGATGTGTACTAGGATTCCCTTACTTTATATACATGTAACATAGAACATACCGAAACCCTTGCTAGTGATTTTGATGGTCGCAGACTGTGCATATGTTCGTGGGCGGACGAGGACGACAACACTATCCAAAAACCTAGGGGGTATCTTAGATTGTTCTATCATGCTATATAAACACTGAACAAGTTCAAAAAGCAGCATATAAACATAATAAATAAGAAGTGAAACCTATATATGTAACACATCAACCACCCATTTAAATACCACATGTACTAAAATGGAATATACCAAAACAAAAAAAGGTATGCTTCCAACATAATTACCTCACAGAAACTGCACAGCTAGGGGCAACAGCAGACCTACACAACAGTAAGAACTCAACTTACCAGAAACTAGTAAGTAAAATTCATTTTTTTATATATTTCTAAACTTTCTGTATTAGGTACACTAAAAGTAATATATTTGTTTTTACACAAAAATGTCCAGTACTTTGGAATGGCTTGAGGAAAATATCCCACATGAGGAAATGTCTGAAGACAGTGATACTAATGGTAGACACTTCTCTTTATAAGCAAATTAATAATTATTACTTTCTGTGCACTTAACATATATATTTTTTTTTAACAGACCATACAAACATTGAAAATAATACACCAAAAGAGACATTAGAAAATACAAAAAATGGACATGCTTATGGAACATTTTAATATTTTGAAACATTTTGTGGAGGACAACATAAAAGAACAAATTAAATATCATTGTCCCACATGCACCTGTTCCCCCTTTCCATGTCCCAGTCAACTATCCCCAAACCCTCAACACCAAGAAAAACGTTTTGATGAGACTTCTATCCCTTCATCTCCTCCCATCCATCCTCTCCAAACCCCTAATTCCCCTGTATTTGTGTCAGTTTCTGCTTCCCCCTCACTTTCATACATTTTGTATCTGTATATAATTTTAAAAAAATGATGTGTCTTTTAATTCAATCCTTTGTGTTTTATTTTTTTCAAAAAAGCAGTTAAGGTGTCCCCGGACAGTGCAGGTGTCCTTGATGTCTGTAATTCGGAAAATGGGGTGTCCTAAGGACACTATACCTGTCCGTACCGTCCGCAGGCAAGTTGAAACTGTCTTAAAAACACACGTGGTGTCCGGGATGTCCGTAATTAAACAAAATGGAGGTGTCCTATGGACACTATACCTGTCTGTACAGTCTGTAGAACATCTACGCACATGCGCACCACACCCATAAGTCCTGCGAACATTGCGCCTGTTCATAACTGTCTGTCTCACTTGTCTCGCACTTTTCATTATTTTGAGGACCCGAACACTGTCCGTAGAACACCCGCGCGCATGGGCACGACCATTCCTGTGCATTTGGTGTCCTACGGACACCTGTTCCCTTCGCTGACGTGTTCACAACAACATCATGTGACCGCACCCAGACTGAGCGTGTGTCCTGATTTGCAGACACTGTCCGGGTCCCCGAACATTTTAAAAGTACTTTTTCAGACAATCCAAAGTATTTTACAGTAAAGATTTACCATTGACCATGTCCCAGACAATGACCCTGGCTTTCCACATACTTTTTAGAACTTTTCCAACCTTTTTGGGGTGTTCGATCTGTCGGCGAAGCACACCCCTCCACCCCTATAAAAGGCCACACCCCAGAGCTGATCTTCATTGTGCTTCTGGCTTTTGCAGATTGACTTTTGCTGCCTTTGCTGCTCTTGCTGAGATTATCTCATCAACCCTGATGGCATTCATGGCTGCTGCTGCTCCAGCTGGCGCTACATCTGCTTCAGCACCACCCCCAACCCTTCCACCACCACCACCTCCCCAAGGGCCTGCACAGGGGAACAGGCATGAGGATGTAGAGGAGGAGGATGAAGAGGATGAGGTAGTGGAAGTCCCTACTACCAGCACTCGCCGGGAGTCTTGGGTGTGGTGGTTGTTTACCATTCATGGTGACGTACCAAAAGTATGTGCGAACAAGATCACCTGCAACCAGTGCAAAATGGTGCTGAGTTGTGCAAGGCATGGTTCGTGCAGCTTTAGTACGACTTCCATGAAGCGACACCTAACATTGTTCCACATTGGGGCCATTCACTTGTGATGAACGTAGTAGGTTGAGTTCCTCTACCACATCCTCTGTTTCCGCTCCTCTCACCACAAGAGACACTCCTGTGGGAGAGCGCATCCCTCCAGCTGCCTCACAGGCCATTCACGATGCTGTTGACCCTTACATTTCGAGGGTCACAATATTGTGTATATACTGCGATGCAGTACTGTGCAGGGGGGAGAGTCTTTGGAGTGCTTTCGAGACTGCGGTGACGCAGTATGACAAGGTCTGCCTCCTACCTAAATATGGCCCACCCTACATCTTCCTCTCTCCACCTGCCCTTTCTTATCCCAGTGGTTGGTGTCCCCTCCTTACCCTCCTTTCCCCTCCTCTCCTAGTGTGTCCTGTGTAAAAAAAACTAAATAAAATATAAAAGAAAAACAAGAAAGAAAAGGCTCTTTTCAGAGCCGCCTTTCACAGTTTAAAAATAGAAGTGGCAAATAAATAGTGCGGGGCCTTGTGCACTTTTTAGAAGTCTGCGGGCCGTTCAAGGACATATAAAGTTTTGGGGTACTGCCCTAGCAAGACCAATGAACTTTTCTCTGGGAGGAAGTGGTGTCTCTGAAAAGAGCCGTTTGGTGGTGTTTTTGCATGTTTGAAAATCTTGAAATGTCAACATATACTGCAAAATAGTTGACTGTAATTCCAAAAAAGGTTGCAATGCATTTTGTAAATTTCTCAGAAAAATTTGATTGCCAGCATAAGTAAGATGGACTCCATCTCTGCGAAAAAAATGTATGTGCTACGAAACATAATATTTTCATTGTGAAAAGAGGACATGCCAACATCTCTTAGAAAGGCACAAACAGCCTTATTGACATTGCGCCTCGCTTTCTCCATTTGTGGACCAAATGTAGAAGAAGGCAGCCACATTTGTCTTTGCGCAATACAAGAAAAAATTACTTGGGAATTTGGAAACATGTCAACGACCTTCCCAAGTCCTTCTTTCATTGCATATTGCAATACAATTCCAGACACATGTCCTAAACTGTTACCTCCACAATGAATTATAATTATGTCTGGATGATGCTCTGTCTCTAAAGTAGCACAGAGAGGTACCACGTCCAGCCACTTCATTCCATGCACTCCATGCGAGTGCACTTCCACATGAGGGAATCCAAGATCTACTGCCACTCCACACCGTTCTGCATGCACCCTCAACCAATGTATCCATGAGTCTCCCAAAATCCAGATAATCTGTTTTCTGAAACACACAGCCATAGTTATCTGTTCTTCTCTCAGGAAAAGAGACTTTCTGACTCTCTGACTCTCTCCTTACATAACACACCCATCAAACTTTACTGACCAATCCCTTGCTCTGCTAATTCTCATTTGCATGCCTCTCCACCCCAAAACCCCTGTATGTAATAAGCGCTGTCCGCAGACTACCACCATGTTCACGGACATATCGAAAATCTGAGCGTGGTGAATGTAAATTTAAATATTGCGTCCCATTTCCCCTTTGAGGTTGGCTCTGAAAAGAGCCATTTTTTGGGGGGGGGGGGGGTTTCCAGCTGCTTGACAGGCACCTGTGATTTCGTATTTTTTTTTTTCTTCAACCTTTACTACAAAAATCTTCACATAACCTGATCCAAAGCAACCCTTACTTTCCAAAACAGCATAGCAAATCCCAAAAAAGATAAGGAAATGCCATCTTCTTTAAAGTAAACAGCATTACTGGAATCAATATTCTCATTATTACAGAAAAACATACCAGCTCTAAGCATGAAAGCAGACATGCCTCGTAGATTGCACACCTACCAATGTTTCGCTGAGGACAAAAACAGAACTATTGTCCCATATTGCCTTAGGTAGTAATCCAGAAAAAAATACTTTGGCATTTGGAAGGATGTTCATTACTGCTTGAACCAAGTGTTCCAAATCTGCCAACAAGGTAGGGGCACTGACATAGCCCAAATGGAAAGCACCATAATGCAAAACTACCACATGGGGGCTGTTCATTCTGCCCATATCTTCACAAACTTGTACAATTCCCTGAACATTGCAATCAGGCACAGTGCTCCACACCACCTCCACTCCTTTAATATCAAAATTGTTTGCCACATGTCTGCATTGAGCATACTGCTGTAAACCATGCACAAACATATCTCCAAGCACCAACACCCTGACTTTCTCCACCTCTGCCATCTTCACTACACACAGCCTCTTTCAACACAAATCCACAACCTGAACATCTGATTGGCTGATCCATACAGTCCCCTTTCCATGCTGATTGCACGCCTTATCCACGGAGAGCCGCGGTGTCCGCGGACCGCATAACTCTTAGACAGCCCTTCTACACTTTCCACTTCACTCTCTGTGCCATTCCATCATTGGATACAGCTAAGAAGTCACACAACCATCCACCAATCACATCCAAGACCTCTACATCTAACTCCATCAGAGTTCAGCACTTCAAATGTACTGTTGATCACTCTGAGTACAAGTCTCATATCATTGGAAAGCATCAACTACAAAAACAACTGCACAAGTCTCCAAGATTTCTACTCACAGCTGCACGCATATCCACATGAATGAATACAAACTACAGATATGCATATTTTATTCACAGTACATGTACAACTCTTATGATTGCATATAAACAGAGTAATGCCACTAAACCTGTATAACCTATAGTCAAATGAAATGCATGCATACACTATGTTAAAGATATCAAACAAGAATACTACTACAAAACATAAAAATCAACATCTAAATTAACATCAGTGCTATAAACACACAAAATTACTAACTTCTTTCTTTTACAATTGCAGTGAAGAACACTCTCCTGAAAAGCAGCAGCATCTGAACTACAAACAACATCTCCGAAGAAACCTGTTCATAGTACTGCATAGGTATATGTCATTCAGGGCCTGAGTGAAGGCTCGTACAATGGTCATTGTATATCTAGCATTTCATAGGTATATGTCATTTAAGGCTTGAACGATGGTTTACATTGCAGTGATTTTAACTTGAGTTAGATCAATTAATTATTAACATGAGAGTGTCCAATAACTACTATTGCCTGCAAAACTGATGTTTAGAATCATGTTACAGCCATAACTAGAATCTTTTACTTAATACCTATGTTACCTGCCCATTTTTTTAGGCGCCGTATCTGTAAACAGAATAGCCCTATATCCCAGAATCTCCTGCAGATTCGACATCATATGACAAATACATTACAGTGCCTTCACTCTACGATTATAAGGTAAACTTATTTCGCCTTTGTTTCAGCCACAATGAATATTTTAGTCTTATTTTGCAACACACTAACCTCCAAACACTTATCAGTGGTTCAGTTTAACATGGAGGATTGAATTGCATGATGGTTGCAATGGTTTTTTGTGGTTATTTTGTGACTCTTTACTGACACTTCGATCTAAAAATAAGTCTCCTTGAAAGATCTGAAACCTCTTTTTGAATGTTCCCACATAAGGACCGGCCTTAATTATTGAAACTAAACCAATCCACCAATGTTTGAAATTAATGCCTGGTCTTGAATTTGTTTTTCTTGAACATGAAACTGATCTCCAAACTATTTTGCAATTGCTTGACATATTCTTTGTTTATTTCTGCTGTTTTACAGTTCATACCTATTTGGCTCAAGAAGAAGGGACATTGATCCCGAAACGCGCCAGCCTTTCCATTTCTGAACTGTCTACACACATGGTTGTTACTAATTTTGATAACATTTGACATTGTATTTTGATTTGTTGTCTGCATCACCTTTGCCCTATGATAATACAATTTGTTTGTATGGATCAAACCATTATGCTTTATTGCCTATATCATTGTTTGTCTTTATATTTACTTTACCAAAAAAGTACGAATTGGTAAATTCTAGAAAGAAGATAATTTTATTTATCCATCATTTGATGGAGTATTGATAGTGTGCAGGGGACGGGAGGGCTCCTACCTATGGATCCTCTTTCTTTTCTCTACGTGAATGTAACAGTGATCCTGCTTCTGAGTGCTTCTACAATCCCCCTCGCAGTTTACTGCAAGATACTAGCCCAGTGGATGAGGAAATATAGACTTTCAGGATGCAGACCTCTACAGGACACTTCACTCGATTTAGGAAGTAGAGTTCCAGTGAAAGTCCACCATTGGCAGATGACGACAAGCATCCTTCCAGTCGCGGCCAAAGGAGGAGCTCCAGGACTGGTTCCCCTGAAGCCAGGATGCTAAAATTGCAGCACACGGTGACCTCCAGCACAAGCTGGCTACCACCAAATTTAAAAGAATGCACAATGACAACTATTCTGGTCAGGTGGCACACCGCAGAGCTGGTCAGTCCACCGGGCAGTCCATGGACACGTCCGAAGGTTCTTGGGGCATGCAACCTCAAGAAGTCATTGGGATTAGATGGTCCCACCAGTCTAATGGCCAAAACACTGATGAAGGTCTTTGGAGGCCAGGAAGAGGGGCAGGGCTTCACCAGACCAATCACTGGAGGGGATACTGGTCCACTGCAGAAGTAGTCATCGGGTCGTCAGTGGGCCACTACTCATCGAAGGATTCCCGGCTCAATGTAGACCTGAAGAATGGCAGCAGGAGTCCTCCTATCCAAAACTGGAACTGAAATAAGGTAAACATCAAGGAGAAGGAGGAAAGTACAAGGAGGTGAAAGGCAGTCAACATCAGAATGCAGGACGAGAACCCAAGGTGGTAAAAGCTGAACAAAGATCAGGTGGTCGGGTTAGTGTATTGGGATATGGGGTTACATCTACAGATCTTGCATGTGGTACCGGATCTGATTGTATGAGAAAGGCCATAAAAGACCGGGAAAGTATGACAAACATTGGACAAGTAAGAAAGAAAGTGCTTTTGTAAGTGACTGTCAGCTGTTGGAGACTTCTGGAATCCCGTTTTGTCAAAGACTGGAAAAATACCTAATTGTGGAAACGTCCTCAAGCCCCTCCCACTTCCCAGCATTCCATTTCAACAGTGGACGCGCATTTTCCCAAGTGCTTTGTTGAACCAGCATTGTGTGTTGCCGCTCGTCCCTCGCACCAGCGTGCTTCCTGGAGGAGGCGGGGCAGGAGGCAGGAGCAACACGTGACTGGATCACGTGATCGCGGCCGCCTACAAAGGACCAAGGCAACCACCCTTGTGGCGTTAAGCCCGGCTGGAGTAAAGCCCTGAGACTGTTGTGCGGCTGTTGGGCGCAGTTGGCGCAAATAATCATATGGGTTCTGCATAAGATCACCAGCTGCCACCAATAGCTGAGGCGAACCTGAGGTAAGGCCTACATCGTTAATAACACTCGTTCATACAGCGTGAGACTGCGGGATCTTATATCCTTTGATCACGCTGTATTGTCCAACTACGGCACGATAAAAGTCGTCTTGTTACTTTTTTCATCTTTTTTTATTCAATTTTTCCGGTCCTGATACTTCTAAAGATTCTATTTAGCATCTCATCTTCAACTTTGGTAGTAAGCACTTTTGATGCAAGCTGATCATCTACCCTTGATCTATTGAATGCTGTAAGACATATTGTTTACCACTTGCTACCAACAATCAGTGAATATTTCACAGAGTGTCGATTACACCAAAACTTGATGAAACTCCGCAGCACCAAAGATATGGAAGGGGCAAGGAATGGTTCGTACTTAAACCAAAGCTGCGAAGTGGTCACACCAACTGCCCAACTCGCCCAGGAGAATGTCAACCTGTCGAATGGACACGTAATCCAAGTTTTGGTACATGCTGATGAAAAACATAGTACCCCAACAACAAGTCAGTCAGAGAAAAACCCAAATATTGCTATAATGAATAACTGGAAAAAAGGGCTGGAATACACTATCTCGACAAGAAAAATACAAAGCAAAATAGAAAATCATTTCGGGAACAAGCGACATAAAAGCCACAGTGACATCGAAGGAGAATCCCTTATTCTTTGGGAAGAACCAAGACACTCCCAAACCCCAGCTTCTAGCACAGAAATACATACTGGTGCAGTACATCCGGAAGAAAAAACCTGTACCTCACCTGTGGAAGATAATGCATTCACCCTAACTTTACAAAACACACAATCTTCATCGACTATTGCGCAGCAAATGCCGGAACAAAGGGACCTAGAAAGAAAAGATGAAGAAGAAGCAATAACAAATCCAAATTCAGACACATTGAAAGCACTGAACTTTGTTCTTAGCTCATTGGTTTCAGTCTTTGAGATGCTAAAAGGAGAGGTCCAATCGCAAAATGGGACATTGCTAGAAATGACTAAAGAAATTTCCCTTTGCGACTCTACTCTAGTGGGCCTGGCAAATGCCATGAATACAAAACTGAGCACCCCAATTCAGGCACTGAACATTGAGATTGCAAAACAAGGACTCGACATCTCCTCCATCCAGCAATCACTGAAGGAAAAGAATCAAATTGAAAACCAAAACAACACACTTTTGAAAGAAATCTTCTCAATATTGAAAGGACAACTGCCCCCAGTTCAAAGAGAAGAAACTGTAGAAAAAATTCAGGACTATTCATTGGAGGATACCCCACTATCAGACTCAATATTGGAAGAATTCCTAAGACTAGCTACAGTACTAGAGGAAGAGGAAAATACTGGAAAAAGCACAAAAGAAACCAATTCTGGTAACCAAAAAACCAGACTGGCGGAAAAAACTCAGGAATGGCAAGAACAAGGGGAACAAACATCAAGAGGCAGAAGAAAAAGGAGAAACCGCTCAGCAAAGAGAAAGGGCTCCAAATCCTCACAGTCAAAAAATAAAAGCAAACGTAACAGAGGGCTGAAGCAAAACAAAATCACAAAAGAAAAAGGTAAGATCCAGGTAAAAATATATTCTGATATGTCTTGTGAGGAGCAGGACAACATTGTGGGCGACGCTAAAACCCCTCTTATTGGCACCAAAAAAAATAAACTTAATACAGGAAAGGGAAACCAGAAAATCAAAATCGACATCCCTAAAAAAACCAAATCAACTAAAGACAAACAATTGGATGATACAGTTCCAGTAACAAAAGCAAGCATTGGCTTACAAACAGAGGAGCTGACAGGACAAAAAAACAATCCAAAAAAGAAAAGCATAGAGATTGTAAAGGACCTGAAAAATCAGATAAGTCCGGAGGAGACACCAAGGAAAAAAAACCTAGCCGCTCAACCTCAAAAAGAAAATATAGCCAAAGCAGTCAAATGGGCTCCAATTTTCACACAAAAAACAGGGCAGTATGCAGTAAGAAGATCTTGTGGGAATGTTACTGCCACAAATCAACAGGAAAATAGGAAAATTGCCCCCATCTTTTTAACAAAGAAACCGTTGACCTCCAAGGACTCAAGTAAAACCTCTTCAGATGCAACTGCTCCAGCAAACAGGCTGGGAGGTAACACGTCTGAAATAAATGCATTCCAAGTCAAAAATGGAGAAGGAAAATATGTCAAACTTGATACTGAGAGGCATCATGAGGGGAACGCTGAAGGTACCCGCTCACTCACCGATTTATGTGACAATCTATCTGAAAATACAGCAATGGGAAATGTAAATGAAAGGATTTGGCTGAGACTGCGTTCAAACTATGGCCACTACAAATCCTTGAACCGGGGAGTGATCTTGAACATAATACAAAAAATAGGAGACCTTCGCTCTTTAACATCTAAGGACATTGAAAGCGTGAAATTCCCATTGTCATGCGATCCATTTTTGGTCGAACTCATCATGACCTCAGAGACCGCAAAAAATGACATCTTGCGAAACTCAATCGAGTTGGAATCCTATGGACTGGAAGTCTCATACTGCAAGAAGAGAAATAACATCATGGCCAAATACTGCACTCCCCCACGCCCAAACAAAGAAACAACATATCAAAATAAGGCAATTCTCACAAAGCAAGGAAGCTTAGAAAAGGGCTTCAAAACAAAAGAAAACACCCTTATGCTCTTACCAGATATACTGTCAGAAGTTCTGAAGAAGCTGGGTCTGGGCACACAACAACTTTAGAAAGAACCATGTTAATATCTTTAGCTGGAACACAAGAGGCTCCAGTGTCATCAGAGGCAAAGAAGCAAGGTCACACATATTCAATCAAGGGGATGCAATTCTTTTACAAGAAACCTGGTTGGTCAATCCGCTAAGCATCGAAGGGTATATGGTCCATTGTTTGTCAGCCACACAAAAACCACTGGGTCGGCCCTCAGGAGGCTTACTAATAGCATTAAAAAACCAAGTCTTTAAAAATGCAAAGGAAATATGGAATAATCCCCAGGGCATTCAGGCATGCAGAGCCGAAGTATCAACACAAGAAAACACCACAACTTGGGTCTTTGTAAATATTTACTGGAACCCAGCAACATCAAAACTAGACTGCTTTTTAGAGAATTTAGCATCTCTATTCGAACTACTAAAAACAACTCTAGTTTCTAGTAAGATCGTGGTAGCTGGAGACTTCAACACGAATTGCCTATATCCCCCAAAAGGAAACTGTGATCGAGTAACCCAGAGAAAAAGAACTCTGGGAAAACAATGGCAGGATTTTATGGAACAATGGGACCTCCATATGGTAGTGGGCTCACAGGAGGGCGTAAAAGAACCATACATAACCTGGAGAAGAGGTAAATCTTCCTCAGCCTTAGATTATATCTTCGTTTCAAAAACCCTGCTTGCTTTGCCCTATACATTAAAAATAATACAGGAGCCTGGAAGTGACCACAGCAGACTGGAGCTGTCACTCGAAAACATTCTGACAACAGAAGCTGAACGAGAATTACAGATGCTAGAAGGGAAGAAAGGAAAACTTAGAGTTGTAAAGTATAAAGATGGGGGGACTAACTTAAATGGAAAACTTAAAATGATTCCCGAATACATATGGAAATCACAATGCGATCCACACCGATTTACCAACTTCCTATGGGCAACCTTAGCACCCAAATACCTAGCGGGAGAAGCTAAACAGAAACACCTGCACTCCTTTGACGAATTCACACAAAAAAGAAAAAGAGAGCACAGGAAAACGTTAAGAGACATCAAAAAGGCAGGACTTTCAGTGGAGGAGATGAAAACTGAAATAAGAACCCAAAAAGCCAACTATAAATCATGGTCGATTTCGCATAACGCAATTCGTATGCAAATAGATGGAGAGCACATACTACAAACACTCAGAGAAAAAAACAGCAAGAACTTCTGGGAAGTAATGAACCAGTTTGAAGGGGATCATGCACAATCATTATGCAACCCAGTGTCAGAAGATGGCTGGGTGAGCTACCTGACAGAGACATTTAAGAGCGACGAAACCCGCGAATTTAGATCTAATCCAGATATTACCTGGCAACTTAACTTCTGTGAAGAAGACATACAGGAAATCATAGCCAGTTCCTCATCATCAAAAGCATCGGGCTTAAACGGGTTGACCTATCAGGCACTAAAAAGTGAACTATTATTGTGGTCAAAGTTATTATCCGCTCTCTTCAGAGAAATACTAAAACAACGAACCTTTCCTGTTTCTTGGAAAACGGCCCTTATAATTCCTCTTTTCAAATCCGGGGATCGTCGTAAACCAACGAATTATAGACCGATAGCATTGCTGGACATTGAAAGCAAAGTCTTCATGAGACTATTACTAACTCACGTTACGAAATGGGTTGAAGATTCCAACATTCTATCACGCTTCCAAACAGGATTTCGCAAAGGCCACTCAACATCTATTAACGTCCTGATTCTAAACATCTTGAATGAGCAAGAGAGAGGGGGGAAAAAACAAATGCTGTACGGAGCCTGGATAGATCTGTCCAAAGCCTTTGATCAGGTGGAACGAACCCTACTGTGGGACAAACTCCGGAACTGGGGAATTCCAGAAACTCTTCTGTCAATTTTGGTGGAACTTCATAAAAACACCAACCTAAGAATACGGCTCGATGCAATGGGTCACCTGTCCAGACTAGTTGAAGTTAATAGAGGTGTAAGACAAGGGTGTCTGGGGGCACCTCTGTTTTTCAACTTGTTCCTGGCAGATATGGGCCACTTTCTAGAAACATCTGCTTTGATAAGCCCAACATTAAATGGGAGGAAAATCTGCTGGCTGACATACGCGGATGACATAGTTCTCCTCGACAGAACATCAATAGGGCTACAACATCTACTGGACAAATTGAATGAATATGTAGGATTAAACAAATTAACAGTTAATCCATCTAAATCGAACATCTTGATTTTTAAAAATCCATTGTCAAAAGCAAAAAACATAAACTGGACCATGGGAGGAGAATGGATCAAAACAGTAGAAACCATAAAATATCTGGGTTATAACATCCATGCACATCCAGCGACATACAAAGCAGAAAATGAAGTGGCAGTCAAAATAACACAATTCATATCACAGATGATCAAGCTAAACTATAAATTCTGCAAGTTCTCTATTTTGCCTCTGGTAAAGTTCTATCTCGCCAATGTGGTTCCAGTTGTTCTATACGGTCTAGAAGCAAAACCGGATCTCTGGTTCATAAACTGGGACAACTATGAGGGCCGCCTCTGGAAAAGAGTTTTGGGTCTTCCAAACTGCGCCACCCTAAAAAGCCTAAGATTCGAACTAGGCCTAAAATCCTTAAACTGTATGGCTGATTGGAAGCTCATTTCACTATTTAGGGAAATAACACTAAGTAAGGACTCGACGTTGTATGGCGATCTCAAACACGAAGTATTATTGAAAAAATCCGCTATTCTCATCTCGTTGGAACGGAAAACTTTGGAAATGCTAAAAAAATTGGACCTGAATGAAGAGACTTTGGCTCTAAACCCTCTTAAAGTAAAATGTAGACTAGAAGAACGGGACTGGATTGAAACAGTGGAGAAAGCACGAGAGGACCCAACTCAAAATTTATTCTTGAAGGGAGAAAAGAAAATTGGATCACTCTCATGTTATCTACTGAAATCTCCAAATAGAAAACTGCGCTCGGACTTCCTCAGAATGAGACTGAATCTCGTCCACTGTGGGGCGGTTTTGGCAAGACGTAACCAAGGGCACATGGCAATAAAATTATGCTCAATTTGCGCAAACCCTGCCAAACAAACGCTAAAACATATCCTAATGGATTGCGAAGGCACCTGGCTTCAGCGATTAAGATTCTTCGGAGCTCTGGTACGGAGGGAGGAAGACATAGTTACAGACTTCCTCTGGGACAGAATAATCTCAGGGAAAAATGCTGCACTTACGTTTGCAGCAATCCAGGTGCTAAGAGAAAGTGGTGTGACAATCTAACACAACGATCCAAAGGATAGAGGTACCTAAGTAGGTCATTTATAGGAACAGAAAAAAACCTGGCAGGGTTGGTGGACAGTAAGAAACCTCAACACAAGTTATGTCTCCTTCGTAACTAACGCAAACTGTCTTGTATTACCTTCCTCTTTTGTAAAGGCTTAAGCCAAAACAAATAAAAAAAAAAAAAGTAAGAAAGAAACTCAGCGTCCCGGAAGATTGCCCAAAAGAACCTTTGAAGGAGACCTTTTTGGAACTGATTCATATAGAAGGAAATACTATATTGACACTTTGTTTGAATTACCAATGAGAGGTTCTTTTGAGTTTAATAAAAAAATCAGTTGATGAGCTTGGAGTCTGGGCTCTTTTGTGGTCCTCACGCTGTGATATCACAAGACTAACGGTTAAACAGATATGAAGTGACAAAGGTTGCACACAACTATTCCAAGTCTAACAACTTATATATAATAAAAACCACTTAAAGATGCATACATACGAGCATCTTGTACCAGGAATCTCTTGTTTAAATGGTTTATAATAAGTGTATTTAATTGTTTAAATACTGCATGCCTTTTGCTAGAATGACATCCTCTATATGGTGGTGTACCAATTTAAACTAAGGTGTGAGGATGGGACAGACTCGACCTGTGGCCCACAGCATATGGCCATCAGTTGTCGGTGTTACCTGGTCAGAGTTAACAAGATAAACTCAACAGATCCCCTTATCACAATATTTCTGTTCATAAGGAATTCCACATATCCAAAATATTACATATTTTATGGCAAACTGTTGCTTGATTCAAAGGTGACCACAGGAATAAAGGGATTTGTATTTTGTATTTGTATTGTATATGTATGTACGTAGTGCTCATTGCATACGGGATGGTGGCAATCATCTAATCACCCCACTGAAGGCCATGCTACCTCATAGCTGATGGGAACCTCTGGCATGGCCTTTTCTCCGGATGCAGGGAAACACCAGCTGCCACAAGATGATGCAAAGCATGTGCTGAAAGACCAGTCATATCCCAGCATCTGTGCTGCATTTTTTAGCCCAAACATTATGTAAGGCTATTCCTCTGCCTTCTCATTGAGTGGCCAGTGGGTGAGGTGGGGGAAAACAGAAACACTGCTAGCGTCAGTCACTCAGTGCTTAAAGACATGTGCCATGGGTACATACATGTAGGCACATTCGTATTATGGCATCATATGTATTATGGCATAATATTGCATTGGAAAATATTGCAAAATAATTTGGGCTGCTATACTATCCTATGGGTTTTCAATACATCTCTTTGGATTACAGTGTGTGTACTGTACTGTGCATTCTTTATGAGAAGGCAGACTAACATACATAGGTTGCACATATGAACAAAAGTATTAAACATCATTCTCAAAATGCAATCCTGCTTTAGTGCTGCTATTTCTACTGAATAGCTAAGACCTTAACATCAGCACACCTCTGTAATGTAAAGAATATTCAGATGAAATACGTATTTATTTAGATTTCAATGTTATTCTCAAGACAACATTACATATATAAAAATGCCTGATACCGGCATAGTAAAATGCACAGCTGAACAAATAGGAATGCAACCCTACACCCGAACGTCTGCTCGTGTTAAGAAACCTTTAGAGTGACTGGGTGCTGATTACACCAACATGTTATATTCTAACTGTGATGAATGACTAACGAGCCAGCAGCTCTTTGACTCTTACAGTATGGAAAGAAAGTCAACAGCTAATATGTTCGTACCCCATACAATCGGACATTTGTGCACGCCATAACTATCTACACAAAAATGTCTCTTTGACTTCGTCTTTTCCATGGAAAGGGTGTCTCCAAAACCACAAGTAATAAAAATAATAACTACGGAAGCCAAAAGGAGATTGTGTGCGTCAGAGAAACAGGAAACAAATGACATGCCAAACTGCAATCACAATGAATTAGACGTGACCAAAGTCGTATGTGCATTAAGGTTATCAGTTCAGAGTTTCACGTGCAATTAATCCTGCTTCCTATACATGTGTGTGCTGAACTAAGCTATGGACTCATCCATATAATAGTTCTACTGAGTTGAATGCTTTTGAGTGGACATGGGCAAAAATGCAAGATTTATGGCACGTTTTGTAAGCTCCGTCCTATGGCGGAAAGGTTGTAGGGAGGCTGTAATAAAAATACTCAAACTCTCATTAAGAATCTCGATCTCACCTAGTGCAACACTGCAAGGATTTACATCAAGCGTGGATAAGAAGTTCTTGTCTGGGCTACCTTACACAATTCTCTTGGTTTTGTGTAAATTCATATATTTTTTTTTTCTTTTTAAAGGAGCCGTCAAATATCGATACATTTGGACAACAAAGTTTAAAAACTGTTTGTGAACCTCCATTCAAAAAGAATAGTGGGCAGTGATTGGTGGGTGTTTGGCTGCACAATGTTAAATCTGAAAGCTAATTTAGGATTGCAAACTCGAGTTCACGAATGTGTGCTGCAGAAGGTACCACCCTCCTGCTAATTTTAAGTAAAGTGGTCGAATAGGCCTATTAAAAAAAGAAATGGTGAAATCTGCCCAATGCGTCTGTATACCAAACATTGCAATCATTTAGAGGAGGAGTTACTCTCAGTTTTCATCTCCCATGAATGCAACATCGGCTTTCAGGTTTTACATTTTGTGAGATTGGTTTTGAGTTTGTGAATATGGTGGTTGGAGCAGTACACATAGCTGCATCCTCTAGCACACATAGAGTGAAATAGGGCTATAGAATAAATGTTTATACTTTGCACCCCTGTGAAAGAACTGCATACAGTTTGCCGGTAAACACAAATAGCCCCCATTTAATATTTATGGAAATGTTTTGTGATAATATGCCCAAAGAGGGTACAGGTATTGATGAGGATGAAAGATAATGTTTCCTATCTATATACTGCATCTCACAAAGATGGAACTGCACGGAACCTTTTTTTTAAAAAAACATACATAGCTAACGATGAATGATTTTTAAAGTTGTGTAAAGTTACATCTAGAAGGGCTGGGTTCTAGTGGGGCAAAATTATCATTCACTGGAGTGAAATTAAGCAGAACAGCTGGATGGACTGGCGTCTATGGTGGCAGTTGGAAGGTGGGGTCACTGCATCTGGGGGATAGCTGAAAGCCTTGCCTTTAACACGGCAGGGAGTCCCAATGTACCATGAGCATGGCCAAATGGCAAAAGTTATGATCTGGGCAGGGTGTCTGCTGATCGTGGCCTAGTGGCAGGGCCGTCATGAGGGGGAGAGGCGGTGGGGCAAACTGCACCTCCTTGCACATACAGACCTGCAGTTCCCCAGCCAGCATTTCCTATGAGCCATGCGAGGCTGGGGAAGCAAACGCCCCCAGCCTTGCATGGCTCATAGAGCTTGCGCGGATGGGGAAAGGTAACTGTGAAAGGGAAACAAAGTTTCCCTTTCACAGTCAAGAGCACTCCCTCAGCTGAAAAAAAACAGCTGAGGGAGTGCTTGTATTTTACTGGGCTGGCTCCTCCATAATGGGTGAGAGGGGGCCAAGACCCGGTGGGTCGACACCCCCACACCCATTATGGATGAGCCGGCCCTGATTTTCCCCGACACACGTGAAGGATGAGTTTGCAGTCAGCCAGTGAATCAGGCAGGCTGTGGAGAAAGGAAAGGACTAGACGCATGACACGGTTCACCATTATTATTCACAACTAAGAGGTGGGTTGTGTAAATTGTGTTCGTTCTCATGATGATCTCATCACTAATCGTGATGGCTAATAAATAAAACTCATCCACTCTACCTTGGCAATGGGAAACATGAATTACTTAAATGGGACACATTTTGTGAGACAAAACCTAAAAAGAAAGAGCAACAAAGAAAAGGAGGAATGGCACACGAGGAGGGACACCCAGTCTGTAGGTGTTGTTGGTAGGGTATGCACCCACACATTGATTGCCCATGGCCATGCTAATCCCTATGGCCATTCCTGCTCTTTTAGCAAGAAAGGCCTGCTCTGATGTAAGGCAAGCACGCTGTAAGTGGAGGGCAGACATTCTAATGTCATGGAATTTATGGCCTGGAAACGATTACCAGATATGTATGTTGTCTCCAAAAAATCCTATTAAATCTAGTTGTGGGTTTGCCTTTATTTGGAAATAGAGATTTTCCTTTTTGTATTTTTGGCACACTTTTATAAAAGTAATTGTTTCCAAACGACCAAACTTAGAGGCATGTTTTAAAAAAATGTTTTTCTTGAAAAGGGCTTTCATATAAATACAAAAAAAAGCTTTTAATGCATAAATATTTCTCAACTGTGACCTTAAAAAGATAAAAAGGATGTGTCTTGTTTGTGGGGGTGTGAAATTCTGAAACGTAGGCCTTATTTTGGCAGAAGGGTAGAAAATGTCAAATGAAAGTTGCAAAATGTGTGAAAAAACATGTAGCTATAATATTGTATATTGTAGATTATGAGCAATGTGGCCTGACTACATGGTTTATTTCAAAGGTGTCTAATTATGTTTTTGAATATGCAGGTTTTGTTTCCATTATAAGAAATGTGTGTCCTCAAAACTAGGCTGGAAACAGATAAATTAAATATGAATGGTTTACTTTCTGCTAAACAACATTTTCGATATGATACAGACAGAATTTAATGATAGTAAAAAGGGTACCTGTCTTTCGCCACTGGAGTTTTCCCCTCTTCACTCAAGCACTCTCTTGTGCACTCTCTGCTCAGAAAACCCTCTGCTGACCCTTCTATCCCAGCAAACTATTGCCCGATCTCTATCACTCCTTTCCTGGACAAACTCTTGGAGAAATGATCTATCTCTCAGCTCACCCTCCACACTGAATCTGTTGGTTGTCTCCACGACCATTAGTCTGGCTTTATAGCTGCCAGAGGCACAGAAACTGCTTTTCTGAAAACCTGTGAAGACCTGCTCTCAAATCTTGACTCTCCTTCTGTCTACATTCTTCTTGACCTCTCTTCTGCCTTCAACACAGTAAACCACAACATACTGATCTCCCGTCTCCATGATACCCTGAGCACCACAGATCTGGCCCTGGTGTGGCTTGCCTCCTTTCTCCCTGACCGTCCTTCCCAGGTGGAACTTGGGTCCTTTCTCTCCTCTATCACGCTCTCTACTTGTGGTGTCCCCCAGGGATCTAACATGTCCCATTGGTTCTTCAATGTCTACATGGCCCCTCTGGCCACAGTATCTCTACCTTCACCTCTAACTTTCAGTGCTATGCGGATGACACACAGCTCTCTTTCAGGCTACACTCAGCCTCTTCCTCCTCCTCACGCATTCCTGACTGTCTGTCCGCGATACAGTCTTGGTGTGCTGCTTATAATCTCTGCCTCAATCCCAGTAAAATGGAGATCATCCTGATCACGGCCCCTGCTCCTGCTGTCCTAATTTCTCACTGGCTGGCCTCCCTTGGCACTGCACCCCACCTGCTAGTGAGGCAAACATCCTGGAGTAATTTTTGACTCCACTCTCTCCTTCTCTTCTCACCTCTCGGAAACTCTCCAAAAGTCCCACTATCAGTTGCACCTCCTCCTGTTTCTACCTTTTGTCACTTTCCCCCAAAGGCTCACCATCTCCAGAGCCCTTGTTCTCTCTAGGCTGGACGACTGCAACAGACTCTTTCTCAGTCTTCCTACTTCTACTCTCCGTCTTCTAGAACAGAAGCGCAAGCCTTATCCTTGGCCTCAAGCCTAGGGACCACATCTCTCTGATGCTGAAATACCTCCACTGGCTACCCGTGGCTGCTAGAATCAAGTTCAAAATCCACAAGGCTTTCTGTGGCCGGGGGCCCACACTATCTACAACACTCTCTTCCTAAATATTGTACGTCTAGAGCCCTCCACTCATCCTCCTCCAACTCTTTGCGTGTGAGCAGCTTTTCCAGATCTTTATCCACTGCAGGCACCTCCCTCTGGAACAGCCTTCTCTCCCCCTTGAGCTGGAGCTCCTTAAGTTCTGAAACCTCCTCAAGACCATCCTCTTCTCTTCCTGTTTCTCTCTCCCTCTCCCCTGCTAACCTCCTACCTTTTCTCTCCTGCCTCACTCCTCTTTTCTCCTCCCTAACTCTGTTCAGTTTTTGCTTACTGGTCGCCTGGCTCACCTCCAGAGCCTCACAGGTCCCAGGCTCCCCAACCAGTCTTTGCACTTGCCTTCGAGTCTCTGCACTATGTTCAGCACTACTGCACTTTCAGCATACGTTCCATGAGAGGGGTGAACCTCTCTGCACTTACACCAGGGCCCTGTTGGACTGGGCGCACTTGTCCCCCCCACACACATCTGTCTGTACACTTGCATGACCTGAATTTACTAGGCTAGTAAATTCTGCCCTCTCCCCCCTTTGTCTTTCTCCCCAGTTTGGTTGCACCTGAAACACTTCATGCACTTGCACTAGGAGAAATGCTGTCAGGCCTAGCACACTAGTTACCTTTTGTACGATCATTTGGAAACTTCAAGGCAAAAGAATGACTACTGTTATCCCCCTGCTCCCTTTCCCGCCATGAAAAACTTTGAAGCTCTTCACTTGTGTATAAGAGCTGTACAAATAAACAATTACAATTACAATTTACATCATGTCTACTCATAAAAACTTTGTTTCAAAGCAGATGAGTCCAAACTAGTTAACATGAAATGTAAGGATTGGTTGGTAAATGGTGCACAGTACTACTGATAATGACAATCAAATAATATGTGATTTTAGGCGGAAGCTGGCTCAAATATGATTGGCTTGCTTTGCCATGTTTGCAATGTTTATGTGCATGTGATGGATCCATTTCACCAGGCTCATCACCTGTTCATCATTGGCTGTACCTGAGACCTGATAGATTTCATCATATTCTCAATCATTGTCCAAGAGTGGGCTATTGCTACTTCGATAACCTGCACTCTGACCACACATAAGAGAGCATTCAATCCCACTTCTTCTGCACTCACAATTCCTTTCACATGCGGTCTTAGATTGCACATGACAAGTTTGAGAAGTTACTTTTTTGTGTCTGGTTGTCTACAACACTTTGGAACAGTTCCAGGCTCGGATGCTCCAGGGACACGTAAGAACAGGCAGTCTTACAGGGATCTCGTGCCCCACTCACACCTTTCTCTCCTTTCTACCACTTAGTTATGTAGTATCTATGCAATTACGTCCTCAGTACAGCCATTGATTTTTAACATTGAAAAGTGGTGACATTAGGTGGCATAGGTCGATGTTTTGGAAATGTGTGTTACAGTTTTTATCCTAGTGTAACTTTTTCTACACTCTGCATGCACAACAAGTCCCTAAGAACTTTCAAATTTCATGTCCAGACCATATTTCCTTAACTTGTTAAATTGTATGATCGTGTTCAAGACTTTCACTCAGGCCGCACAGTTTCACACCCTGGATGAACCACCGACAAAAACGCCATTGCTGCATTATCACTGGTCACTGACTGAAACAGAATGAGAATAACATCTGACTTTAGACGCAGGTGTCCATAATTTCATAATCATATTTTGAATAATAATTATTTGCACAATATCATAACAAAACTAATAACTACGTAGTACTAAAAAATAAGATATAAGTATCCAACTGTCCCTATCCTCAAAAAGGATAGAGGAATCTTATTGTCAATGTCACTGCAGCAAATTATATCCGAGTACGATGGATGAGAGAGGTATTCAGATTTCCATTTGTATGTTTATTTTCTTATTTGTGCATTGATAAGAAAATCATTTTCTTTGTCGAATTCACAATATTGATCCAAAATAGAATATTCTCTTAGAGTTTACTTTCTTAACATAAAGTTCTGTTAATACATCAAAAATACATTTTAATGAGTAAAAACCTCAACACGTGTTTCACCATTAAATGTGTATCCTCAGGGGGTAAGTAGTGTTTACGTGCTTTTGTGGCCTGACTACATGGTTCCTTCTGGTGATTTGGCTTGAATTGATTATATGTGCCTCAGCATAAATCCTTGCATTGAGGTCTTAACCGAGGTGTTAACACAGCTCTTTCAAGCAACTTCTCTGGAGCTCTCAGGGACAAGGTCAGGATCTGCAGGAGCGAGTTGGGGATGCAGTGCGGACCAGAGGAGCATGCTGAAAGAACCCTGGAGAGTCTGGAAGGGAGCTAAGGGCCAAGACGCTGGTCCAGTGTTGTGGAAGGGCTGCAGCAGGGCTGAGGAGCTGTGCCTTTCCAGAACAAGAGAGGGCAGATCATAAGAAGTACTTATGTAGTACTTGGGCATATGAAGGGAAGCCCAGATACCGGAGGGGCAGGTGGGAAGACCCTGACCCTGTTGGGCAAACACAACAGTGTCTCTTTGATCAAGCGATAAGGAAACCAAAAATATATTAGCAGAAAACGTGCCTAGAAATGGAGTAAAATTGTTTGCAAACACACCTAAAATTATATCCGAGTACTATGTTGAGCTTTTGTGTTTGTACTAAAGCCCTTTTTTATGAGGACCTTTCATTATAATCGTTTTTTTAATAAAAGCATGATTTAAGTCCAGTAGTTTAGGTGCACTGATGACTTGTATGAAAGGCTGTGACACATTTACATATCTCAACTAACAAACTTGTTAATGTTTTCCCTGGGTACAAATGTGTTATTTCAAATCTCTGCTTTTGTCTATTTGGGGCCCATGTTGGCCAGACTAATTGCCACAAGAGCTGTGATCCCTGTAACAAAGTATGACACTGATCCATCACACAAAACATGGGGCCTTGTTTTAAGAAAATAAAACAAACAGCAGAGGACTGGCAAAATGCTTTGAAAACAGCATTGCTGGTTGCTCACCTTTATTGCTAGCCTATAATGGATCATTTATTTTATATATTTTGTTTGAAATGTATGTCCTAACAGCATACATTATAAGAAAAATATAACAAAAAATCAAATAATTGAGTATCAGCACCTGAGATGTTAAAAACCATAGAGTTAAACAATTTATCATCTAAGTGATATTTGTCACAACTGTTATATGTGTGTTGAATCTCTCGTTGGGGTGTTTGGGAAATAAGCTTATTGACAATGTGATTTCTGTATCTGTTAATTCCGATCTGGTTGAAGTTTCGGATTCAGTGCATGAGTTACCTGTAGCCTTGGCTCCTGAATCTGTGCAGGGCTCACGGGAGTAAGTGACTGCTGCCACTGATTCTAGCCTGTCTAAACTGCTAGTTCTTAAAGATTCTGTAGATGACAACGTTATGAAAAATGAGTCTGGAAGTGTGCAAACTGGTGATTCCTGACAAAGGTCTCACCACATTTATGATTCACAAGTCTATTAATGATGTGACTGGAAGCCTCATTGATTTTCATGAAAATATATATCTACTTGGAGGTGGAATACATGGGCGATGTGAGGGACTTAACCTCTGCCCCTTTTCCCTCGTTTATTGATCCTCAAACCTTTTTTGAGGTGAGTGCTACTCCCGAAAGTGGGGATGATGAACGTGATGTTGCCCAGACACGTGATAAGGATTTGCCAATTACCCCAACCGGTAGCCCCAGGGATATATGCAATAATGGAGTAGTCTTTTCTAATAATGCTTTGTCAGTTTCAGGCTCGATTGATGGCAGTAGACTTCTAATGAGATGTTTCTGGCTTTTGGATGCTTGCTAACCACTCTAGTCTCTAAGTGTATAATAAACTCGACATTCAATCCTTGCTTCTACACAAGAGTATTAATCGCGGACGGAAAACTATACAAGATCAGGGCTCCAATACCGAACTATCTGGAAGTGTGATCAGTACAAATTTCATTTCTAAAGCCCCAATCATTAATATCGATGTCGAACGTCCTGCTACTACTTCCATGGCAGTGCAAAAGTGTCTTTACCTCCTAAAGCAGGCACTGCCAAAAGGAAATCCAAAGTTACCTCACATGCATTTATGTATGCTAAAACCCACACAAATGCCTGTAGTGTTGCCATTGTAAATGTATCCGGGAATATCATTCAATCCAGTGACTCAGAGAGGCACAGCTCCACCTCACTGATGAGGCCTAACAAAGCTGAAACAGGTGTCTGGGGTTGCTGTTGGTACTCTTGTTCAGAAGAGAATTGCCAAAGTGTTTCGGTGCTGAACTGCCCATATCTTCGGGACCAACACTGATATGCAAATGAGTATTTCCCTTCTGTGAAAGGTACAGTGAGCTAGATTGTGGCTGCATACTCTCGAGTGGGTACCTTTCGAAAGAACAGGTCATTTAGCCAAGTTCGTTCTCACAGAGGGGCGCCAATGACACTTTTTGGATTGTTTAAGGGACTTAGGTTTAGTCACCCTAAGTTTCCTAGGGTCATCCAGATGTGGAACCCTTGCCCACTGTGCTCAGAGAGGCGCAGATCTACCTCACTGATGAGGCCCAACAAGGCTGAAACACATGTATGGAGTTTGCAGTTGGTAGTCTTGTTCAGAAGAGAATTGCCATAGCATTTTGGTGCTGGACTGACCATATGGGCAGGACAAAGACTGATATGCAAATTGATATTTCCCTTCTGTGAAAGGGACAGTGAGCTAAAGTTTGGCTGCATACTCTCCAGTGGGTACCTTCCCAAAGAACAGGTCATTTAGCTGTGCTTGTTCTCGCAGAGGGGAGCCTACAGGCTATTTTTGGACATTTCAACTAGTATTTTAAATATATGGTTCAATGCCAAAGCAACTCTTGATTATATTCTCAAATACGATGCAGATTTATATCGACTTGGGTATATTTGTATTTTTGTGAATATGACGCCTGCTAAACTTAGACCTTGCAAAGCAGCCTCAGTTAATGTAAAAAGCAAACGAGGCATGTCTCATCTAATGGTATAGGTACTCCAACAAGGAATGATGATCGTAGCGCTGCACAGACATCTGTTGGCAGTACTGCTAATACCACCTCTAATACAATGCTCCACCAAAGGGGCAGCATCACTAGTAGTAGACCCACAAGCTCTGAGGGTAGTACGGACTCTGGGTGTTTGAGCCCAAAAGATGGCTATTGGCAGTGGCTGCCTTCCGTATTTAAATCTAATTTCTCTTCGATGAGTCGATGACAATAACCTTTTATGTACCTGGAAACAACCAGGTTTTTCTCATTTGTTTGGGGAAGATGGTCTATGGTCTGCATTAGATTTATTTTCAATAATAGTTTTGCAGGAAAAATGGCTCATCCATAGACTGCTCTTGGACGGATGCGCACCATGTCAAAAAGTTGCCAATAAAGGTCGCCTCAGACTTCCAAAAGGCGGTCTATTGATTTCGGTCAGGCACCCTTGGTCTCTTGCTGAGGTGCCTGAACCATCTTCTATGGTCTTAGTCTATGTTGTAATTATTAATGTGTACGATTCACCTAAATGTATTGCAACTAAAAGTAATGTAGATGCGAAACATATCTTAGAAACATACAAGCAAAAGTTACCAATGTGGATTATGGGGGACTTCAATGCTGATATTGAATTAAGAAACTGTGAGTCTGTCGTGTCATCTGTATCTACTCCCCTTAGACAGACTGGCTCTCATGGAAACTGTAGTGCTTCAATATCTGTTGTAGAGGCCTTTGGTTTCATCTGCTTAAATAGCTTCAGTGCATGCGATGCACAGAGGGCATTTACTCGGGTGAGCGGCAATGGTGCTTCCACTCTTGATTATGTCTTTGTAAATCAACCTGGCCTAGCATTGGTGTAGAACATGGCTATAACCTCCTGTGAAGAAAGTGATCACCTACCACTATGTGTTCTCTTTATACCTCTACGAATACCAAAAAGTCAGAAGCAATATGACCTGAATGGCAATATATTTGTTACTAGTAGGGATAATCACATTCAATGAAACCCTCACAATTTAGATAAGGGTAAATTCGCCTCTGAACAACCTGTACCTGCTTTTATAGAGCAATTTTCGAGTACTGCACCTACTTTATCTCTCAGCATAGGTGAAGCGTTTTCATCCTTGATTGGCTGTGTAAAGAAAACATTTAATAAATAAAGCCCATATGAGTGTTGTAATAAAAGCTACACTAAGCAAAATAACTATGATCCGAGGATCAAGGCAGCCAAAAAACAACTACGAGCCAACATTGCAGCCTTGATATTTCCTTCCTTGAGTCTCTATAGTGCTGTTGAAACTAACATTCGAATTCATTGTGCTAAAAATAATTATTGCTGATGACTTGAAGACCATAAATCCAGACGCGAAAAGGAACGCTGGTTACGCATTGCTTACCTTGCCACATTAAATAACGATACTGAAATCTGGAAGGAAATAAAGGCTGCATCTAAAAGTGATATGCCTATTAATTGTGTTGCTGAGCAGGTGTGGGTCACCCACATTAATTCCACCTTGGGGTCTAGTGTTCCATCAGATGAAGTAATGCCCATTCCCCATACGACATGGATCTGCAAAGCAACCATTCCTGATATCACACTAATAATAGAGCAGTTAAATGCCATTTTAAACCCCTACTAAACCCGTTTTAGAACTAAATCTTAAACATCGCATAATATTCTTATGTTGGTGTCATAGGTGGAATACGCTTGGCTACGAAGGCAGACTGCAGTATTGTGCGCATATATAGATTTCAGTGCCGCCTTTGATACTGTCCTTCGGAACAATTAATAGCAGAAACTGGTGGCCTGGGATATCCCTCCGTGGCTGCTCAGGATGCGTATATTGCTCCATTCTGACACCAGTGTCAGGGAGCGCCTTGATGGCGTCGGCCAACTTTCTGCTTCTACCCACTCTGGCAGGTGGGTGAAGCAGGGCTGCATCATAGCTTCTACGTTATCCAATTTATATTTAGCTGATTTGCAATTGCCATTCAATATTACAGAAATCTGCCCAGTCAAAGTTGGTTCACAACGCCTTAGTTGGTTAGTGTATGCCGATATGATATGATATGATATGGCATTTGTATATTGCCATCTACATTACTATATTGTATATGGCATGATATATTGCTACTAGCTCATACGCCAAAAAGGCTGCAATCCCTGATCAATGGTCTTGGTGCATTTGCGCATAAAAGTGACTTAAAGGTGAACATTGCAGAAAGCAAAGTAATGGGGTTCTCTAGTAAACTAAAACCGAGGGTGAGAACTAGCTGGATACTAGATGGAACTAGGTTTGAATGTGTCAATTCATATAAATATGTAGGCCTTCATGTGGACGATGCACTTAATTGGAAATTACCCTGGGACGAAACTAAAACTAAATGCTTGAAAATAGTAGGAGCTATAAGTACCTTTATTGAGAGGAATGGTGGTGTGTTAAGACTATCACGCTTTTGTACTCCTCAAAAATAATCCCTGTGTTGATTTATGGGCTGAGATCTGGGGCCACACGTTCATTGCAGACAAACAAATTTGAGGCGAAACTGTTGCGGAAATTGTTTCGCATGCAGCAAGTTCTACCTAATGAATATTTATATCTTGAACTGAATCTGATTCGGATTGCATCAATATTTATAATGAGAACATTCGTGCTATTTGTAAACTTACAAGCACTCAGTAATGGCACTGCAATGGCTCATTATGTAAAGGCTTTGCTGTGTCTTGATAATTGTAGTAGGATGGGAACCCTGGGAATAATACTAAAACTCTTTAACAAATGGAACTATCATAAGTTATCCGAAGATAATCCGTTTCAGTTTTGAGAATAATATGGTTCAACTAACAACTAAGGCCAACAGTGGCCCGTTCATTCTCTATAGAAATCACTGCAGCCACATTCCATCTTATATGGATGCCTTTCCTGAGTGTGTGACTATAAGACAGTACCTATTAATAAAATTATTAAAATGTAATAATTGTGACGTCCTTGAAATGAAAGGTGCAAAAATAGGTATTCCCCGCTCAGATCGTAACTGTAGATTGTGTGGTGAGAATGTAATTGAATTACTTGAGCATATTATGGTAAAATGCAATAATCAAATCGACTGCTCTGATACATCGATGCTTAGGCAAACATTTATGGAGGGAAATGATCTCAATTGTATGCATTTTATGGTGAAGTTTTATTGGAAGTATTTAGAATGTTTGATACACTATACATTTTTGTTTTATTCTGTTTTTAGGTAATTATATTTATGATCTTAACGGGCTGATGTATGACTTGTTTTATATTGTACTGTGTAAAGTCTTGTTTGTAAATTCAAAGCCTTATGGCTGTATGTATATTAATTATATATATATATATATATATATATATATATATATATATATATATATATATATATATATATATATATGTATATATATATATATATATATATATATATATATATATATATCAAACTAAACCTCAGCAATCGCTCCTTTCATTGGGCCTTAACTTCTGCCCAACCAACTATGAGCTTTGATTATGTTCATTCCCGCCTTGATTTTGATCAATTCTTCCGCAAAATTAAATGGAAAAAATTCTTTGCTTGCAACCCTCCGTGACCTTACTGATTTTGACATTGATCCTAATTGGGATGTCCATACCAAACTAAAGAATAAATCAAGATTCAATCCCCAGTTCCCAGTGGGCGGCTCTATTGAGGCCTTCCATGATTTATGTATAGACGACCTAAGATCATTACGCCAGCAATCTGCTGGTTTCAGACAAAATTTAACTGCAGCCCAATGTTTGGCAATCTTGGAATTACAAAATCTGTCCGACATTGTTATTTAACCTGCCGATAAAGGCTCCAACATTGTAATTCAGAATCGTATCGACTATGTATCTGAAGCCAAGAGGAAATTACATGATCGTCTGTGCTATTGTGAGCTGCAAATTAATCAATTTCCAGAGATTACCACTGACCTGACCTCCCTTTGTGCTAAATGGGGCGAAAATGGTTTACTTAAGGATGACTTAATTAAGTTCTTGGTCCCTTCTAGCTATATCATTCCAACTATTTATTTTCTTCCTAATACGCACAAATGTTTGATTCATCCTCCTGCGAGACCAATTGTCACCTCATGTGGCTCACTGTTAGAATACTTGGCACAGTTCATCGATGAAACTTCAATTCTATTTGTCTCAGTGTTACCATCCTACCTTCGAGATACAAAAGATTTCTTTCAGCACATCACTGATATTCCGTGGGAGGATGGCTTTATTTTAGCCACACTTGATGTGGTCTCCCTATATACCTCGATCGACCACAATGTAGGCATGGCAGCACCTAAACATTTCTTGGATTTCCAATCATTGCATTTTTTGTCCCATACCACAATGATCCTTGAAATGTTACTTTTTTGTTTGACTAACAATGTCTTTCTGTTCGAGGGTTCCTTCTTTTGACAGGTACGAGATACTGCTATGTACCTTTGCTCCGTCTTATGCTAATTTGACCATGGCGTGGTGGAAGGAAACATTTTTATCTGATTTGATTTATTTGGGATTTTCATCACAGGTTGTGTCATGGTGGAGGTACATTGATGATGTTTTTGTCATTTGGAAGGGCACAAATGCTAATTGGTTATCAAGTGTCACATATATAAATACTAATTTGGTTAATTTCAAGTTTACGGAATGCCATAGTGACCATGAAATTGTATACCTGGATGTAACGGTCACTCTTGATACTTTGGGTATTCATACATCGCTGTATAAGAAATCTTTTAACACTGGGCTTCCACTTCATGCCAGTAGCTGCCACCCACCGTCATGTAAAAAGAGCTTTTCATACGGCAAATTCATTTGTTTTCGTCGTAATTGTATGGACATTAAAAAATATGACCGATGTTGTGCTCTGGCAGCGATGGATTTTGTTTCACAAGGCTACAACAAGAACATTATTGAATCTGCCTACTTCAGGGCACATGGCCTTTCAAGTGATAAACTTCTATACAGCACAAGTTCCAACAAATTAACTAGCAATGATGATCTTCGCTTGATTGTGACTTATGACAATGCCTCATCCAAAGTTCGTAGAATTATTCAGAAACATTGGCACGTGCTTACTTTGGACAAAGACTTATGTTCTTTACTTTCAGCACGTCCGACACTAACCAACAAGCATGTTCCTTCACTCAAAGACAGATTGGTTTCTAGTTTCCTACCGACACTACAAAATAACTCTTTCTCCATCTGGTTGTCCGGTGCCCCGTCTGGTTTTGCCAAGTGCTCCAAATGTAAGGTATGTCCACAAGCCATGGTACAAAAGTCTTTCAAACATCCAATTACAGCTGTCACTCATGAAATCAAACATTTTATTAATTGTGACACGGGTTTTGTTGTTTATATCCTCTCATGCCCATGCGTGAAATGGTATGTAGGCAGTACTACCTGTGAACTCAAATTGAGAGTCCTTCAGCATTTGAGAGCCATAAAAAATGTGGATCCTACTTACCCTGTGGCTAAACACTTTAAGCAGTATCATGACAATGATTTTCATCTTTTGACCTTCTTTGGAGTGGCACATGTTCCTATGCATCAGAGAGGTGGTGACCGGACTTTAAAGCTGAGACAGCTAGAAACCAAGTTCATTTTAGATTTTGATACCAAAACCCTGAGAGGTCACAACATAGATGAGGAGCTCTATACTTTTATTGGAGTATAGTTAGTGGGGTTTTCTCATTGATGTTGTTGTATATTAGATGATTCCTGTATTTTCATGCTATTTTTGGTGGTGGGCTTTTTTCTTCTTTCTCACCTTTTTTTCCCCCCTTTTTTTTCTCAGTGGTGTATCCTATTTTTGACTTTGGCCTAAACTGCAGTGGTTTCCATTTGTTAAGAAATCACTATTTTTTATTTCGGTTTTTCCCTTGGGCTGCCATTATTTTCCAGCTCTTTTAGTGAGGTTTTCAGCTACATTATCAATTCCTATAGGGAGGCGTATGCGGTTTGTGTTCCCCCCCCATTTTGTTCAGTTGTTTTCATTCTTTCTCCCTATTGGTTTTTTCTTCAGATATACATACAATTTTGTTTTTTTCCTTTTCACACATATGTTCTTTTTTGCCCGAGCTTTCATGTGATGCGGTACATATATTCTCCATTTTATTACAACTCTTTACTATGTGCTTGGTCTGGAACAAGATTGTGTGTTTTGTTAAACGCAATACTTGCACTGCACTGATGCCATATTTTGCATATTACTGTATATGTTGTCAGTCAATCTGCACTATGCACTTTTTCGCCTTGTAGTATGAGCTTTTAATAATGCTGATTTTGCACTGCTGCATTGCTTTGCACATTAGCATAAATGCTGCTAGCGTTTCTGCACTATGCATTTTATTGTCTTGCCATACAAGCCTGTATTAATGTGGAATTTGTGTTGATACGTTATGCTGCCTATTACTAATTTTGCACTGTGCATTCTGTTGCTTTGTTCTTATGCTCGACTCAATCTTGACTCTACATTATGGACTTTATTTGCTTCAGAGTTTTAAGAATCTTATCTGTTTTGATGTAAATTATGCATTATTGCCTTTTATCTTATATGCTGCCAGCAATATGTTGCACTATGCACTTTATTGGTTGTTCTGTATACTGTATACAGCACTCTGCGGTTGGTCAATCCAATATTGCTCAAGGCCTCCAATTGTATGAACATATGTGTGTTTTCCAAAAATTGTATTATGGCATGCACCAACGAAATGTGTTCCATTTTTCTCGAATGTGTTGCCAGTGAAAATTATAAGGTGATTAATGCACACTTCAATTTTTTTATTATTTTATCTTGGAATTAACCTAATGTTGTGGACATTTGTGGACTATTTGTTTTAACACCATACCACCACATGACTATTTATGGTTTTGCAGTGAGGCTATTGGAACAAAACAAATGTAGGATTTCAGTCAGAAAACGCAGTATTAATAGGTTAATTACATTTTCTTTTGTTACGTTTTCATTTATTTAAATGGCATCATTTTTCTTTGTATGCTTTTCTGCATTTGTTGCCTTATTTAGACTGTTTCCCTATTATTGTTATATGTTCTAAGATGTCTGCTGACCTGTTTGCACCAAGTCCCTCATCTAGCTGGTAGTGCAAACATAGTAGTAGGACTATTGTTTGTCCTTGTATTACTGCAGTCTGCACTACATCCTCACGAGTGAACAAGCGCCGGGTGGTGCCCGAAACGTGGCTTTTGTGTAGCAGGATGGCATCCTGCCTCTGTTGACCTTCAGTCACAGACCTACTGCGTGACATTTTTTCAGTCTTATTTGACACGAGCTGAGTAAGGGTTTTTTTCTTCATCAAACTGGCCATTATTTGTGGAGATTTACATGTTTGCCTGGAGTGCGGTTTGTTTTCCTTTCCTTTTTTTGTATATTACACAGCCACGATAGTGGCTGTGTAGTTATGGTTATGTTGCTAATCCCATACGAAGAGCACTTTTTGGGTGGCTTATAACTTCGCTCTCCCTGGACGAATCCTCACCAAACTTTGCAAAAAAATATATGGCCCACTCTGCAAAGTTTGGTGAGATTTGGTCCAGGATGGGCAAAGTTATAGGGGGGTCCCAAAATTTATTTTTTCCCCATAGACTGAATGGGGAAAAGAAAAGATCATGTTAGTGTATGACCTGCATTGGTTGTGGCTCCTGCGTGGTGGATTATACCTATTGCTGTGTGAATCCAGTCAGCTTGCAGTTGTTTTTGGTACCATCTGCATTGTAACGTAGAAGCATTCGTATAATGTATTTACTATGTGTTTGTATTAGTAAGGTGGAGCGATTATCTGAATTGCCTGTAGTACATAATCTGCCATGGTTTGCATTTTGTACAAATTGCTGAAATGGAACGGATTCACAGTTAGGTATGGATACATACACAAAGCGCTCATTAGGGATTTGTTCCTGTGCTACATTTTTGCAGAGAGTGCATGTATGTTTCCACATGTATGAAATCTGGAAGATTTCATTTATAGGTATGTTTTTGTTTTCCAGTACTTGTAGTAAGTACATTAGACATTCTTGGGGATCTTTTTGTGAGTTTATAGTGAATTTCACCATTCCAGCACAGTAGTCCAATTCTTGTCTTATTCCATGAACACTATTTGTGTTGTCATGATTGTTGGTTGAACTTCTATGAAGGACTAACAATTACAAACACAATTGGTCTGTACTGTGTAAGTAAATGTTGTCAACAATTGGTGGCAATTGAAATAGAATACTGATTGCTACATTTGCATAGCAATTTACACCAGTTATGTTTGAAAATTTAAATGGACCAGATAGTTCTGTGTCCAAGTCATTTTTTTGAAGTGTGTGTTGCTTCTTTGAAGAAGTACCTGAGTTACTTTGAGTAATAGATTCTTATTTGGTTGTGGTAATTGATGAACTATTAGCTTCTTTTACTCTCTTTGGAAGATTTACAGTGAGATCCTGTTGCATTTATGTTTGAAGTAGTTTTCTTTTGTAACATTTTCCTTTTTGTGGAACAGGATATGTTTTTAGATGGGGTATGTATAGTGAACATAGTCTATTGTATTCTAAAATGCAAGGAATATCAGCATTTACTTGACTTGCATCAAAGTTGATTAGAAATAGACCGTCAAGTATACGTAAGCGTGATAGTGCTACGTAGCTCATGCCTTCTTTAAAAACTGTATTCCCAATATCTATCAATGCTTTGTCTAGGGTAAGACCTTGTGATTTGTAAATGGTGACTGCGTATGCTAGAGTTAGAGAAAATTGTTCTCTGCCTACGTACATGTCTTTTAAAAGAAGGAATCGAGCTGTTGAGCGCCCTATCCGTTTTACTTCTTAAAGTTTGTCAAAGAGGATATTTACAAACTGAATGTTGTTGTCGCGTGGGTATGTTTGAAAGCCAACAACTGTACGCAGTGCTTCATTAACTAGTCCTTGCTCCACGACAAGGTTACGTTTAAGCATTACTCTACAGTTTAAGGATAATTTTAATATTTTCTCCAAACCATCTGTGTTGGAGATAGAATTTTCTAAGGTATTCAGTCTTGCTGTGGCTTGTTGTCACATGGGTAGTGTCATGCCATGTACGTCCAGTTTGTTTGTGGAGCAAATTTCAATTATTGGTTGCATTTCTTTTTTCAACATTGTTTCATTGAATTTGGAACAGCTTGCAAGAGTTGGCATTAAGGACTTACAATTGCCATTTGTGTGTGCTAATTGTTCCATGACATCAGTAGCACATGAGTTATGGCCATAAAGTGCATGGATGTGCTGGGTTTTGAATATTGCTTGTGCTTCTTGAGATAGTACACCAACTCTAATACTTTTTAAAATGTTGGCGTAAGGGTGGTCTGCAGATTGGCGCATGTTTTCTGTTAATTCTCTGTATTGGAAATGTTGCCAGAGGTTGACATTTCCTATGCTGCCAACAGTTTTACGGCAGAGTTTGTGTCCTAACGTTTTAAAAATAGGTTCACCTTTCACTGGTGCCAATTGAAGAAGATCTCCGAAAACAATAATGTGTTTTCCACCAAAGAGCTCTTTGTAGTTTGTTTTCAGTAGTTCTTGTAATCTGAGGTGAATCAAAGCCAACATTAGGTTCCATGCTCACGTCATCTATTAGTAGCATTTTCATTTGTTTCAACACTCTGTGTAGTTCCATTGCAGCTTCTGTAGGAAGTTTGTAATATTCTAATTTGTTTTGGTGTTCTACTGGAAGGAGTAGTAATTGGTGTAAAGTGACACCACCTATGTTGTAGGCAGCTAAACCTGTGGGAGCAGTTACAACAGCTGACAGTTTGTTGTTTGTCAATTGTTGAAGGAACTTGCTGATGATTTTGGTTAAGAATGTTTTGCCTGAACCAGCTTCACCACTGACGTATAGTAGTATAGGTTTGTAATTTTGGCAGGTACATTCTTTATTTTCATGTTGTACACCATGTGCAATTTGTTTTGTTACTTTTTGAAAAATGGTACGCTGCTCTTTGTTCATTTTTGATTGTAGTACAGTTAAGTCTTCTGTATCTTCTTCATAGTGACACATGGTGTTTTCTACTTCTGTCATAGCTAATTCTGTCTCATTTGCTATTAGTGGCTGTCCCAGTGGTTCTTGGCTTCCTGTTACAGAAGGTTGACTACTGTCGGGAGTGTCCTTATCTAGTTGGGCCTGGAGTTCTTCTTCGTGTTGCTGTTCATTGTGCAACATTGTTTTGTACTGTGTAAAGTTTACATCAGTTATAGTGCTTTCATTTGCTTTGAAAGCGTCTTCATAGGAGTCAAAAATTTCTATTTATTTATTTATTTATTTATTTGTTACACTACAGACTCTCGAGTATCACAGTGTGGTTACAAGACAACTTAGGAATTGGTCGTACATTGTTACAGAGTACAAAATTAAGTACAGATGGCGAGCTAGTACAACAGGATAAACAATATTTACAGTTTACAGTTTTCACTGGCGTGTTGCGCTTGCACGGCGGCATGTCCCATAGTGCTAATATTGGTTAAATAACCAGGCTTTTAGCCATTTCTTGTAACCAGGGAAGGAAGATTCTTTTTTGATATTAATGGGGAGGGTGTTCCAGTGTTTAGGGACTAGAACGGGGAAGCTGCTATTACCCGCTCTAGTAGTTTTGTAACAAGGGTGTGCCAGTAGGAGGTTGACATTGGATCTTAGTGATCTAGTGTATTCTTTTAGGTGTACAGTGTTGTTAAGGTAAGTTAGGCCTTTTTTGGTAAGACATTGAGTATCTCTTCTTCTTTTCTCCATGGTTTAAAAATTTGTAGCAGGGACATGTAATATAGTTCTTTATGTTGAGGAGTTTTTAATGACAATTTGATATGATTAATTAAGCTTGGTTTGATAAGATTCACTAAGCTGCCTTCACAATTTGTCACTCTATATCTACTTTTTCATCATCGGGTTTTATATTATTTTTGTACATGAAGTTTTGGGCTATGTGGTATAGACACATGGTTTCCAAAGTAGTACTCTTGTTTAGGTAGTATGTGTCTCTTTAGTACCACGCATGTTTGCTAACAGATTTGTAATGCTTGATTGTAAAACCTCATCTTTTTCTTGCACTTTTTGTATTAATTGTGTAGCTGCCATATTTTGAAAGTGGGTTCCTCATTTCAATGTGTGTGCAACTCCATAACATAGAGTTGCTAGTTCACTTTCAAAGAGTAGGTGGAATATGTATTCCACATTTTGTCTAAATCTGGGATCTTCAGAATACATTCATAATGAGCGGTATTCTGATGCTGCTATCTGAATAAGTCCGTACCTTCCTCCTTTGCCAGTAGGAAAGAGTAGAGGAAAAGCATGTGCTTCTATACTTTTTTCCCATATGCTGATTGGTGATCCTTTGGTTTGTCGCATTTGGTACATTTCTAGTGCATGATCTATGGTGTCATTAGAGTGTAATGGATGAATTGTATAATAGTGTAAAATATTGGATACTGTAGCAGGATCTAGAAGTTCAAATTGACCAGTTTCTGGTGACTCTTGAATTATTTCAGTTGTTTCCCTTAAGTTTTCTTCAATATTTATTTCTTTGTAGTATTCATTATTGTCTTTTAGATATTGCAAGGCTTGTCTAACTTTATGTAAGTCTACGAGTTGTTGCCAATTTCTTTTGTCTTTTGTAGGTACACCATTTACTAAGATAATTAAAGATTGCTCTATTGGATGTTGCACTCCCGTAGTGTGCACATTTTCTTTTAGATCTAATGGTAAATAATCTACTTTGCCATGAATGCCTTTCACCTATTCAGAGGGAGGTAATTTAGCTGTTTTTGGTTGAAGGCGTATTTTTGCTTGAAATGGGTGCACTGTTTGAATTATGATGCTCTCATATACACATTGAGTTGTTGCAGGGGTTTTGGTAGTGGGAATAGTTCCAAGTTATTTGTGATAGCACGTGAAGGAGTTTGGTTGATGTCAAGTTTTGTAGTGCAGTAACTGCAAATTATTAAGGGGTCAGTTATTTCGTATGTGTTTTCTGCTATAAGGTAGAGAGTTCATTCAAACGATTTGGAATCTTCATTTTCTTCTATTTTGTAGGTTACGTCTATAGTTTTTGAGTTACTTTCATCTGCGGCAACACACACACACATGGTTTGGTACTTCAGCGGATGTATTTTAAATTTTAGTATTTCTATTTTGTATGTGTGTAGTAGAAGGATGCCATCTGTACAATTGTTGCTAGTCTTTTGTAAAGCTATTGCATTTTGTAAGTGGCTTTCACTTCCAAAATATTTTTTCTGGATAGGATTGATTTCTTGAAGTAGGTCTTTGGCTGTACCATTTAGAAGATTGTTATTTAAATTGTCTAGTGCTAAAGCAGGACTTTTAGCACAGTACAGTTTATAGACTAGATTTCTTATAGTTGAATGATGTGTTGATATCATTTTGATATGATGGAAGGTGCTTTTGCAAATAGGTCCTGAAATGCAGGCTAATGAATGTCCTTGCAGTCCTGTGTATTTGCGCACTGGAAAGATATCCATATTTTGCAGCAGATTCATTTTGATTTTGTCTTTGCCTTTCATATACTGATTGAGGAACTGGCGTAAAGATTTGAAAGATTTTTGGGCAAATGTTACACATTGACGTGCATGACCATTTGTATACTGGACTGTCTGGCTCAGTCGAATGGAGAGGTAATACTGAGTTTTCTGGGGATATTTTTGTAAGCAGTATTTCTTGTTGCATTATGGTATTAAGTTTTTCATAACCTCTTCCACTGCTATGTATGGCAATTGTGTTTGTTTGGTTTGGTTTGTATGTTTCTTCATTAAAATATGGTTCTGTGCTCGTGGTGTGACTCCATTCACCTGCACAGATATTTAAGAAGTTATTTTTGTTGATATTACGTTTATTGAGAAGTGTTTTTTGTAATTTTGTACTTAGTTTTGTTAGTGGTTTCATTCTGTTTAACACTAAAATAAATAACTTTCTTTTGAGAAGGATTGCACTGTCTATCAAAGCTTCTAAGATTAATTTTCTATGGTATGTTTTAAGGGTTGTGCAAGATTTTTCTCCTGTTTTTATAAGATTCTGAAGGACTCTGTGGCGGAACATTTTTTGCTAAAATACTTTTTTTGGTATGGTTACTTGCCACTATCTCAAGATTTATAGGAGCAGTTTTAGCAGTAGTGGTAGCTGAATTCTTGTTAATCATTTTCTGTTTCGTTTTACATTTTGATAGAGGAGGCAAAGTTTCTGTACTGGAAGCTTGTTTTGTTTCACTAAATGACTGTATTAGTTGTTTTGTTTGAACTTTTTTGTACAAACTCTGCTAGAGATGGATGCTTACTTTGGACACTTTTATTTTCATTTGCTCTATTTCTGTGTTGCTTTCTACGGACTTGCTTTTTGGTAGGCATTCTTTGGGGTCTGTTGAAAAAAAAAGAAGGCATGGGTTGGCCCGTTCTGCAATGTATGTGTGCTGTGTGCATGAGTGTCTTAGTATGATGGTAAAGATGTATGTGGTGGTGTGTGATTGTGCATTGGGCAGCTACAATTAGTTGGGAAGGCTATTCTTCTATTTGTGTGTTACTATACTGCGGTTCAGATGACAGTAGAAAGTGAACTAGTGGTGAGGAGAAGCACTAATAGTAAATCTAATGGTATAAAATTAAAACAGTTCTTTATTTTGTAATACTAACATTCTAGGGGTTGAGTTATGTTATTTGTGTTCCAAAAAACAGGGATGTGTGCCATTCTGTCTGCTAATCCCTGTTTAATAAATGGGGATTTGTGGTCAGAATGTTTCAGAAATCTCGTTTTTTTGCTGAACAAATTACATGAATGAACCACACAGTGTGTTTGAGTAACAGTAAGAATATTAAGGTAGTATTGTACTTACTCTTTTTTGACCATTGTTTCCAGAGGCATTTCTGTTATACGTTAGAGAATTAGGGTCTATGTTCATAAAAAAGAAAAAGGGCACGAGAGACCTTTTAAGTAAACTATTTCAAATGTGTGCTTACTTATTCTTGGTTGCACAATAAGGTCCATGTGGTGACTGTGCTTGCTCAGCAATTGGCTGTGCTGGCAATCAGAGCAAACACTGTTTCCTTTCTTCAGTTAAAAATGGAATCCTGTCCATCTTAGCCTAGAGTCTGGAAAATATATAAAAACCAGTATCAATCGCTATTCTAATCTCCAAACAACAGCATGTATCCCTCAAATCCTTTCACGATCTTCTTACCTTAAGATGCTGTTGCAGGATATAAACATATGTAGCTCGTAGTGGCTACCAGAGCGCTGTCTCAAGCGCAAGTGAACTCGCAGTGGGCGTGTATATCACAAAGCGGACGATGCGTTCAAGGAGTGAACTGCAGTGGGTACGTGGCGTCTCCCTGGAAACCTTGCCGCATGCAGGAAAGTAAACGTGTGCAGGGTTACTATAGTGATTAAATGTATTCTCACAGAAATAGAGGAAGGACTATACTGAATATGTAGAAAGCGCATAGGGTGTAGGGAGGGCAGCCAGCACAGTGGGCACCATCTTAGAATAGTTTTGTGATAGCATAAGCTTACCAGAATACGGATGAATGATGACAATAAGTAAGGAATAATAAAGAACTCTAACAGGAAGTTAATCCAAATTAACTCATATCCAATCTAAATGAAAATAATCAAAGGAGAAGGACTGAACCAACCGATCAGTCTAAGATCAAAGAGAGTGGATGTATAAATTGCATTGTGGTCACAAGGAGGTGGAAAAATGTTGCGAGTCAATGACTACTTCGTGCAGAAAATTCTGTTTTCCATATAATATAAGGACAGTGAGCCGGTAAACAGGACCCGGACTTACATTAATTTAACACTTGTTCCACTGTGAATTAGTGCAGAATTCGGATTAAATTACCTCCGTCTGACGTTAATCTTGGATTTTATTAAAAAATCTTGATTAGCTAGCAGTCAAAACCAAGACTATTTTCATTCGTACATTCATTACAGAAATAACTCCCGAGTTTCAAAAACACAGTGATGCCAGGCGGAGATGTTTGTTGGAGTGAATTCGTGTTTAAGAACATAAAAAAGGGGAAAAGAAAAAAAGTAAGTCAGTCATTAATAGTATTTCAAATGAAACATCTAAGTCAGAACTCCTCATTGAGTCCTTTAGGGTTTAGAGTGTCCAGTAGGTCTATCCAAAATGTTTCCCTTCGAGACAAGGTTGACTGGTAGTCACCCCCTCTGTGTGGTTTTTTGACCACTTCCAGGACTAAGAATTTCACTTGGGCTACAGTGTGTTGATGTTGTACAAAGTGCCTCGACAGTGGAGATTGGATGTTTTTACATCTGATATTGGACTTATGCTCAGTGATTCTGTCTTTCACTGGTCTGGTGGTTTGTCCCACATATAGTTTGCCACATGGGCATTTGATGGCATATATCACACCTGATGTGATGCAGGTGCAAAAATCTCTGAGTTTTTTTTCCCCCATCTGTGGGTGTGTCACAAATTCACCTTTTATCATATTGTTGCAATGTGTACAGGCCAAGCAGGAGTATGTACCTTTCCTTTTCGTACTTAATAGCATTTGTTTTTCCTTTGGAGGTTTCTCAGCTCTTACCAATTTGTCCCTTAGGTTCTGGCCTCTCTTAAAGGCCATCATTGGTGATTTGGGAAAGAGTTTGTGAAGAAATGGGTCGCTGTGGAGAATGTTCCAGTGTTTTTTGATTGTTCTTCCTATTTGGAAGCTTTGGCGAGAGTATTTAGAGATGTATAGTAATGGTGTTTCCCTGTTCTTATCTTTAGGCGTCAGTAGTTGTTCTTTACTTAAACTTGACGATCTCTCTTTTGCCTCCTCCAAAACAGTACATGGGTAACCCCTCTTTTCAAATTTCTCCAAGAGTTTTGTACATTCCAAGTCAAGGCCTGCTGGATCAGAGATGATCCTTTTGAGTCTCAAGATTTGGCTATAGGGCAGACTGCCTAGCATTGATTTAGGATGAAAGCTTGAGAAATGCAACAGGTTGTTAACATCAGTAGGCTTGTGATAAACATTAGTGGAAATCTGGTTGTTTTTAATCTCCAGGTAGACATCTAAGAAGTGTATAGATGGTTTCCTACTTCCATTGCAAATTTGATGCTTGGATGTATGGAGTTAAAATAGTTGAAAAAAGAGGTCAGTTCTTCTTGTGTCCCACACCAGATTCCGAAGATGTCGTCAATAAAGCGCTTCCATAACAATATCTTGCTGGACCACTCCACATTCTCCAACACATGAGTGTGCTCAAAGCTGTACATAAAGGTGTTTGCATACACTGGGGTCATTGATGTTCCCATGGCCTGTAAATAATAATTACCTTGAAATCTAAAGTAATTATTGTTTAGTATTAAATTAAGTAAATTCATGATGGTTTTGGGGGGAAGGGGTTTTCCGGTCCTGGCTTATGCGGACGATACAGTCCTAATAGCCAGAACACCAAGGGCACTACAGGTCTTGATTGATGCCTATGCAACCTTTATGAACAATCTGGGCCTAAAAATCAACACTAAAAAGTCAGCGGTTATGGCATGTGTTGGAAGGAAACGTTCAGCACCAATGAAACCCATGCTATGCGTTGGGGAAACAATCCCTAGAGTTAAGGTGTTCGACTACCTCGGGATTAGTTTCTCAGAGGCCCTCAATGGAAGGGCACATGTGGCAAAGCAATCGGCAAAAATGAGCCAACAGATAGGTGGACTCTTTAGATTTGCGTCAAGAAGTAGAGCCCAGCCTCTTGACGTGATCCTGAAAATTTATGGTGCACAAACTTTGGCAACCACCCTGTATGGTGCAGCCATTTGGGGTTTCCAAAACGCGGCTGAAATCCAAGGTAAAGAAAACAAATTTTTTAAAAACCTGCTGGGGCTACCGACCAGCGCCCCCGGAATAGCTATTCACAGAGAACTGGGGGCAGAGTTCTGGGAGGATCAGTGGGCGATGGCACCTTTACTTTTTTGGATTCGGCTGTGGGTTAATGAACACGCAACTCTGTGCCATTTTATCTTACGTACTGTGTTGGGCAGATCAGGATGGAAAAAAATCCCATGGTTAGCCTATGTCTCTGCTAAACTGGGGGAAGTTAACCTAAGTGCCCTGTTTCCGCCTGAATCTTTAATCACTAAGCCTGAGGGGGCAGCCTACAAGGTTAAACTGGGAGAAATTGTAGCTAGGAAAAAAACTCTCCTGGGATACACTCAGAAATGTGATTTTTTTCACTCTAGCATCAGCAATCTCTCTGGAATCCAACCATATTTGATTGGGAGCACTTTTAAAACAGATAGGTGGCTGATTACGAGGGCCCGCTTTGATTGTCTTCGGCTACAGGGAAACACGTGCAACTGGAAAAGTTTTCCCAGTGATGCCGGCTGCCCAGTCTGTGGCCACAAGCGCGAGGACCTTTTGCATGTGTTGTTCTTTTGCATAGGTTATGCGGGTATCCGCAGAATGACCCTGGTCCCCGCCCTCAAGAAAACGGAGATTCGTTCACACAAGGTTGCACTTGAGTTTCTTCTGAGTGCCGAGTCAGTTTTTACATCCTGGGCTCTGTTGACCTTTTTAAAAAGAGCGATGTATTTTAGAAAGAACTTATTAAATCTGCAAGGGGGGGGTAGTTAGTGCTACTAATTTTTACAATGAACTGTGTATGGGGAAAAGTGGTTGAGTCTTGTTTTATGCTTGATTATAATGTATAACTTTTAAATATCCCCTCCCGATCGGCAAGTAAGTGCCAGTTATTTTTTTTTTTTAATTGTAGATTGTGACTTGTAATTTTCGGTATCTACTTTTATCTGTCTTTTATATAATTGGTGTCTTTGTAATGTTGAAAACGTGTAATTTATCTCTTTTTGTCGTTTAATGGAATTTTTTATACTTCCGAATAAACTTGTTTGATTGATTGATAAACATTAGTGGAAATCTGGTTGTTTTTAATCTCCAGGTAGACATCTAAGAAGTGTATAGATGGTTTCCTACTTCCATTGCAAATTTGATGCTTGGATGTATGGAGTTAAAATAGTTGAAAAAAGAGGTCAGTTCTTCTTGTGTCCCACACCAGATTCCGAAGATGTCGTCAATAAAGCGCTTCCATAACAATATCTTGCTGGACCACTCCACATTCTCCAACACATGAGTGTGCTCAAAGCTGTACATAAAGGTGTTTGCATACACTGGGGTCATTGCTGACCCCATTGATGTTCCCATGGCCTGTAAATAATAATTACCTTGAAATCTAAAGTAATTATTGTTTAGTATTAAATTAAGTAAATTCATGATGAATTGTGGGTCCTTGTGAGTTCAATAGTAGCCATTCTACAGATTGTATCCCTTCCTCGTGCGGGATCGACGTGTATAGGCTACAAACATCCATACTAAATTGTATGCAGTCCTCGCTCAGTGCTCTCACTTCTTAGATACAGTTGATAAAGTCAGTGGTATCTTTAAGATATGTTGGAATGACTTGGATCAATGGTTGCAATAAACGGTCAATGTATATTGCTAGTGGATCAAATATACTATCAGTGCCAGCCACTATAGGTCTTAGAGGTGGATTGGTTTGGTTTTTGTGAATCTTTGGCAGTCCATAGAACATCGGTGTAATTGGATATTGATTAATTAGAAATTCACTAGTTTTGCTGCTAATCCATTCATTTTCAAGTGCTTCCTCCACTGTAGTTTCAATGAGTGATCATATTCTCATAATGGATCTCCATTCAATTATGTGTATGTATTTGTATCATTAAGGAGCTCTAGGCATTTCTTTGTATAGTCCACCGTGTCCATTACCACTATGGCTCCACCTTTGTCAGCCGGTTTTATGGTTAGGTCCTCATCTTTGGCTAGAGCCTCAACATGGTCAAGTTGGCATTTTTTTACATTGTGAGGTGTTGATATTTGATAATTGATTCGCTTCAAGTCAGAGAGAACATTCTTTTCGAAAAGATTTAAAATGGAGTTCATGAGGGTCAAAATTGCTTTTGGGTCGGATCTCTAATGTTTCACCTTCTGAGTGGAAGATTGTCAGGTCTTCATCTGATTCAAAAAAGATTTTGAGCCTTAATTTTCTGAGTAGCCTATGCAGGCAGACCTTTTCCTCAAATAGGGTGGTGTTATTTGTCGGGATAAATGATAATCCACAATTTAATATTTCAAGTTGACCATTAGTGAGGGTTTTCTTAGAGATGTTTACGACCATATTTTTGCTAATTTGATCTTTCTTTTTTGATTTGCCTTGCCCTCTCCTTGTTTTTCTTTTTGTTTTTCTCGGAGTCCTAAAAAAGCTCCTGCCTCGTTTGGTCTTGGCGATGTTGAGGGTGATACTGTTCCTGTAGGTTCCACTGGTCGGGCTCCTCCTTCTGGTACAGGTGTAGCCCTCCTATCTACGTCTGTGTTTGGGCCAGTAGTACCTGGTTGTCTCGGTTAACCTATACTGCTGGAGCTGCTCTCGTTTCCTGAGTTAGATGAGTCTGGTTTTCTAGGTTTTGTTCTGTTTAAATTGCGGTGATGATAATACTATTGCCAGCTGTATACAATGTCATTTAAATAATCGAAAGTGTCCCTTTTGAATTTTCTAAGTATTCTTTGTTCAATGTCGGATTTATATGCTGAAAGTTTATCATTAATGTCTCTCAGTAACTGTGATAATTCTTCTGATGACTTGAATTCATTCAGTTGGGTCTTCAAGGTCTCAATTTCTGTGTCAATTGAAGTAAGGGATTTTGATAATTCCTCTATAGTGAGTAGAATGAGATCAAGGGAACACTTATTCAGAATACGATCCCACTTTTCCACAAAGGTTTTGTTTTCACTACATAGTGTAGGTCTTAAATAGACTCTGAGGCCCCTTGGGATCCACTCCACTAATGTGCTGGCATGTAATTTCTGCGCAATTTCTTTCCTGATTAATTTCTCCGGGTGAAATACAAGACGGTCCGGACTAACTTTACTTTCGCTTCAGAGGAACCAGTCCTGGAGCTCCTCCTTTAGCCGCGACTGGAAGGATGCTTGTCGTCACCTGCCAATGGTGGACTTTCACTGGAACTCTACTTCCTAAATCGAGTGAAGTGTCCTGTAGAGGTCTGCATCCTGAAAGTCTATATTTCTTCATCCACTGGGCTAGTATCTTGCAGTTGCAGCTGACCAGAAGAGCACTCGAACCTGCAACGGGACAGGATATGTCTGTGTGAGCCGGTCAATGATGAGGATGTCTGGTCTAAACCTCTGGACATGCCCATTGATTGCAAAATCCTGTTATGAGGTGAAGGCGGTTCATGTCCTCTGAAATACCATGCATCAAATGCCATGGCAAAATCATTGGGCTTTGCAGTGCAACAGCCCTCTGCATCTTCTGCAAGATTCTGGGGGTTTCGTCTCTCAGGCTCTGTTGCCCCACAGGTTCCAGGCCAGGCTGCCCGAGAAAGACTGCATGTAGGGCAGGTGCTTCCTGAGAGGTAGAGGTGCCCCACAGGAGGAGCGCTTGCAACCACTGTCCTCTCACTACTTCGAGGGGCCAAACCCATGTGGTTTTCTACCACGGCTCCCCTGTGACAGGGGAAACTTTCTCTGTTGAGCAAGGATTGGGTCAAGACCATGTCCAATGCTTGGGCCTTACTGGTCAACCACTGCCATTACACCAGCACCTTGCCTTCTGGAGGAGATCAATCAGCTTCTCTCAAAGAGTGCAATAGAACTGGTACCAGACTATGAGTGAGGCAAGAGATTGTACTTCACCTATTTTCTGGTGCCAAAGGAGGACAGGCTTGCATCCCATTTTGTATCTGAGGCTGTTGAATGTATGCCTGTGCAAGGAAAATTTCAAGATGGTTACACTAGCCCAGATCCTGCATGACTGGATGGTATCACTGGACCTTCATGAGGCCTACTTCAATCTACTGATTCATTGGAAACACATGAAAATACCTAAGGTTGTTCGTGGTGGGTCAGCCACCCTACCGGTTCAGAGTACTGCCATTCGGCCTGTCTTTGGCTCCTGGGTTTTAACCAAGCTGCTAGCAGTGTGGCGGCTCACCTCAAGTGAGAGGCTATTTATGTCTTTCCCTACCTTGATGACTTGCTTGTCCAAATCCGTTCCACAGATCTTGTGGCGTAGCACCTTCTATGCACATGCATTGTACTGCACAGCTTGGGCTTTTCCCTGAGCTTCAAAAAGTCTCACGTTTTGCTGTGCAAGTCTCTTCAATTTATCAGCAGTCTTTGGACACTCGTTTCATTTGTATAGCACCTGCTGCAATTGGTATTGCCTTGAAGCTCTGTGAGGATGAACGCCCTTTGGAAGACCGTAGTCAGAGTTGAGAAGCAGTGAAAGGGGTGTTAAAATGTCTGTGTGCATTTATAGCCTAATCGAAGTTAGGTAGGGACTGGCAAACAGCTCATATTACCAGGTGGATGGTGGGTGCTTTGTAAATTGCCAGGAGTCAAGCAATGTGAACAGCTGGACAACGTTTTGCATGGGACTCAGCTGTATTCTATTGGTGGTGGCACGATGGTGATGTATGTTTAGGGTGGGCTATAGTCAAAAAGTGTGTATGTCAAATGTGTGGCAGTGTATAACAGAGGCGAGATTCAATCTAACTTACCCACATTTGGGACACTATGAGAAGCAGAACGCAAGTGTGGCAAAATTATAAACAGTAGCGAGATTCACAGTGGCAGGATTCCAAATCGGAACACATTGGGAAGCGCTGTGCAATTGTGCCAAAATACAGCAGTGGAGAGAATCACCGTGGCAAACCTACCTTTGGATTATTCTTGGAAAAAATGCACTATGAGAAGCAGAAAGCAAGTGTGGCAAAAATATAAACAGTGGCGAGATTTGTATTAGCCAATCTACATTTGGAACTACAAATTGGAGTACCCTGGCAGACACTCTGCAGTTGTGGCAAATACAGCAGTAGGGAGACTCACCTAGGCAGATCTATCTTTGGAATATTCTGGGAAGAAAACACAAATGTGGCAAAAGAAAAACAGTGGCAAGCTTCAAAGTAGCAATATCAATTAGGAGCCCTATACAGATAAAATGCAAGAGTGGCAAAATATAACCAGTGGCAAGTTTCAAAGTAGGCGTCCCTTACTTGGAAGCAGCTGTAGATGGATAGTGTGACATCTGGCAAGGTTCCAGGCAAACAGGGAGATGAAGGAATCATAAGAAAGGCACCCTTTGCTTGTGCCCTTTGCTGGCTGCCCGGGTAAGGCTGCCTTGTGAGGTTCTTAAGAATCTGTCTTCCTGGGTCACCTGAACCGAAGAACAACCAGTCAGAAGGCACAAGGGTGGCCTGAAGGAGGCAGCAAGAACACCCTAAAGAGGAAAGGAGGCAGAGCATTGCAGATAGTGGGGAAGTTCAAAGAAGCATCTGGGGCAGGGGGAAGAGTGGTGAGGCACACAAGATGCCCTGGGTCCACAGAACCTGCCAAATTCCAAGCAGCAGCGGATGGGTGCTAGCTTCTGCTTTGCTTGGAGAAAGAGGAATGGCAAACATTTTTCAGATGGTCAATGTCCTCCGTTCCCAGGAACAAGTCCTGGCCTCTGCGTTTCTATAGCCATGCTGTACAGCAGGCATCAGCTAGGGAGGTTACAGCATGTTTGGTGTCCTGTTGGAGGCATGAATCTGTGTTTTTGCTGTGATTTGCAATACGTTTTTGTGCTGGATTGCTGCTAGAGGGCAATTCCTTAGTGCTCTAGTCCCTATCCTCTGTTCTTTTTAGCCCTTTCTTACTGCTTTCCGCTGCCTTCCTGATAGTAATCCATAGCAATCCTGTACAATAAACACCTTGTTAGAACAATACAGCCTGTTTCGTGTCCTTTTTCAAAGTATTTATCTGTGTTATTTAGTGTGATTTCCAATCCATTTTTTCTGCTGGATCACTTGTAGGGGGCACTGCCTTTGTGGTCTAGTCCCTGTCCAGTGTTTTTTGTAGTCCTTTATTGTGGCTTTCCTCTGCCTTCCTGATAGTAAACCATAGCCATCTTGTACAACAGCCACCTGGTAATTAGTTTACAGCCTGTTTGGTGTCCCTTTGGAAGGATTTACCTGTGTTTTAGTGTGATTTCCAATCTGTTTTTTTTGTCAAGTCCATTCTAGAGGGCACTGCCTCTGTGTTCTAGTCCTTGTCCACTGTTATATTGGAAAGCCTTTCTTACTGCTTGCCCCTACATTCCTGGTAGTCTTCCATAGCCATGTTGTACAGCAAGCACTCGGTAAGGAGTTTACAGCCTGTTTGGTGTCCTTTTGGAGGGGATTATCTGTGTTTTTGTGTGATTTCCAATCCGTTTTTTGTACTGGATTGCTTCTAAAGGGTAATGTATTTCTCATCTTGTCCTTTGTTTGTTTCTGTCTTTTTCCTCCTTCCTCCCAATCTCTATTTCTTAAGCACAGCTCACAGGGCAGCCTTGTCCAGTGAGCTGGCAAAGGGCAAAGGCAAACAGTGCCTCCCTGGGACACCTCCATTGCCTGTTGTTTGCCCTGGGTGCCCCATACAGGCCTCTAAAGGAGCCTGCAGCAACTTCCAGGTAAGAGATGACAATTTGGTTTCATAGCGAGTGCTGTATTTAGTGATTTCATCACACTGTCTTGTATCTAACCGAACTAAAGTGCTAACACGGTTATAACTGTCTCGACCACTCAACTCCTCCTTCTTGGGGACTTCAACATCCACCTGGATGCTTCCTGTCCTTCCTCTGGATTCTTTCGCGACCTCTGCCACTCTCTCTCACTTTCTATTCTTCCCTCTGGCCCAACTCACTCTGCAGGGCACAGTCTGGATGTTCTGATCCTTCTCACCACTCCTCTCTCCTGGAGTGATCACTTTCTCCTTTCCTCTCAGCTCATCATCTCTACCGATCAGGCTAAGCCATCTCAGGCACTGCCATCTACCTTCTCGGTTATCCGACCCATGAAGCGTGTGTCAGTTGAGGCTTTCGCTGCCACTGTCTCAACCCCCGCCCCTTCGGCTGACTCACACCTTGACACAACCCTGTCTATGTTCCACTCTGCTATATCTGATACTCTTGTTGTTCTTGCCCCTGTCATGAGGATCCGCTTGAAGCCCAAAGCCAAGTGCAACTCTTGGTACCACTCAGACCTCGTCACCCTCATTTGCAAGTGCAGGGTGGCTGAGAGGAAATGGCGTGCTTCCTGTACATCCTCTGACAAACTGGCCTGCCGCCTGCTCCAAAGGCATTACCGGCTCTATGTCCGCACCAAGAAGAGAGCCCTCATCCAAGCCTGTGTCTCTGTGGCATGCAGCCAAACTCTTTAAAATCTGCAAGGAGCTGGCCAATCATGCTGCAGTCTCCACCTCTCCTGTCCCCTCCCAGGTCCTCTGCACAGCCTTGGCTTCTCATTTCATCTCTAAAACTCAGGCCATCCTGTCCTCTCTCTCTTCCTCTCCTCCTCCTCCCTCTACTCCCCACTCCTCCTCTGGCCCTTCTTTGGCCTCCCATCCTCCCCCCTTCTCTGACTTTCCCCTGTTCTCCCCTGATGAGGTTTCTAGACAAGTCTGATCTATAAAAAGTCTCATCAAAACGGGTTCTTCCCTGTTCCTCTAAAACCATCAAGGACCACATTGACACCCTGGCTCCTGCTATGGCTGACTTCTGCAACCATTACTTTGCCAATGGAGACTTTCCTTTCCCCCTAAAGCACTCCCATGTGCACCCTCTTCTTAAGAAACCCTCTGCCGACCCTTCCTGCCCGGCTAACTATCGCCCAATCTCCATCACTCCATTCCTGGGCAGACTGCTGGAAAAGCTGGCCATCTCCCAGCTTACTCTCCACACTGAATCTGTTAGTTGTCTCCATGATCATCAGTCTCGCTTCGGAGCTGCCAGATGCACGTAAACTGCTCTCCTGAACATCTGTGAAGACCTGCTCTCCAACATCGATTCCAACACCCCCTGTTTTCTCATCTTACTTGATCTCTCTTCTGACTTTGACATGGTCAGCCATGCCATCCTGCTCAACCATCTCCGTGATAACCTGGGTATAACCGATCAGGCCCTGGTTTGGCTGACTTCTTTCCCCTCCGATCAACCCTTCTAGGTCCAACTTGGGTCCTTCCTCTCCTCTATCTCTATCTCTACCTGTGGTATTCCCCAAAGGTCTAACCTCTCTCCCTGGCTGATCAACCAATACCTGGCACTTCATGCCCACTGCATTGCTGCTCTTTGCCCCAACTTTCAGTGCTATGCGGATGACACTCAACTCACACCTGCCCCCTCCTTTCCAATCATTCTCTGACTGGCCTCTCTTGGCCCTATTCCTGCTCCCACCTGTGAGACTAAAAACCTCGGGTCATCTTTGACTCCACACTCTCCTTCTGTCCTCACATCTCTGACTTCTCTAAGAAGTCACACTACCAGCTGCACCTCTTCAGAGGCATTCTTCCTTTCCTCTCCTTCCCCCAGAAGCTCACTGTGTCCAGAGCTCTCGTTCTCTCTATGCTGGACTACTGCAACAGCCTCTTTATAAATCTGCCTGCATCTCCTCTGCACCCTCTGCAACTTATCCAAAACAGAACTGCGAGACTTGTTCCAGACCTCAAGCCCAGGGATCGTATCTCTCCAGGACTGAAATCTCTGCATTGGCTCCCAGTGGCTGCAAGGAATAAGTTCAAAACCCTCTGCATTGTACTCTTGCTCTTCTGGGGCATCAATACCTTCAACTCTCTCTCCCTAAATATGTTCCTTCTCAAGTCCTTCGCTCATATGCCTCCAACTCCCTCAGGGTCATTCGCTTCTCAAAGCCACGAGTTGGTGGTAGATCTCTTTCTTTGGCTGGGGCGCACCTCTGGAACAGCCTCCTTGCCTCTCTGAAACTTGAAGAGAACCATCTTCGGTTCTGGAAGCACCTCAAGACCTTCCTCTTTGCTTCAAACTTTCTCTCCTCCTCTCCCCTGCTGAACTCCTGGCTGAAACTGAAATTGCACTGGTCACCTGGCTACCCTCTGTTCTCGGGCCCAGGTCCACTCCAGGCCAGTTGCACACTTGCGCTGCCCTCCTGGCACCTCCCCTGCACTCAGGTGCCGTTTCTGTATCCTACAGCCCCCTACCAGCACCTGACGCCGGCACTTACCCCTGCACTTGCCACCAATTGGCTGCACTTCCTATTTATTGTATTTATCAGTTTTTATTTATTTTATTGTTATCCTATGTACTGCACTGTCCCCTCCCCTTTCCCCTTCGCACTTTTCCCTCCCCCCTCTCCTGCCCTGGCGCGATCTCAATGTCACCTGGCCTAGTAAGATCGTTGGCTCGGTCTTCCCCATCCCCCTACCTTGACTCTTCGCGCCTTGAAACACTTGTGTATAGGTGCGTTATAAATGCCATATCATATCATAACTCTTGCTGTGTGTTGGAGTTTGCCACTGAGTTTAATTCAGCTGCATCTTTGAGTCTAGCACTGTATAGAACTTAGCCGTGCGTTGAATTCCCCATCTAAATCTAGCTGCATTATGATTATAGCCCTGTTTTAAATTCAAAAGAGGTATGGGTTATGGACCACGATATGTGCGTTACATCCAGTGAATTTTTTGGCTTAAGTGGAGCTGCGTTGCCAAGGTCAGAATGAAAGCACTATCATAGGCACCTACAAAGTGTACAATTGAGCCAGTATCTGACTGGCATGGCACGATCTACCATTAATTAGGGATAAGTCTGAGTCCATAAATGAATTTCTAATCAAGGTTCAAAATGCAGCTGATATGCAAATTGTAGAATTTCTTTATCAACAGAAGATGTCGCCCGACACGTGTTTCGACATATGTCGTTCTCAAGACAGGCATTTTAGTTTCATAAAAATAGTCTGCTGTAAAAGTTATCGCCATAATGGAATCACGAACGGTGAAAAATTCCAGCGTAAGGAAGGTTCATGTTACTTCAGTTACATTCCTAGCTGGTGCAATGGTGTCAAAGTCTTAGGCGATCACTTTTTACAGCAAACTATTTTTTATGAATCTAAGATGCCTGCCTTGAGAAAGACGCATGTCGACACACGTGTTGGCTGACATCTTCTGTTAATAAAGAAATTCTTTGGAACCAAGACTGGTGTGAAAACTCAGATAAAAGAGTGCTTCACAGAACTATGGCGCAAGTAGCCTTAGAATCAAGAGCCTTCAATACTCTTCCGACATACCTCCAAAACTTCCCATGTAAAAAGAGAAGGAATATCTTTATGAAATTGCAGATGAACTTATTTCAAACCATATCCGTAGCCAACATAAAAAAGAATGACAACAATCAGGAAGTAGACTGTAGATTCTGCGAACTTGAACCAGAAACTTTAAAGCACCTGGTGCTATTTTCTAAAAAATTAACTCTGCTGAGATCTACTCACCTGGGACCCGAAATTATTAAGCGACCAAGTTTAGGCCCGGAGGAGTGGTGGAATTTAATGTCAAATGGAACAGTAATGAAAATAACCTTTGCTTTAACATCCTACTTAGGAAAATTAGAAAGTCTTATGTTTGAATAACGCATGCCAATGATAGTAAGGGACCAGCCTTACACTTTGGAAACTTCAGTTATAAATGTAAAAATGTGCCAATCGTTTTAAGTGTATGATATGGAATTTTGGAGTTTCATAACGTTTATAAGTGTGGGAAATGTTTTGTTGAATTGCTATTTTCAGTACATATTTTAAAAGTTTGTAATGAACTATAAAAAATGTAAAAATAAAAATAAATAAATACATTCTACAATTTGCATATCAGCTGCATTTTGAACCTTGATTAGCAATTCATGTATGGACTCAGACTTGTCCCTAATGAATGGGTAGAGCGTGCCATGCCAGTCAGATACTAGCTCAACTGTTTTAAATTCAGCTGCATTCTGAGTATAGCCACAGAGTTAAATTCAGCAGTATTCTTTTGTATAGTCACTGTATTTCATATAGATGCATTTTTTAGTATAGCCACTGTGTTATATTTAGCTTCATTTTGAGTATGGCCACTGAGTTGGTTTCAGTTGCACTTCGAATATAGCCACAGTGTTGAATTTAACTGTGCTTTGAATTTGCCCCATCCAAATCTAACTGCATTGTGATTATAGCCACTGTTTTAAATCAAGTTGCATTTGTATATAACCACTGTGTAGAATTTTAACTGTGCTTTGAATTCACTGCCTCTAAATTCAAATGCATTTCTTTGTACAGCCACTGTGTTAAAAATGTAGCAAACATTTTTAATAGCCATAGAGTTAAATTCAGCTCCTTCTTTGAGTATAGCCTATGTGTTATATTTAGGTGTTTTTTAAATATAGCCAGTGTGTTATATTTAGCTGCATTTTTAGTATTGCCACTGTGTTATATTTAGCTGCATTTTTTAGTATAGTCAATGTGTTATATTTAGCTGCATTGCAAGTATAGCAACTGAGTTAAATTCAGCTGCTTCTTTGAGTATAGCCACTGTGTTATATTCAGCTGCATTTTGAGTATAGACACTGAGTTGCACTGACATTCAGTTGCACTTTAAATATAGCCAGAGTTTAACTGCACTTTGAATTCACCCCATCTGAATCTAACGCATTGTGATTATATCCATTGTTTTAAATTCAGCTGCATTTTGAATGTAGCCACTGTGTAGAATTTAGCTGTGCTATGAATTCAACCTTATCTAAATTTAGCTTTATTGTTAGTATAGCAACTGTGTTAAAACATAGCTGCTTTTTTGAGTATAGCCACTTTATAGAACGTATCTGTGCTTTGAACTGCGCCATCTAAATCTAGTTGCATTGTGATTATAGCCCTATTTTAAATTCAGCTGCATTTTTTAGTGTAGCCACTGTTTTATATGTTGCTGCATTGTAAGTATAGCTACTGAGATAAAATTCAGCTGCATTTTGAATATAGTCATTGTGTAGAATTTAGCCATGCCTTCAATTCACCTCTTGTAAATTCAGCTGCATCTATGAAACCAAGAAACCAGCAAGCCCACACAGGTATGTATCACACTCCATGCTTATGGAAGATACCCAAAGGCACGGCCACCCACCTACATGCATCGGCTATCATACACTACTTTAAGACACATCACACAACACCTCTGCCATAAGAATGCAGCTATCCTCCACCACATATATCTGGTCTAACTGGACACATAATGAGTCTCCTGGACTTGCAAACTCTCTTTCTGCTGTCTGATGTTCATCTTCTTCCACCTCCTTGTACTCCCATAATGCATCCTTATGTTAACCTTGCTTCACATCCTTGCACTCACCTCCTGCTACCTGATTCTCACCTTCTTCCACTTCCTTCTCCTACTGTCACCTCTGCTCTTCTCCACTCTCTCCTAAATTGTCAACTCACCAAACTCTTTTCTAGCATAATTTAAAAACAACCACACTCTGTGGTCACTCATGCATGTTGATATGCACTGCTACTCATTCACTCTGGGTTTGACTCCACTCTAGTGTTTTCACCTGCCATTGTTTTGAACATTGGTAGCCGATTGGCCCTTACTTTATAGAGACTTTGTACAGGTGTGGTAAACATTTTCTGGATTCTCAGGCAGGCAACACCCATCTTCGATTGGGAGGCAAAATAGTATTCTTTCTCATAGATTCCTGAGAGAGAAATGGAGAGAATCCTCTGGTCACTCCCACTTACTGCCAACCAGCTGATACATACAATTGCAGTCACTGTTTGCCTACCTTAATTCCTGTGCCGTGCTGTGTAGCATGTTAAAGAGCCTACCCGGCAAAGATGTTGCACTACAACCCTGTGCTGCTACATCGGTGTGGAAGACACATGCCACCACAAGAATGTATTCATTGTGTACATTTCTAATAGTATTTCTAGTATGTACATATACCAAATGTAGCTATCACCACAGATCTATGTGATTTTTCTGTCGCGGAAAAGTCAGCGACGCCAAAGTTTGCATCAGGAATGTACGCACCACAAAAGGTTTGTACATTTCCCAGGCGAATATACATTTAAAAACCCTACAAACCCACACCCCTACCCACACCCACAACACCCCCACAACACACACACACACCCCCAACACACCCCCAACATACCCCCACGCACACCCTACTTACCTTTAAGATGTTCTGTGTCCCTGCAGCGCCAGTTCCCTTTCACTTCCGTGATTGGGAACCGGCACCACAGGGTCCATTTTCTTTTTTTTTCTTTTTGGGCAGCTACAGGGGTTTCCACCCGCATCCCCCGCTCACTATACTGTGTGGTATAGTGAGCAGGGTGTTAAGGGGGACACCCCCGCACAGCCCCCCCTTTTTTTCTCAGGTGTGCTTCAGGGTTCTCCCCCGCAACCTCTGCTCTCTATACTGTACAGTGTAGTGAGCGGGGTGTTGCGGGGACAACCCTGCAGCCCCCTTTTTTTTCTCAGGTGTGCTGCGGGGGTGTCCCCCACAACCCCCACTCACTATACTGTATAGTATGGTGAGCGGGGTGTTCTGGGGGACACCCCCGCACAGCCCCCCTTTTTTTTCTCATTTCTACCTATTCCATCACAACATTCATACAGTCAAACATACAATAAAAATGTGCTTAACCATAAAACATACTTCACTATTAAAACTTTTAGGTGGACCCATTAAACCTTTGTCATGGCATGACATTCCTTGGTACTAATAAATACTAATATTTGGTTAAAGTTACTGATCTAGTTCCTCGCGTTCAAAGCTCACCAAATCGTAGTTTTCTATAGCAAATTGAGCCAGTTTAGAGTCAGTGCTATGAGCTCACAGAAGTGCTATCCACCCACTCATAATCACCTCAGCACTCAGCAGGTGTTTGATCCATCAACTTCAAAAAGCCTTATACTTGGGGTAAAGGGATAAGACATGGCTCATTGTCTCCACTTCAATTACCACTGCAGAACTCAGCAACCTTCTCTCCTCTCCCACAGCCAGATGCTGAATTCAGATGCAACATCCCCAGCCCCAACTTGCTTTATAGTGCCCTTATCTACATACTTGTCATGAGTTTAAACTACAGCTTAGGCACTTCCATATATTTAGAGGAATAACAAAAGATCATCCAGGGATTCTGGAATGCTATAGACGACAAGTCATCTTTTCCTGCCTCCCTAAAGGTCCCTACTCTAACCCCATAGTTGACCTGGTGGGTGTGTTGAGGGAATTCCCAGAATTCCAGAAATTCCAGCTTGATTAACAAATACCAAACATATTTCCAGCTATGTCAGGTACATGCACCTGACAATCCACTGATGTACTCCATATTGTCCCTATTTAAAGAAGGCCCTCCTTGTCCTCTTTCCTAAGTCACAGACTCAGTGGCTTCACCATTGTCAGCAGCAGTCCAATACTTGTAATCCCCAACTCTTCTCTTAACCACCAGTTGGTGGTGCCTTGAGGGATGTTGAGAATTGACTTAATTAAGGTATTTTCTGCCACTTCAAACCAATCAAGAATATAGCACATTCAATGCTCTATTCCATATAATGCATCTACCACTGCTGTGGCGTGGTAGTCAGATATTGGGGCTAGTAGTGATTTCGCTCCAACCTTCCAAAAAATTCTAAGAATGTCTATGGCCCTCTGGATCCGCAATGAATTGTACAATATGAGGACGCCAACAAACTGTTGATGAAAACCTCACCCAAGCAATCAAAATCTTGAACCACTCAAACCTCTCCCAGCCAGGTATGCCAATGGGTCAGCAAACTCCTGAAGCCCCATTGTATCTGCTGGATATTTATACCATTAGGAATTCACTTTTCTGCCATGGTATAGTTTTTAAATGCTCCCAGTAGCTTCATTATGCTTTTCTCTGTTATAACAAGCAGGACAGCATGACCCGCAAAGAGCTCTAGCAGGCCCATGTTGGGAGCATAAGCAGTTTCTCAAACCTATCACTCCCCACAACCATTAATAAAGATGTTGATGAGGATTGGACAAAACCCTGCCTGACAGCAATTCAGATTGGGAAACTCCTCATGACCTCAAAATATGGTCAAATCGCACCTTTCCTTTGTTCCATCATGAAGTGCAATGAGCAAGTCAATGATCCCATGCTCAACCCATCTCCCCTTAAGGCTACCCACTGGAGGTCCTTATAAACAGAACTGAAGGCTGCAGAAAAGCCAAGAACAGCTTCCCCTTGTTGTGATTGTCATATGTCATACCTTAATGGTCAGCCCCAGACACTTTTTTGGTGATCTCTGAGCCTTTACTGAAAACTGCTGCACCTCAGATGTAACCTTCTTTGTGTCTTGGAAGTCTTCTGTCCTTCCCAGCAAGAACCGAGAAAAGAGTTTGCAAAGTAAACAGATAAGGTAAAGGGGGAAAGTTATTGGGCACTCCCCACTTCCCTTTTTAAACACTGGCCCCAGCTTTGAATCCTTCCACTGTTATGGGAGCACACCACATTTCAGAGCAGCCATTAGTATTTATTCGAAAACACATGAATCAATCAAATATATATATAACCCACATATACCACGGATAGTTACATATTGACACATTATCCTATCCAATAGCTAAAATCCTTATACAATATCATAATATATACAATACCATGATACCAAATATGGACTAGATACATGAATTCTAAAAGCAATGTATACAAATGTTCTAAAGCCCAGTACACTCTATAGTCATTTACCAACATAAGATCAAAATAAGCAGGTCTACATTGTCTAGAGCTTTAACACAATTACATATCTTTTGCATCATACCTAGAGCCAGTCACAGAATATCATAAAGGGCATATTTGTCTCTAGTGTTTGGCCATCACTGTGACATAAAGGACCTTTGCAATGAGCCCAATTGGATCCATTTACAGTGAATTGTAAGCGATGCAGATGGAATTGGGTAATCATCACACTAGACAGTCTTTCACAAATGCATGATAAATACAAAAGTGCATGTTGATGAGCCCGATCCATTACAAGAGTGTAATGATTTGAGTGCACTTGGATGGCTTCTTTCTTTTATTGGTTTTCTATCCCTAAATGATGATGAATTAACTATTTCTGCTAAATTACATTAAACATGAGATGGCCAAATCAAACGTTTCTATTATCATTGTTCCAAACAGACATGCATTACTATATTGGAGGCATTTTCTCTATATGAGCAAAAGGCGTAACTTGTTTGCCATAACTAGATTTTCACAGGTATGCCTTTAATGTTCTACACTCCTCTTACTCAATAACACCATAGAGCATTAAGGTGGGTCCTGTTAGAGAATTTAGGAGATAAAGAGTGTGTGCAAGAGGTGCATTAACGTAGAATTGTGAGTAGAGAAAGGTGGATTTACTTAGGCCACGCAAAAACACAGTAGGGTTTGCAAAACCCAAGTACAATCAACAGTGAACACCAATGTTTCATGTAGAAAACGATTCATAGTGTGCAGAGCATGTAGCAGCAGTGATATTGGCATTGAAAGACACCAATCTTTGTTCATGCAAGTTAGAACAGGAGGCCAGTAAAGAGAAGTATCTTAAAGTTCTGGGAGCAGCATGAAATTATGGTAGGAACTGGAAAAATACCCAAGTTGACTCATGATATGGTGAGAGGGCACATCCCATGGAGAAGGTGGGGAAATTTAAAGAAAATGAACATAGGGGCATAGATGAATGGAGGGAGTTGAAATAGAGGAAAAACTAGGAAAGAGGGGACTGGACTGGAGTGGGAGTTGGAGTTTGCTGATGGCTGTGACTACAAAGGATTCAAGGTTTGGTGTGGCAAGGATGAGCTGAGGCCTACTGAGTTGCAGGAAAGAAGTTTGCAGGCTGCGAGTGTGGGGGGAAAAAAAAAGCTCAAGGGTGAGATGGCCTATCCAACTTACAAGGACGGAAGAAATCATGTGGATGGTGAGTATAATAAATAAATAAATAAATAAATAAATAAATAAATACATAAATAAAATACCTCTTCCAGATTAATTGGCAAGTCGTCAGATTTGACACAAATCAGCATTTCATCAACCTTTTCGGTATTAAAAAGTTGATGAAAAAGTTTGATATACATTTGAGTGGAAGAGTTTCCCTTTATCGCAAACGGTTAAAATATAATGAGCCATCTGATGATAGATGAGCAAGGGAGGGACATAGAAAATTGTACACCAAATGTACACCAAATGCTGTTTTAATATTTTGTAATAATAACCAATGAAAATATTAATATAACAAATCGTATTTGCTAGGAATAGGGCTGGGCAAAATTGTGAAATTCTTTTCCGCTGGCAGCAGAAGTAAAAACTGAAAAATGCCGCTGTGTGGCCCTAGTACGAATCGAACAAAAAGCTTTGCAAAGTTCCTCGTGCTGCTTCGCAAACCTACCATGAAAAGGCTGTGCAATGTTTTGGGTGCCATTGCATTAAACTAGCATATTTTGAAAAAAATGTGCAACGTTTTGTGTGCCGATGCTCGAACCTAGCACAGTTAATAAAAGACCCGCATAATATTTCTCGTGTTGCTGCGTGAACCGATCACAAATCAAAAAAACAACACAAGTTTCTCGTGCGTCTGCACGAAACTAGCACAGATTAAAAAAAAAAGACATGTGCAAATGTTCTCATCACGTGACACAAAACTAACATGGGAACGAAACACCTTGCATTGCGCAAAAGCACACGAAACCAAGTGGAATTTCAGTCGTGGTGGAAAAACAAAGGCTCGCCATTCAGTGTATGGGATTATTTTTCGAATTATGCTGTTTTCCACTACTCTACATGATGACCAAACTTTAAAAATAAGTACATCAAAGCATTGTTCTCTCAGAATGTACAGAAGATCCAAGATAATGTCAAAACATTCAGTAAATGTCCTCCTTCTATTTGAAAGGGACCTGGCAATGCTATGCTGAGGAGATGCTCGTACACTAAAAACTGGAAACCACTCCATCAATATGTCAGTTAGTGAACTACAGATAACAGTGAACTACATAACAGAGAAATGTGAAATGTTAGAGTCAATTATTACAAATATCTTGGCAAATATGCATTGCACCCAAAGGAATGCTGGTTGTTGAACACATGCTGAAATCCGCTGTATGCTAATGAACTTATGTTCAAATTAACAAGGGGGATTGTGGGAGTCCCTTTACCAGACATTAGTCCTGCTTATGGGAAACTTACCCACTTTTCTTTCATAGAGGAGAAATATCCAAAACATATCACTCTTTGTCCTGTCCTGAGGCAGTTCATCACTGAGATGCTAGTCAATGCTCCTCTGAACAAGAGTACCAACAGCAACTCCAGACACGTGTTTCGGTCTGGTTGGAGCTCATCAGTAGGGTGGAGCTGTGCTTCTCTAAGAATAGTGAGCAAGGAGTCCACGTCTGGTTTCCCCTAGTAACTTTGGGTGAGACCCAAAGTTACTTAAATTATGCAAATTACCAAACGGGGGTCCTGGGATTCCCTCTGCCAGATATTAGTCCTGGTTACGAGAGCCTTACCCAGATTCTTTAGCTCACAATCTTTCAAAGAGGAGAAATATCCAAAACATATCAGTCTTTGACCTACCCTGGGGCAGTCCAGCACTGAAAAGCTAGGCAAATCTCCTCTGAACAAGAGTACTAACAGCAACCCCAGACGTGTGTTTTCGGTCTGGTTGGACCTCTTCAGTAGGGTGGAGCTGTGCCTCTCTAAGAATAGTGACCAAGGGTTCCATGTTTGGTTTCCCCTAGTAATTTAGGGTGAGACCCAAAGTTTCATAAATTATGCACCATTTCTGCCACATGGTTTGTGCAGCAATTATGCACTCCAAATTAAAATACAAAAGGACTATATTTAAACAGCACATCAAAACTGTGTTCACTAGGTCTAGTAAATGTTTTCTCGTACTTCCGCCATTATTTTATTGCCAATTTACATTTCATCTGCAGCACAAATTGTCCTCCAATTGGAGAAGTAGATCACTACTTAAAGAGAAAAGAATACCACTCTAGAGGAGTACCTCATATTCATATTGTTGTGTGGGTAAGAAGTGCCTTGACAGTGATGAGAGTGTCTTAAAATGTATTGAAAAATACATTACCTGCAACATCCCTTCAGAAGAAATAATGACCTACCAACTCAACTTTGTGTTTCCAGTGACATTTGTCTAGTGAATATTGCTGAAGCTTATATAGAAACAAAGGCAAATACTAAATGGTGTTTTGTATTCCCTAGACCTGTTTGCACCAAAGGTCAAGTACATAGTTTCATGTCTGCTGTTAGACAGAGCATCAAAGTGATTTATATAACAATAAAAGAGATGAAGCATACAATTACATAAATGAATGCAGTCACACCATTGAATCCATGTGGAAATCTGACATAGACATGTAATACATTGCAATCAACTCAAATGCAGTTGCAACATATGTCACAGTCTTTCCCACAAAGCTGAGAAAACGGATCTAAAAGATCTCAGGGATAATAGATTTGGTATGCAAATGCTCTCACATAGAGTATGTGCAGTGCATGAAGCTTCAGATTGTTTAGCAGTCACAGCCTTGTAAGAAAACTCTGACAATATTCTCTGGCTAAACCTTGGTCCAGCTACATCTCCAATAATAGTACTTACACCATGTTAAGACATTGAATATCTAGGCCAGGAAAATCCCAACAGCCAGGACATCATAAAAGTAATATAACTAAAACCTACTATCCAAGCAGAATTACTTCTTTGGAAAGCATGTGTTTATATGAAATAGCAAAATACTACACATACAAAAATGTCACACCATATGAAGCAGCTGGCAGATATGCAATCTTAAAGTGTGATGGATGTCTAGTAAGACTTACTGAAACCCAGTTTTATTAACCATGTGAGACTATCGTTCAAATCTGGAAACAACTTCAGATTGTATTACATGACTCTACTACAGTTATTCATACCCTGAAGAAAGAAAAAGTATCAGTTGGTGACCATGATACATTTCAAGATCCTTTTGAAGCAATTAAAAGCAGCCTAATAAATGACACAATTAAACAATATAAAGTCATGTTAGAAGAAGAGTGTCATCAAGAGGAATAGATGGAAACAGAAATTGTTAAAGAAACTCCTGACGGGAATAAAACAAGACAAGAACCACTCAGAGAACTACTTACTTAAAATGAAGCAGACATGGCAATGACTGAAGTAGAAATCACCATGGTACAATCTAAACTATCTAGAAAGATGTATCAGTGCTCACACCAGAGTTAAATGATGAACAACTCAGCATTTGCCAAGATGTCGCCGAAGAAATAACACAGTGATTACACCATGAAAACAAAACATGCAATTGCAGGAACTACAAAACTCTGCTATTGTATATTAATGGTGAAGCTGGTTCTGACAAAATATTTCTAATGAACAATATGTGTTTCAGATAATGATACAGCACCCACAGGCCTAGCTGCTGTCAGCATGGAAGGGGAAGCTGTGCCTTTATACTGAATACTACTCCTTCCAGTTGGCTAGCAGAACAAATGTGGGTATCACAGATTGTCTCCAGAGACTGCACCTGAACAATACAGAATTCTATTACAAAGGAAAGTTCTCCTTTCAAGATGAGATCTACATGGTTTCTAACTTAACATTAGCCTTCACCAATCTCAGAATGCAAGCATTACGTAATACTGGATAGCAAGAACTGTTTGTAGGAAAACATATTATTTTAATAGGTGATTTCCTAAAGTTAACTCCAACATTGGAAAGTCACAAATCACAAGGACTAACCCTTGCCCATAAACTTGTAGACATTGGCAATACAGTTGTTAAAGAAAGTGACAGTTATGTAGCACTTTCATGTGTTTGTACACTCACAGTTCCACTTTTCCCGAATTTGGATACACAGTCAAAGCAGTCATCCCTTGCATTCTTGAATACAACCGACTATTTATTTTGTGAACTCCACATTTGGAGAGTACTGTTTACCTGAAAAAAGAAAACCTTCAAAAAGAAAAGTAGTAGAAAATAAAACTTTATCAGATCTCTCTGTAATTTCCATGCAAAAAATGAAAACAATCACACAGACCTCAAACCAATAACATTTCAAATCCTTTAGTCATTTAAAAAGTCAGTATATCACCGGTGTCAATTGCTATGCAATTGTAGCGATCAATCTGCTGTTCCAACTGTCACCACTTATAAAAAAATGTTACTTGCTCAAAGAACATCTATGTTTGCAACTCTGTCTCCTGCACAGAAATACCACCATCAATCCTGACACAAACGGAACTGTAAAAAAAACACATTATGGGACTCTCAGGGTAATGATATGCACTAGTAATTTATCACAAAAATAATAATCAGGTCAATGGTTACAATGATTTACTTAACAATTCTTATTAAACCCTTGTGTCGTGGCTATCCCTAGATTGCGCTGGTGAGCCGCTTATCTAGGGTGAAGGGATAGAATAAGAGACTTGCCCTATCGCTATCTTACTGCAGTCACTGATATCATTTTATAAAATGTTTCTTTTAAAACACGTCATTCTGTGTTGTCTGCTTCAGAAGTGAAATGTCTGTATTTTATTCCCTTTCCTTGCTGTAGCAATATAAAATCAAGAGATACTACATACACACACAAACACATATACAGATTTTATGGACTTTGAAGACTCTAATTGGTAGGTAAACGTGACTGTTATTTTAACATACCAACCATTACCGAAGAACAAATGCTTCAGCTCTTCTATCAAAGACAATAAGAGTGAAAGATGTCTTCTCTACAGGACCTAGCTTCAAGAGTAAGGTCCCTACAGGACTATCGCTTTCAGTGGTATCTCGTATTTACTACTTTCGTCAGGGTCACAGCACTAGACTATAGTGCTGTCAACAGATTGAGAGATATTTTCTCTCTTTTGCAAAGCTTGGCACCGCACCTGTAGATGATAGTTTGTGAGTGGGAGTTGGTGGTGAAAGAGAATACAAGGCATTACAAAAAAAATGTGGTTCTCTTGTTGATGGTCATGCTCAGTACATGGTCCATCATTGCTCAGTTTCTTACCCCTGTTGTGTGTTGTGCCAGGTTCAAACCGCTTGGTGTTAGGTTTTGGGAACTGCTTATATTCTGGCCAGGAGCGCTGTCTGTTGCAATCCTGTATCACCTAGGATACAATCAATATGTGTCCCTAGGTTAACTATCATAGGAAGGGTTGTTTTATTTATCTGTTTACTAAAACTTCGGTTCATAATTTGCAAACTTTGCACATTGTGGTGGAACGAAAATACACATATGTCATGTGTTGACAAAAATGCTACCAAAGGTTGGCAGCCGTGGTCTCCAGGTCTGTTCCTAATCTAGGCCATTTGGCTTACCTTGGTCATTAGGTAGGTGTCCATGGAGATGGTAAGTATCTTAGATGTGAAATGTACGGCAGCTTGGTGTCATTGTTCTTTTTGCATTTTTTGGGCAGCTTATTACTTCGCTGCCCCTGGACGAATCCTCACCAAACTTTGCATAAAAAGTATATGGACCACTCTGAATTCTTTTGCAAAGTTTGGTGAGGCTTGGTCCAGGTGGGGCAAATTTATAAGGGGGGTCCCAAAACTTCTTTTTTTCCCCACAGACATAATGGGAAAAAATTTTGCTCACACCTACAGCCCAAACCGCTGGACGGATTTACACCAAATTGGCGGCAGGAGAGGCGGCTTGATCCTGAAAGCGTGCTTTTTTTTTATTTGGTGTAAATCCGTCCAGCAGTTTTTTTTTAAATGTCAAAAATGTAAGTGAACAAAATTAGTGATATCTGCGGACACACTTCCCTGTTCGCTCTGTGGACAGGAATTGGGCAAGTGGCTTGCGTGATGTCTGCGGACATGTGACATGCTCTCCCATTGGCTGTGGTGAAGTGTGCAGTGCATCGTATTTTGAAAGACGCCCGCTATCTTTGTTTATCGTTTGCATGAGAGCCGAGGAGCGGGATCTTCCGCCTGCATAGTAAGCTCATGCTTACTCATGCTCATGTCTTCCTCCCGTTCCACCACCCCGCTCATGCCCGTGTCTTGCTCCCGTTCCCCCCACCCCCCGCTCACGACCCGTGTCTCCCTCCTGTCCCTCCTACCCCCACTCATGCCCCGTGTCTCCCTCCTGTCCCCCCACCCCCGCTCATGCCCCATGTCTCCCTCCTGTCCCCCCACCACCGCTCATGCCCTGTGTCTCTCTTCTGTCCTCCACCCCCGCTCACGCCATCACCACACGGTGGCCTGCGGAGGGCCGAGGAGCGGGATCTGCCGCCTGCACAGTAAGCGCATGCCGTGTCTTCCTCCTGTTCCCCCACCCCCCGCTCATGCCCCGTGTCTCCCCTGTTCCCCCCAACCCCCGCTCATTCCCCGTGACTCCCTCACGATCCCCCCACCCCCCGCTAATGCCCGTGTCTTCCTCCCGTTCCCCCCACCCCCCGCTCACACTCTGTGTCTTCCTCCCGTTCTCCCCCATGCCCCGTGACTTCCTCTTGTTCCCCCCACCGCCCGCTCATGCCCCGTGTCTCCCACCCGTTCCCCCCACCCCCCACTCATGCCCTGTGTCTACCTGATGTTCCCCCCACCCCCCGGCTCATGCCCCGTGTCTCCCTCCTTTTCGCCCACCCCGCAAATGCCTCGTGTCTCCCTCCTTTTCCCCTCCACCCCCCACTCATGCCCTGTGTCTCGTCTGTTCCCCCCACCCCCCACTCATGCCCCGTGTCTCCCTCCTTTTCCCCTCCACCCCCGCTCATGCCCCGTGTCTCCCTCCTTTTCCCCCCACCCACCGCTTATGCCCTGTGTATCCCCTGTTCCCCCCACCCCACGCTCATGCCCCGTGTCTACCTCCCATTGCCCCCCACCCACCGCTCATGCCCCGTGTCTCCCTCCCGTTCCCGCCCACCCCCCTCATGCCCCGTGTCTCCCCTGTTCCCCCACCCTCCCTCATGCCCCGTGTCTCCCCTGTTCCCTCCACACCCCGATCATGCCCCATGTCTCCCTCCCGTTCCCCCCCACATCCCGCTCATGCCCCATGTCTACCTGACGTTCTCCCCCAGCCCACGCTCATGCCCCGTGTCTCCCTCCCATTCCCCCCACCCCCAGCTCATGCCCCCTGTCTCCCCTGTTCCCCCCGCTCGTGCCCCATGTCTCCCTCCCATTCACCCCACCCCCCGCTCAAGTCCCGTGTCTCCCCTGTTCCCTCCACCCCCGCTCATGCCCCGAGTCTCCCTCCTGTTCACCCTAACTCCCCGCTCATGCCCCATGTCTCCCCTGTTCCCCCCACCCCCCGCTCATACCCCGTGTCTCCCTCATCTTTCCCCCACCCCCGCTCATGCCCTGTGTCTCCCTCCTTTTCCCCCACCCCGCTCATGCCCCGTGTCTCCCTCCTGTGCCCCCCCCACCCCCCGCTCATGCCCCATGTCTCCCCTGTTCCCCCCACCCCCTGCTCATGCCCCGTGTCTTCCTCCCGTTCCCCCACCCCGCTCATGCCCGTGTCTTGCTCCCGTTCCCCCCACCCCCCGCTCATGACCCGTGTCTCCCTCCTGTCCCCCCTACCCCCGCTCATGCTCAGTGTCTCCCTCCTGTCCCCGCCACCCCTGCTCATGCCCTGTGTCTCCCTCCTGTCCCCCCACCACCGCTCATGCCCCGTGTCTCTCTTCTGTCCTCCACCCCCGATCACGCCATCGCCACACGGTGGTCTGCGGAGGGCTGAGGAGCAGGATCTGCCGCCTGCACAATAAGCGCATGCCGTGTCTTCCTCCTGTTCCCCAACCCCCCGCTCATGCCCCGTGTCTCCCCTGTTCTCCCATCCCCCGTGACTCCCTCACGATCCCCCCACCCCCCGCTAATGCCCCGTGTCTTCCTCCCGTTCTGCCCACCCCAGCTCATGCTCTGTGTCTTCCTCCCATTCTCCCCCACCCCCCGCTCATGCCCCGTGACTTCCTCTTGTTCCCCCCACCGCCCGTTCCTGCCCTGTGTGTCCCACCCGTTCCCCCCACCCCCCACTCATGCCGTGTCTCCCTCCTGTTCCCCCGCCCCCCCGCTCATCGCTCATGCCAGGTGTCTACCTGACGTTCCCCCCACCCCCGGCTCATGCCCCCTGTCTCCCTCCTTTTCCCCCCACCCCCCGCTCATGCCCTGTGTCTCCTTCATTTTCCCCCCACCCCCCGCTCATGCCCTGTGTCTCCTTCGTTTTCCCCCCACCCCCACTCATGCCCCGTGTCTCCCTCCTTTTCCCCCCACCCCCTGCTTATGCCCCGTGTCTCCCCTGTTCCCCCCACCCCCCACTCATGCCCCGTGTATCCCTCCTTCCCCCCCAACCCCCGCTCATGCCCCGTGTCTACCTCCTTTTCCCCACCACTATCCGCTCATGCCCCGTGACTTCCTCTTGTTCCCCCAAGCATTCGCTCATGCCCCGTGTCTCCCTCCCGTTCCCCCCACCCCCCGCTCATGCCCCATGTCTACCTGACGTTCCCGCCACCCCCTGCTCATGCCCCGTGTCTCCCTCCTTTCCCCCCCACCCCGCTCATGCCCAGTGTCTCCCTCTTGTGCCCCCCCACTTCCCGCTAATGCCCCGTGTCTCCCCTGTTCCCCCCACCCCCTTCTCATGCCCTGTGGCTCCATCCAATTCCCCCCACCCCCTGCTCATGCCCCATGTCTCCCTCCCGTACATCCCGATCCCCCGCTCATGCTCAGTGTCTCCCTCCCATTCCTCCCACCCCTCGCTCATGCCCCGTGTCTCCCCTGTTCCCCCCCACCCCCCGCTCATGCCCCGTTTCTCCCTCCTGTTCCCCCCACCCCCCGCTCATGCCCCGTGTCTCCCCTGTTCCCCCAACCCCGCTCATGCCCCGTGTCTGCCTCCTTTTCTCCCCCACCCCCCGCTCATGCCCCGTGTCTCCCCTGTTACCCCCCACCCCCGCTCATGCCCAGTGTCTCCCTCCCATTCCCCTCCACCCCCGCTCATGCCCCGTGTCTCCCCTGTTCCCCCCACCCCCGCTCATGCCCCATGTCAACCTCCTTTCCCCCCCTCTCCCCGCTTATGCCCCATGTCTCCCTCCTTTTCCCCCACCCCCGCTCATGACCCATGACTCCCTCCTTTTCTGCCAACCCCCTGCTCATGCCCCGTGTCTCCCCTGTTACCCACCACTCCCCGCTCATGCCCCGTGTTTCCCCTGTTCCCTGCCACCCCTGGTCATGCTCCATTTTTCCCTCCCGTTTTCCCCCTCCCCCCGCTCATGCCCCATACTCCCTCCTTTTCCACCCTACCCCCGCATCTCTCTCCTTTCCCCCACCCCCTCCTCATGCCCCATGTCTCCCCTGTTCCCCCCACCCCCCGATCATGCCCTGTGTCTCCCTCCTTCCCCCCCACCCCCGCTCATGCCCTGTGTCTCCCTCCTTTACCCCCACCACCCCCCGCTCATGCCCCGTGTCTCCCTCCTTTCCCCCCCACTCCCAGCTCATGCCCTGTTTCTCCCCTGTTCCCCCCACCCCGCTCATGCCCCGTGTCTCCCTCCTGTTCCCCCACCCCCCACTCATGTCCCGTGTCTCCCTCCTGTTCCTCCCACCCCCCGATCATGCCCTGTGTCTTCCTACCGTTCTCCCCCACCCCCGCTCATGCTCTGTGTCTTCCTCCCGTTCTCCCCCACCCCCGCTCATGCCCCGTTTCTTCCTCTTGTTCAACCACCCCCGCTCATGCCCCGTGTCTCCCTCCCGTTCCCCCCACCCCCCGCTCATGCCCCGTGTCTCCCTCGCGTACCCCCCACCCCCCACTCATGCCCCGTGTCTACCTGACTGTTAGGGAGAATTCTCTGTTTAGGCTGAATTTCCTAACCTAGTGAGTCCCCCAGCAGCTTTGCTGGATTACTGGAGTTTGTTTTTTTCCATCCTGCCAAGAGTGAGACTCTTTTATTTTTTTTATGTATTTATTTATTTATATAGCGCTGAAAGCCCGCGGGCATCAGAGCGCTTACAAGAAGACGAGACAACAGAGATTAAAACGGGACACAATGTGTGATGGTCAGTGTTACATTATAATTCAGTAGGGAGTGTTTCCTGGATTCATTTAAAAAGTAGTGTTTTCAGTTTTTTCCTGAAAAGGAGGTAGTTGGGTTTGACTTTCAGGGAAGTGGGAAGTTCATTCCATTTTTCAATACTCAAGGTCGGAAAAGCCTTGCCGAGGCCGCGCTTCTTTTGCGTTTTGGTGGTTTGCAATTTACCTGTGTTAGAGGATCTAAGCTGTCTGGATGGCTCGTACCACTTAAATTGTTTTTTGAGGTAGACCGGAGCTTTGCCATATAAACAGCGATTAACCATGGTGAGAGATTTGAAGGAGATTCTCTCCTTCATAGCCAACCAATGGAGAGCCTGCACAGAAGCCCTCCAAAGTGGTGCCATTCTGTCTGGGTACCACAGGGCGTGTGGGAGGGGGTTTAGGCACCCTGGACTGAGTTGCCTTGCCAACTCAAGTCGCACTCTGGTGTGAGTGGCCCAAGTGGTGAGCTACCCCGCTCACCACTTAGCGTGTTTTGATTGACAGCTAGGCTGAATGAATGACGGTTTTCTGCATAAAAGCAGGACTTTTGGGACTGGATCTTTAGAAGTCGCCACAGGACCTAAGAATCTGACAAGGGTAAAGTTGAGCCGACCTGAAACGACGACACCTCCGGTGGAGCCCTGCTGAACCGTCTCACCACTTCCCGACGACATAGGAGATCTCCCCGCCGGAGAGTCTTCTTCCCCTGACTGGTGGGCACAACCAGTCCCCTTTGCTTTTTCTTCACTTCCAGGGCGTAGTGGTCGAATTGCCCATGCTGAGCACCCCGGAAACCGTATAGCCACTAGCCCATACCGCGACCAAAAGGTGGTGCCTTGTGACAGAGCACTCCGCGGCTGGTCTCTTCCCTGGTGGTGCAACGATCTTCAACTTTCCTTCCACGACGAGATCATCTCTTCTCTTGGCAAAGCCCCAACTTGCATCCACCACCAGGAATAATTGCCCCCGCCGGAGCTGTCTCTCCACATACAAGGTACCGTGTCCGCCTGGCTTCCCTTGTGATGGGTAGTGTGAGGTGTCTTAATCCTCGCCCCTCCATTGGGTTGCCTCCAAGCTTTCTTAACTTTCTGTTCTGAACTGGTCCAATCTTTCGATAACAATTTGCGACAAAGACTCGAAGTGCATTTCCACTGTGATACTTTTTGGGACATATCGCCTTGCCTCTCTCCGAGTGGGCCTGGCCTCTGAACTTTGCGATCTGCAGTAGACCCTGCCTTACTTGCCTTGCATTTGTTCGTAAAAGTGTTGGTACCGAGTTGATTTCATACCCTGCCTTTTTTCTCCAATCCTAACGAATACTAGAGTGCCATCTAGGTTAAAGCATTCACCTCTCTCTGCAAATAAGTGGTACCGTTGAACCTAGACTTGTCGAACTATTGTCAGGGGGATTGATTTACTTTTAGTAATTGTAATTGAAGTTGTTTGCCGTATTAGTGCCAGAGTGTTTTTCATAGATGTGTTGTTATAAATAAATACCTATATATCTTTACACCCAAGCTCTGTTCCGTGTTTGCTTGTTCTACGGTGTAAATTGCCCTATTTTGTATACTCCACATACTGCCTAACTTTTCTTGAGAGAAGTCTGATTGCTCAGCCACAGCTACCAGGTGAATCTGTGTGGTACAGACAACTACCAAGTGGGTTTACTGCCAACACCTGTAAGCCTAAATCTTTTGCAGTGGTCCCCGAGGGAACTGCACAGGTTTTCTGTTTAACACTGGTGTACAGCGGTGGGATTTGGATCGAGTATACAGTTTAGAGTGCTTTTCAACACTTTAGGATAACTAACCACAAAGCTTAGCACTAAAAAGTAACTTTCAAAAACATGTCTACTATGGAAGTTTACAGTCAAGAGTCCTTGTCAAGTGAAAATACTGAGAGTTTGAGAGCTCTCTGTAGACAAGAGAATCTTTCCGTAAGAGGCAAGAAAGTAGAACTGATAGCAAGATTGCTGGAAAACCAAAGTCTGGGTACTGGTTCAGAGGAGCCAACTTCTCCAGCAAATGTAGATAACAGTGATGGTATTGATTTGAATCAAAGTCTTGATAATGAGTCAGAAGAGGAAAGTGAACCTCTGTCTGCCTTACCAACTGTACCTACGGGGCCCATACCAGGTCCCACATGTAACCCTGCTTATTTTGAACTTGAAAAAATGAAGCTCGAATTAGAATACAAACGGTTTTTGGCTCAATCTGAAAGAAACCAAGAGCTAGAGTTCAGACGGATGAATGCCCAGGCTGAGCAGAAGCAAGCTGAGTTAAGGCTCAGAGAAATAGAACTCAATCACGAGTTAGAGATGAAAAAGTTGTCTGTGGAAAATGCTTCTCTCTCCTCTGGTTCCTCTAGAAGCTCCAGTCCCAAAAGACCCCGAATGCCGAAGGAATTAGTGGGTATGTTTGAACCGAGATTGGATGTTTTGGATTGGTTAAAACTGTTTGAGTACAATCATGGGCTCCAGGATATCACTGGGAATGAGTTACTTCACTGGTTATTCTCTAGGCTTCCCCCTGTTGCGACTGATGTGGTAATGGAGTTGGGGGAGGTGGATAAGAAGGATTACGAAAGTGTGAAACTATCTCTGATAGCTAGATTCGGGAAGACACCTTCCCAGTATCTTAAGAGGTTTAAAACCCTCAAAAAGCATGATGGTACCCCTTGGGCTACCTGGTGAGTGAAGGGTTGAACAACTTAGAGGGATGGATTAAGGGTTACAAAGTGAACACTTATGAGGGTATGAAGAATCTTTTTATGTTGGAGTCTATTTATGAAGCCTGTTCTCCTGAGCTCAGACAGCACTTGGCTGATTCGAAGGAATTGGATTCCAGGGAGCTAGCTAAGGCTGCTGACTTGTGGGTTGCCAACAGGGCTACTCATAAGGATTCTGGGGCAACTCAGAAAAAGGATGAGGGAAAACAGCCTAAAAAAGACTCAAAAGAGAATTCTAATAACTCAATTACAAAGAGGGCCCCAAACAAAACCAGAAGGGTAAGCCACAAGGAAAACCGCAGCAGAATACTGTGCCTTCTAGTGCCAAACCGGAAGGAGGCCAGAACAAGCCACCATTCCAGAAAGCATTCTGTAAATGCTTTTTTTGTGGCTCGACTGACCACGTGAAAGGAGATCCCAGGTGTAAGGGTAAACCTTCAGGGGTCCAGCTTGTCTCCTTAGCCTTCGCTCCAGAGGAAGAAGTCCAAATGGCAAGTGGAAACTTTCTACTGCTATCTGACGAACCCATTGGAGTCTCAGCCAGTGTTTCTTTAGTATCTCAGGGGTTGTGGGAACAACAGAATTTAGATGTCTATAATTCTATCTCCGATAATACTAAAGAGTATTATAAGGACAGTGTCCAGATGAATGGTCAGGAGACTCCTGCCATTAGGGACACTGGGGCCAGCATAACTGTGGTGGATAAATCGTTTTTTCAGGCTGAGGATGTTGCTAAGGCACCCAAACGCCTCACCAAGTTAGCTGGAGGGCCTGTGCAGATGCTTCCCCAATTACCAGTTCTCATCCAGTGTAACGACATGACTGTGAAGATACCAGACAGCATAAAGAGTGAGGTGCCAGGACGCGTTCTGTTGGGTAACAATTTGAAAACTCTCGGAGTTGTGTCGCATACCCCCAGACCTCCTAGTAAATGGTTACAGGAACTAACCAGACCTGCAAGGGAGAGAACCATGCGAGGTACTCTCCAGGAGATGATGAAGAAAGAAATCACTCCTGCTCCACTGGAATTGTCAGCTGCTGTCTCAAAGAAAGCAGAAGCGAAAGGAAACCTAGGACTTCTATGCCGAAACCAGCAGCCAGTATTTCAGTGCAGCCAAAAAGGACTTCCCCGCGGTTGTCCAAAGTTACACCCGTAACTCCACCTCCAGCTGCGGCTGAGAGGGAGGTACAACCCTGTGTGGTAGAATTAGACTCTGAGGAAGAGCTAATGGAAGGCCAGGAACTCATTGGAGATATGGATCCTGTTGACCATCCTGAGCTGCAGTCTTTACTGACAGAAGGTGGACCCAGCAGGGCAGACTTCAGTAAGGGACAGAGAGAATGTCCAACTCTGGAAGGTCTTCGCCACTAGGCAGAAGCTCAGGCTGAAGGGCAAGAGCCTGGGAAATACAGGTTGCACTGGGAAGATGGCCTCTTCTACAGTGAACCGACCGAGTCTGCACCTGGAGACTACAAACGACTTGTAGTACCCCAAGAGAACAGACCACAGTTCTTGCAGTTAGCCCACGAGATTCCTTTGGCTTGTCACTTGAGCTTCAAGAAGACCAAGGAAAGGCTCTCTCTCTACTTTTATTGGCCAAAGATGGGGGCCGAAGTAGAAAAACACTGCAGGAGCTGCCACACCTGCCAGACCTCTGGTAAGGTGGGCTCCAAGAATGTGGCTCCTTTAGTGCCTCTCCCAGTCATGGGAGTCCCATTTGAGAGAGTAGGGATTGACATTGTTGGTCCCCTTGATCCTCCAACTTCCTCAGGCAACAGGTTTATACTTGTTGTAGTAGACCATGCTACTAGGTATCCTGAGGCAATTCCTATGAGGACTGTTACAGCTCCGGCTGTGGCTAAGGCCCTCCTCTGTATTTTTACCAGGGTCGGGTTTCCTAAGGAAGTAATCTCTGACAGGGGTCAAACTTTATGTCCCACTACATGAAAGCCATGTGGAAAACCTGTGGAGTTACTTACAAGTTCTCAACAGCTTACCACCCACAAACCAATGGGTTGGTAGAACAGTTCAACCGAACCATGAAGAGCATGATAGGTGCTTTAGAAGAACCAATTAAAGGAAAGTGGGACCTTCTACTGCCATGCCTTCTCTTTGCTTATAGAGAAGTCCCTCAGGAGGGAGTAGGTTATTCTCCCTTTGAGCTCCTCTATGATCATCCCGTCAGAGGTCCATTGGCCCTGATTAAGGAGGGGTTGGAGAGTGCTCCTTCCCCCAAGCCAGTCAGAGTGACTGACTATGTGATAGGTCTCCGGAGGAGAATGTCGCACATGATGACAGAAGCAAGCGATAACTTGAAAACTGGACAAGCATTGGTCAAGCACTGGCATGATCAAAAGGCTAACATGGTTGAGATCACTCAAGACCAGCTAGTTCTCGTTATGATCCCAACAAGGCAGAGGGCCTTGCAAGACAAATGGATGGGACCCTTCAGAGTTGTGGGTAAACTCGGAGATTTCAACTATCTGGTGGACTTGGGCAATCCCAAGGAGGCTCCGACAGTCTTCCACACCAACCGACTCAAAGCGTATGTCTCGAGACCCGATGTAGGAGCGTTGCTTCTAGCATCATCCGAGGAAGAAGAAGAGAGTGAAGCTCTTCCGGATCTCCTCAGAGGCTTACCTTTAGATGAAAAAATTGAAGGAGTAAATCTCTCTTTAAATCTGACACCTGAGCAACAAGAAGAGTGAAAATCTATGTTAAATCAGTTTGCCTCTCTGTTCTCACTTTCACCAGGCTTGACCCCTTGGGGCCAGCATGACATACTCACTGGTGACTGTCTGCCAGTCAAAAGCAGAGGATACCGAGTGTCAGAAAACGTCCGAACCCACATCAAAGGTGAGGTCAGCAAGATGCTTGATCTCGGGGTAATAGAGGCCTCTACTAGTCCATGGTCTAGCCCAGTTGTGTTAGTACCAAAGGCCGGATCTAAAGAACTTAGATTCTGCGTGGATTATAGAGCTCTTAACGCAGTCACCAATACTGATGCCCACCCTTTGCCAAGAACAGATGAGTTGGTGGATAAACTTGGCGCCGCCAAGTTCCTCAGCACATTTGACTTGACGTCAGGCTATTGGCAAATAGCCCTGACAGACCATGCCAAGGAGAAAACTGCATTTTCTACCCCCGTTGGCTTATACCAGTTTAAGGTAATGCCTTTCGGATTGAAAAATGCACCTGCTACATTACAACGGATGGTAAACCAGGTTCTGAATGGGATAGAGGACTTCTGCATGGCATACTTGGATGACATAGCAGTGTTCAGCAATTCCTGGGAAGAACATGTAACCCACCGCAAGATGTTTTACAGGCTCTTGGACGAGCCAATCTGACCATAAAGGCGAGTAAATGCCAAATTGGACAGAGTAAGGTAGTCTATCTTGCACATGAGGTAGGAGGTGAAGAAATAAGGCCTTTGCTCAGTAAGATTGAAGCTGTGCAAAATTGGACAACACCTACTACTCAGACACAAGTGAGAGCCTTCTTAGGCCTTACTGGGTATTACAGGAATTCATTGAGAACTATGGGACAATAGCTTCGCCACTGAATGTCATCTCCTCGCCCAAATTTCCTAAAAAGGTTAGATGGAACGAGGAGTGCAATCAGGCTTTTGAAAACCTGAAAAAGGCTCTTTGCCAAGCCCCAGTACTCAGAGCTCCTGATTACCGCCAAACTTTCATTGTGCAGACAGATGCTTCAAATGTAGGAATAGGTGCCGTACTCAGTCAACTGGATGGGAAAGGTAGGGAGCACCCCGTTTGCTTCATCAGCCGCAAGCTGAAGGATCCTGAAACAAGGTGGGCAACAATCGAAAGAGAGTGCTTTGCTATTGTGTGGGCTCTGAAGAAGTTTAGGCCATACTTGTATGGTTCTACTTTTGTCATTCAGACTGACCACCAACCCTTGAGATGGTTAATGCAGATGAAAAGGGAAAACCCAAAACTACTGAGATGGTCGATCTGCCTGCAAGGGTTTGATTTTACCATTGAGCACAGGTCAGGGTGTCACCACCAAAATGCTGATGGTCTCTCTAGGATGTATGTCATCGACTAGAGGTATGAGATTCATCCAGGAGTAGATTAAATCCTCCTGTCCCTTAGTCTGGGAGGGCGAGTGTTAGGGAGAATTCTCTGTTTAGGCTGAATTTCCTAACCTAGTGAGTCCCCCAGCAGCTTTGCTGGATTACTGGAGTTTGTTTTTTTCCATCCTGCCAAGAGTGTGACTCTTTTCTCACACTCTTGGACATGAATGTGGTTAATTCCTTTGAATGTCAATGTGTTCTATGGGCTATGGGGTCTTTTACTCCATAGGGTCTCATAGGTTTTGCTATGTGTGTTACACCGCACCCTCCGTGCCGTAACACCGGGGTGTCCTAAAGGACCCCCACCATAGACTCCGTTCCCTGGGACTGACTACTGTCTCTCAGGGCATGTAAAGTCAACATTGGCTTTACTAGACCTAAATTTACCAACAGAACTAGTACAAACCATCCTATTGCGGACGTACTGGTAGGGGTAATTCGATTACCCCTGGGTCTGTTGTTCGAGGGGGCACTGTCCTGTTCCCCCTCATCGAGTTTTGGCTGGTGGCAGTGGAACCTACTTGTTATATTCGACCCCGAATATAACTCTATGGGATTCTTCCCATTGTCGGAGGTTAATACTTTTTCTCGTTAGTCTCTAACATACCCCCGGTTTATTTGTCTTAAACAAATCTATCGGTTGGTATTTTCTGCCAGAACTCGGTTTTTAAAATGGCGTCTGTGTTCCTCTCTGTAACTCCTAAACCAAAGGTTGAGCCCTTTGTTCCACTTTTGGCGGGCTTCTGCACAGAAGCCCTCCAAAGTGGTGCCATTCTGTCTGGGTACCACAGGGGGTATGGGAGGGGGTTTAGGCACCCTGGTCTGAGTTGTCTTGCCAACTCAAGTCGCACTCTGGTGTGATTGGCCCAAGTGGTGAGCCACCCTGCTCACCACTTAACGTGTTTTGATTGACAGCTAGGCTGAATGAATGGGGGTTTTCTGCATAAAAGCAGGGCTTTTGGGACTGGATTTTTAGAAGTCACCACAGGACCTAAGAATCGACGAGGGTAAAGCTGAGCCGACCTGCAACGACGACACCTCCGGTGGAGCCCTGCTGACCCGTCTCACCACTTCCCGACGACAGAGGAGATCTCCCCGCCGGAGAGTTTTCTTCTCCTGACTGGTGGGCACAACCAGTCCCCTTTGCTTTTTCTTCGCTTCCAGGGCGTAGTGGTCGAATTGCCCGTGCTGAGCACCCCGGCAACCGGATAGCCACTAGCCCATACCGCGACCAAAAGGTGGTGCCTTGTGACGGAGCACTCCGCGGCTGGTCTCTTCCCTGGTGGTGCAACGATCTTCAACTTTCCTTCGACGACGCGATCATCTCTTCTCTTGGCACAGGCCCGACTTGCATCCACCACCAGGAACAACTGCCCCGACCGGAGCTTTCTCTCCACATACAAGGTACCGTGTCCGCCTGGCTTCCCTTGTGACGGGTAGTGTGAGGTGTCTTAATCCTCGCCTCTCCATTGGGTCGCCTCCAAGCTTTCCTAACTTTCTGTTCTGAACTGGTCCAATCTTTCGATAACAATTTGCGACAAAGACTCGAAGTGCATTTCCACTGTGATACTTTTTGGGACATATCGCCTTGCCTCTCTCCGAGTGGGCCTGGCCTCTGAAGTTTGCGGTCTACAGTAGACCCTGCCTTACTTGCCTTGCATTTGTTCGTAAAAGTGTTGGTACCGAGTTGATTTCATACCCTGCCTTTTTTCTCCAATCCTAACGAATACTAGAGTGCCATCTAGGTTAAAGCATTCACCTCTCTCTGCAAATAAGTGGTACCGTTGAACCTAGACTTGTCGAACTATTGTCAGGGGGATTGATTTACTTTTAGTAATTGTAATTGAAGTTGTTTGCCGTATTAGTGCCAGAGTGTTTTTCATAGATGTGTTGTTATAAATAAATACCTATATATCTTTACATCCAAGCTCTGTTCCGTGTTTGCTTGTTCTACGGTGTAAATTGCCCTATTTTGTATACTCCACATACTGCCTAACTTTTCTTGAGAGAAGTCTGATTGCTCAGCCACAGCTACCAGGTGAAACTGTGTGGTACAGACAGCTACCAAGTGGGTTTACTGCCAACACCTGTAAGCCTAAATCTTTTGCAGTGGTCCCAGAGGGAACTGCACAGCTTTTCCGCTTATCACTGACATTCCCCCACCCACTGCTCATGCCCTGTGTATCCCTCCTTTTCCCCCTGAACCCCCGCTCATGCCCCGTGTCTCCCTCATTTTCCCCCCACCCCCCGCTCATGCCCCGTGTCTCCCCTGTTCCCCCACCCCCTGCTCATGCCCCGTGTCTCCCTCCTTTTTCCCCCCACCCCCGCTCATGCCCCGTGTCTCCCTCCGCTCATGCCCCATGTCTCCCTCCTTTTCCCCCATCCCCCGCTCAAGACCTGTGTCTCCCTCCGCTCATGCCTGTGTCTCCCTCCTTTTCCCCCCACCCCCGCTCATGTCCAGTGTCTCCCTCCTGTTCCCCCCCACCCCCCGCTCATGCCCCGTGTCTCCCCTGTTCCCCCCCACTGCTGCTCATGCCCCATGTCTCCCCTGTTACCCCCCACCCCCGCTCATGCCCAGTGTCTCCCACCCATTCCCCTCCACCCCCGCTCATGCCCCCTGTCTCCCCTGTTCCCCCCACCCCCCACTCATGCCTCATGTCTCCCTCCTTTCCCCCCTACTCCCCGCTCATGCCCCGTGTCTCCCTCCTTTTCCCCCAACCCTGCTCATGCCCCATGACTCCCTCCTTTTCTGCCCACCCCCTGCTCATGCCCTGTGTCTCCCCTGTTAACCCCCACCCCCCGCTCATACCCCGTGTTTCCCCTGTTCCCCCCCCCCGGTCATGCTCCATTTTTCCCTCCCGTTCCCGCCCTCCCCCCGCTCATGCCCCGTGTCTCCCCTGTTCCCCCCACCACCCGCTCCTGCCCCATATCTCCCTCCTTTTCCATCCCACCCGCCTATCATGCCCTGTGTCTCCCTCCTCCCCCCCACCCGCGCTCATGCCCTGTGTCTCCCTCCTTTACCCCCACCACCCCCACTCATGCCCCGTGTCTCCCTCCTTTCCCCCCCACTCCCTGCTCATGCCCTGTTTCTCCCCTGTTTCCTCCAACCTGCTCATGCCCCGTGTCTCTCCTTTCCCCCACCCCCTCCTCATGCCCCATGTCTCCCCTGTTCCCCCCACCCCCGATCATGCCCCATGTCTCCCTTCTTCCCCCTCACCCACGCTCATGCCCTGTGTCTCCCTCCTTTACCCCCACCACCCCCGCTCATGCCCCGTGTCTCCCTCCTTTTCCCCCCCACTCCCCGCTCATGCCCAGTTTCTCCCCTGTTCCCCCCCACCCCCGTTCATGCCCCGTGTGTCCCTCCTGTTCCCCCACCCCCCACTCATGTCCCGTGTCTCCCTCCTGTTCCTACCACCCCTGATCATGCCCCGTGTCTTCCTCCCGTTCTCCCCACCCCTGCTCATGCTCCATGTCTTCCTCCCGTTCTCCCCCCCGCTCATCCCCGTGTCTTCCTCTTGTTCCCCCCACCCCCGCTCGTGCCCTGTGTCTCCCTCCCGTTCCCCCCAACCCTCTCTCATGCCCAGTGTCTCCCTACCGTGCTCCCCACCCACCGCTCATGCCCCGTGTCTACCTTACATTCCCCCACCCCCGCTCATGCCCTGTGTATCCCTCCTTTTCCCCCTCAACCCCCGCTCATGCCCCGTGTCTCCCTCCATTTCCTCCCCACCCCCGCTCATGCCCCATGTCTCCCCTGTTCCCCCACCCCTGCTCATGCCCCGTGTCTCCCTCCTTTTCCCCCAACCCTGCTCATGCCCCATGACTCCCTCCTTTTCTGCCCACCCCCTGCTCATGCCCTGTGTCTCCCCTGTTACCCCCCATCCCCCGCTCATACCCTGTGTTTCCCCTGTTCCCCCCCCGGTCATGCTCCATTTTTCCCTCCCGTTCCCGCCCTCCCCCCGCTCATGCCCCGTGTCTCCCCTGTTCCCCCCACCACCCGCTCCTGCCCCATATCTCCCTCCTTTTCCATCCCACCCCCCTATCATGCCCTGTGTCTCCCTCCTCCCCCCCACCCGCGCTCATGCCCTGTGTCTCCCTCCTTTACCCCACCACCCCCCACTCATGCCCCGTGTCTCCCTCCTTTCCCCCCCACTCCCTGCTCATGCCCTGTTTCTCGTGGTTAACAAGGAGGGGTTTGTTCTGCCGTATAACATTTTTAGGAGCGGGACTACTTCCTGATTCTAGTAGGCCCAAGTCATTTCTATTGTGTCCAGGGAAATACAAAAACACTGTAAATGTGAAGATGTACACAAAATAGTTCAGACAGAAATAGGTGTTATTTATACAGCTTGTAAGTTTATTTTGCTGTGGGTGCATTTAGTAAATCATGCATCCATATTGTTGAAACCGGACTGTTTTTACTGAGAGTCAACAGAAATGCAAAACTAATTTTTCCATTCAGAGATACTTGGTATGCAGGAGGTATACACCATTATAATGGCCAAAATAATTGGCAGAATGCAGTAAAACAAAAGAACAAAAGAACAAAGTAACCATCACCATTAGTGACATGTGATTATCGTGTGTTCAGATGCGAGACAACCCAGAACAAACACATTAAATGGGAAATTCTTTGTTGTCTGTAGCCAGGCTTGAGGGTGACCTAACACGTGGTTGACGTCTAGAATTAGATCAAAAGATTTTTTGGGACCAGGAGAGGTATGCAGATATTGGTCCCAAAGACGTTTCGGCTGGTAGCCTTCATCTTGGGCCTGGAATAGGTCTCCCTATAATAAAGATATGGGGACACTATTAATGTCTGAATCAAGGGTTAAAAACTAATGTTTTTATTAAAAAACACACAATATATTCCAAGATTATGGTACACCACAATAAAATCGAGAGCTAGGGAGAGACAGAACTGACCTTGGGGGCTGCGATGCTGCAGGATTCTGTGGATTGTTTTTTGCCACCCAAGACAATTAGGGTGCAGAGTTGGGTGGGCTTCTGGGCGTTAATGGCAGGCTGTAAAACGCTACAGGAGTCAGAGAAATATGTAGGAATCAGAAACATGAAGTACAGGGTAATACGAGATGTGGTAGCTTGGGAGCGTGAGGTTGGGGAGCGCTCACCTTGCTGGGTGTTTTATGTGTCCAAAAAATGCTGGAAATTCCTAGGAAGTTGGGAAGTAGGCCAAAGTCAGCACAAGTCTGACTTCCACGTAAAGACGGCTGAATAAGGGCCTGGTTCGATGTCAGGTCTGTATTAGTAAAAGAGAAATAAATTAAAGAAAGGGAGTGAGAGATCCCGGTATGTTGTATAAGTAAAGTATTACAGAGGAAACGGGAGGCTCTAATTACCTTTGGTCGGGTTCTAAGTGTGCTGCAGTCTGGCGAGTGACTTCGCGTGGGCAGCTTGCGAGCGGAGCGTCTCATTCGCTCGGGGAGGCTCTTAGCAATAAGTGGAAGAGAGGCCGTGCTGTGCACAGCGGTGCTCGGTGCGCATGCGCGCCGCGAGTAGTGTTCAGCGGTTGCGCATGCCCATACCTGAACTTTCGTAACGTTACTGAGTGTGTCAGGAGGTGGAGATGCTAGTCGCTGGCTCATGCGTGTTAGGGAAACTGGGTGCACATTGCTGTATGTGCACGAACGGGACTAAATCCTTGTGGTATCTGTGAGTGGCAGTGAGGTATGGGGAAAAAATTGTGTACAACATATAGTAAAATGAGACAAGTTGCCACCATTCGTGGTCTCAACAGGAGAACAGGAGAGTTTGTCAGGAGTCACAGAAAGAGAGTAAGACAAAAGTTGATGTGTTTATCTACTGAAATCTGTGGGATCTATCTCATTAAGGCCGTTGGTGGTGCTTTTGAGTTTAAATATCCACCACGCTTCTTTGTGGTTAAGCGAGTTAGTCACATTATTTGTGTTCGGAACTGTGTCTGCTATCCACCACAGGATATCGTCCGGGCCATGATGGTTTTCGATAAAGTGTTCTACCATTGGGGCAGATGCACACTTACATCGGATACGAGATCTATGTTCGCCAATCCTTTTGTTGATTTGTCGAGTAGTTTGCCCCACGTACCGAAGCCCACAAGGACATTCGATAATGTAAACTACATTAGCTGTTTTGCAGTTTGTAAACTGTCTGAGTTGCCAGTCTTTTTCACCTATTTTAAATGAGGACATTTTCTTGGTGAAGCGGCAAACTGTGCAGGTACCACACGGGTGGTGCCCCCTTATTTCCCGCATGTTCCAGAGCGTGGATCTTTGTGACTTCTTTTCTAGTCTGGCATGTGAAAGCATGTCTTTTAGGTTCTTGGATCTTTTAAGCGCCATTCGTGGAGTTTTTTCTTCAGGCAGGCTCAATTGTACTAAAGGCCAGAATTTTTTCAGTAAACCTTTGATTTTAGTTGTGTCAGGGCCAAAAGTAGAGACGAACGTGAGGATATTCTCTTGCTCTAGATTTTTGGCTCTGGGTGTTAGCAGGCTTTCTCTTGGTGTATATTTTGCTCTTTTTATGGTCTGTTTAACAAGTTTTTTGGGGTATCCTCTTTCTTGAAGTTTACTTTCTAGCTTTGTGGCATGTTCTTGAAATTTTTCCATCTCTGTGCAGTTGCGTCTTAGCCTTAAGAATTGTCCATATGGGAGGTTATCCCTTAGATTTCTTGGATGGTGGCTACTGTAGTGAAGCAGAGTATTCCTCTCAGTCTCTTTTGTAAAAAGATCACATTGTAGTTTGCCATTTTTCACTAGGATGGTGAGATCCAGAAAATCGATGGCGGTATTACTCTTTTTCATGGTGAATTTGATTTCCTGGGTCTGTGTGTTAATCCATTCAAAGAATGAGGTGAGACTGTTTTCATTCCCATTCCATATTAAGATGACATCATCGATATATCTATACCATGAGGAGATTTGATCTTGGAAAGGGTTGGAAGTGTTAATGCAATATTGCTTTTCAAATTCTGCCATGAAGATTATCGCCAAACTCGGGGCAAAGGCGGCTCCCATTGCTGTCCCACTTGTTTGGAGATAGTAGTCATCATCAAAGGTGAAGAAGTTGTTGATTAGTGCAATTTCTAGCAATTCCACTATAAAGTTGGTAGGAACTCTTCTCTGGGTCATAAAGTGGGTTAAGTGGTGTCGAATGCACTCTATAGCTGCTTCTTGTGGGATATTAGTGTAGAGGCTAACTACATCCATGGTTACTAGGATTTCCTGTTCACTGTTGAATTGACGTTCTTCAAATTTCGAGATAGTCGACATAGTATCTCTTAGATACGTCGGAGTTTGTTGGCTCAGGGGCTTCAGGAAGTGGTCTATGAATTTGCAGATAGGTTCAAGGATTGAACCACAACCAGACACTATTGGCCTGCCTGGAGGATTTACGCTATCTTTGTGAAGTTTTGGAAGAGCATAAAATGCTGGTGTTCTATTTTCAGAAGTGTTGAGGAAAATTTCTTCCCTTTCTGTAATCCACTCTTGCTCTAATGCAAATCTAGTTGTTTCCTGGATTTTATGTTTTATGGCACATGAGGGATCTTTTCTTAGTCTTTTGTAATTGCCTTCTGTGTTTAACAATTGCATCACCATTCCTTTGTATTGTGTCAGATTCTGAATCACAATACCTCCCCCTTTGTCCGCTGTTTTTATGATCAAATCCTTGTTTTCTGCTAGTGTTGTTAAAGCCTTGCGTTCCCCAGTAGTCAAGTTCTGTCTCATCCGTTGGGGATTGGTTTGGAGTTTTCTGATTTCTTTTGATATACATTTTTCAAAAGTGAGCAAGGAGCTGGGCACCTCGTTTTCTGAAGGGTTGAATGTAGATTTAATTCGTAGTCCTGTGTCTTCTTGTTCTGGGCGAAGGTCTTTATCCTTGAAGTACACTTTCCTTCTGATACTTCTGAAGAGATTCGATAGTTCAGTGTCTAATTGGAACCAGTCTGTGTGTTCTGTGGGTACAAATGATAGTCCTTTGGTAAGGACGGAAGTTTCTTCTTTTGAGAGCACATATCCTGATAAGTTGAAGATTGGTATTTCAGTTAGAACCTGCGGTTGGTTCTCCTCCTCTGATTGCGTTGTCCCCACTGTGGATAGTTGAAAAACTCCATTGCCTGTGGTTGTGGAGGGGGCCCCCAGTATGCGCCTCTGGGGGCCATTTGCCCTAAAAAAGGCATCTGGTTAGGTGGTTGATATTGCCCATGTTGTCTATTTTTGTGCCTACTTTGGTAGGGGTCTCCTGGAGATGAATCCGAACTGGAGGTGTCTGAGAAGGAGACCCATTTACGTCTGTTTCGGGTTGCTGAGGTTTGGTTCGCCAGTCTTTCCTTTTCCTTTTTGTCCTTGTATTCTGCCGATAGGTATGGATACACCACTTCAATTTTGAAATTGCTAATGTCTTTTGTTAGTTTCTTATGTTTTTTCTCCAATGTGATAGAGGAAAATTGGTCAAAAGCTTTGTCAATTTCTTTCAACTTCTCCCTGGCATTAGACAAACTTGCGTCATTTAGAAATTTAGTTTCTTCTTCTTTTAGATCTTGTTGTATTTTGGTGTGAATGCGCTGTGCTGTTGTTATGGTAAGAGCCATTAGGTCCCTACTGCATTTTGTCGAGATTTTGCTGAAGCCCAGCATGTATTCCTTGTCCTCAAGGAATAATGCTGGTTCATTCCTGACCAGTAGTCCCATTGGTACTAGGTTAACTCTGAGGTACTCTCTAAGAAAATGTGCATGAACTTCCGTACGGAAGCATTTTTTCTTTAAATTTAGTAACATGTCTCCTGAGGCTGTGGAGGCAATATGTTGCTGTGCTCCTGCCAAGTTGAAGAGAGATGGTCCCTCTATGATACTGTCTATTTCTTCTTCCGTAAACGATAACATTTGATTCATGTTGTAGATATAAAGGGGCAGAGGCCCTGGGGGGTCAGAAACCGTGTGCTCCCTATGTGGGTGTAAGTGTATGTGAGCCTAAAGAAAGAGGCACATGTACTAAGAACTTTTTTTGAAACAATTTCAAAATTCCCTATTATAGCATGGTGCTATATCAAAATACTGGTAACTGGAGGGATAGCCCATCACCGACAGAACACTGGGCTAGTAGAACTTGGTTAACAAGGAGGGGTTTGTTCTGCCGTATAACATTTTTAGGAGCGGGACTACTTCCTGATTCTAGTAGGCCCAAGTCATTTCTATTGTGTCCAGGGAAATACAAAAACACTGTAAATGTGAAGATGTACACAAAATAGTTCAGACAGAAATAGGTGTTATTTATACAGCTTGTAAGTTTATTTTGCTGTGGGTGCATTTAGTAAATCATGCATCCATATTGTTGAAACCGGACTGTTTTTACTGAGAGTCAACAGAAATGCAAAACTAATTTTTCCATTCAGAGATACTTGGTATGCAGGAGGTATACACCATTATACACCATTATAATGGCCAAAATAATTGGCAGAATGCAGTAAAACAAAAGAACAAAAGAACAAAGTAACCATCACCATTAGTGACATGTGATTATCGTGTGTTCAGATGCGAGACAACCCAGAACAAACACATTAAATGGGAAATTCTTTGTTGTCTGTAGCCAGGCTTGAGGGTGACCTAACACGTGGTCGACGTCTAGAATTAGATCAAAAGATTTTTTTGCCCTGTTTCTCCCCTGTTCCCCCCACCCTGCTCATGCCCTGTGTCTCTCCTTTCCCCCACCCCCTCCTCATGCCCCATGTCTCCCCTGTTCCCCCCACCCCCCGATCATGCCCCGTGTCTCCCTCCTTCCCCCCCACCCACGCTCATACCCTGTGTCTCCCTCCTTTTCCCCCCCACTCCCCGCTCATGCCCAGTTTCTCCCCTGTTCCCCCCACCCCCGTTCATGCCCCGTGTGTCCCTCCTGTTCCCCCACCCCCCACTCATGTCCCGTGTCTCCCTTCTGTTCCTCCCACCCCTGATCATGCCCCGTGTCTTCCTCCCGTTCTCCCCACCCCTGCTCATGCTCCATGTCTTCCTCCCGTTCTCCCCCCCGCTCATCCCTGTGTCTTCCTCTTGTTCCCCCCACCCCCGCTCGTGCCCTGTGTCTCCCTCCCATTCCCCCCAACCCTCGCTCATGCCCAGTGTCTCCCTACCGTGCTCCCCACCCACCGCTCATGCCCCGTGTCTACCTTACATTCCCCCACCCCCGCTCATGCCCTGTGTATCCCTCCTTTTCCCCCTCAACCCCCGCTCATGCCCCGTGTCTCCCTCCATTTCCCCCCCACCCCCGCTCAATCCCCATGTCTCCCCTGTTACCCCACCCCTGCTCATGCCCCGTGTCTCCCTCCTTTTTCCCCCCACCCCCCGCTCATGCACCGTGTCTCCCTCCGCTCATGCCCCATGTCTCCCTCCTTTCCCCCCACACCTCACTCATGCCCCGTGTCTCCCTCCGCTCATGCCTGTGTCTCCCTCCTCCGCCCCAATGCTGCTCATGCCCCATGTCTCCCTCCTCCCCCCACTGCTGCTCATGCCCCGTGTCTTTCCTGTTACCCCCCACCCCCCGCTCATGCCCAGTGTCTACCTGACGTTCCCCTCCACCCTCCGCTCATGCCCTGTGTCTCCCCTGTTCCCCCCAACACCTGCTCATGCCCCGTGTCTCCCTCCTTTTCCCCCCACCCCCCGCTCATGCCCCGTGTCTCCCTCCTTTTCCCCCCACCCCCGCTCATGCCCCATGACTCCCTACTTTTCTGCCCACCCCCCGCTCATGGCCCGTGTCTCCCCTGTTCCCCCCACCCCCCGCTCATGTCCCGTGTCTCCCCTGTTCCCAACCCCCCACCCCCCGGTCATGCTCCGTGTCTCCCTCCCGTTCCCCCCTCCCCCTCTCAAACCCTGTGTCTCCCCTGTTCCCCCCACCACCCGTTCATGCCTCATGCCCCATGTCTCCCTCCTTTTCCCACCACCCCCGTGTCTCCCTCCTTTCCCCCACCACCTGCTCATGCCCCGTGTCTCCCCTGCTCCCCCCTAACCCCTACTCATGCCGCGTGTCTCCCTCCTTCCCCCCTCCCCCGCTCAAGCCCCGTGTCTCCCCTGTTCCCCCACCACCGCTCATGCCCCATGTCTCCATCCTTTTCCCCCCACCCCCATGTCTCCCTCCTTTCCCCCACCACCTGCTCATGCACCGTGTCTCCCTCCTTCCCCCCCACCCCCGCTCATGCCCCGTGTCTCCCTCCTTTTCCCCCCACCCCCCGCTCATGCCCCGTTGTTTCCCCTGTTCTCCCGCACCCCCGCTCATGCCCCGTGTCTCCCACCTGTTCCCCCACCCCCTGCTCATGCCCCGTGTCTCCCTCCTGTTCCTCCCACCCCCCGCTCATGCCCCATGTCTCCCTCACAATCCCCCCACCCCCCCTCATGCCCCATGTCTCCCTCCTTTTAACCCCCACCCCCCGCTCATGCCCCATGTCTCCCCTGTTCCCCCACCCCCTGCTCATGCCCTGTGTCTCCCTCCTTTTCCCCCCACCCCTGCTCATGCCCCGTGTCTCCCTCCTTTCCCCCCCACCCCCCGCTCATGCCGCATGTCTCCCCTGTTCGCCCCATCCCCTGCTCATGCCCTGTGTCTACATCCCGTTGCCCCCCCACCCCCCGCTCATGACCCGTGTCTCCCTCCCGTTCCCCCCCACCCCCACTCATGCCCTGTGTTTCCCTCCTGTACCCTCCACCCCCGCTCATGCCCCGTGTCTCCCTCCTGTTCCCCCCACCCCCCGCTCATGTCCCGTGTCTACCTGACGTTGCCCCCACCCCCTGCTCATGCCCTGTGTCTCCCTCCTTTCCCCCCCACCCCCGCTCATGCCCAGTGTCTCCCTCCTGTTCCCCACACCCCCCACTCATGCTCCGTGTCTCCCCTGTTCCCCACCACTGCCCGCTCATGCCCCGTGACATCCTCTTCTTCCCCCCACCGCCCGCTCATACCCCATGTCTCCCTCCCGTTCCCCCCACCCCCAGCTTATGCCCCATGTCTCCCTACTGTTTCCCCCAACCCCCGCTCATGCCCTGTGTCTACCTGATGTTGCCCCCACTCCCTGCTCATGCCCTGTGTCTCACTCCTTCCCCCCCACCCCTGCTCATGCCCAGTGTCTCCCTCCTGTTCCCCACACCCCCCACTCATGCCCCGTGTCTCCCCTGTTCCCCCCACCCCCTGCCCTGTGTCTCCCTCCCATTCCCCCGCTCATGCCCTGTGTCTAACTCCTGTACCTCCCCACCCCTGCTCATGCTCAGTATCTCCCTCCCATTCCTCCCACCCCTCGCACATGCCCCGTGTCTCCCCTGTTCGCCCCACCCCCCGCTCATGCCCCGTGTTTCCCTCCTGTACCCCCCACACCCCGCTCATGCCCCATGTCTCCCTCCTGTTCCCCCCTCCCCGCTCATGCCCTGTGTCTGCCTCCTTTCCCCCCCACCCCCGCTCATGCCCCGTGTCTCCCTCCTTCCCCCCCCACTACTGCTCATGCCCTTGTCTCCCCTGTTACCCCCCACCCCCGCTCATGCCCAGTGTCTCCCTCCCATTCCCCTCCACCCCCCGCTCATGCCCCGTGTCTCTCTCCTTTTCCCCCCACCCCCGCTCATGCCCCATGACTCCCTCCTTTTCCCCCCCACTCCCCGCTCATGCCCCGTGTCTCCCTCCTTTTCCCCCCACCCCCCGCGTCTCCCTCCTTTTCCCCCCACCCCCACTCATGCCCCATGACTCCCTCCTTTTCTGCCCACCCCCCGCTCATGCCCCATGTCTCCCCTGTTTGCCCCCAACCCCCGCTCATGCCCAGTGTCTCCCTCCCATTCCCCCCACCCCCCGCTCATGCCCCGTGTCTCCCTCCTGTATCCCCCCACCACCCGCTCATGCCCAGTGTCTCCCTCCCGTTCCCCCCACCCCTTGCTCATGCCCTGTGTCTCCCCTGTTCCCCCACCCCCCGCTCATGCCCCATGTTTCCCTCCTGTTCCCCCCCACACAGCGCTCATGCCCCGTGTCTCCCGCCTTTTCCTCCCACCCCCCGCTCATGCCCTGTGTCTCCCTCCTATTCCCCCACCCCTATCTCATGCCCCGTGTCTCCCCTGTTACCCCCCACCCCCCGCTCATGCCCCGTCTTTCCCTCCTGTTCCCCCCACCCGCACTCATGCCCGTGTCTCCCTCCTTTTCCCTCCCACCCCCCGCTCATGCCCCGTGTCTCCCTCCTTTTCCCCCCACCCCTTGATCATGCCCCGTGTTTCCCTCCTTTTCCCCCACCCCGCGCTCATGCCCGTGTCTCCCTCCTTTTCCCTCCCACCCCCCGCTCATGCCCCGTGTCTCCCTCCTTTTCCCCCCACCCCTTGCTCATGCCCCGTGTCTCCCCTGTTCCCCCCACCCCTGCTCATCCCCTGTGTTTCCCTCCTGTTCCCCCATCCCCCGCTCATGCCCCGTGTCTCCCTCCTTTTCCCCCCACTGCCTGCTCATGCCCCGTGTCTCCCCTGTTTCCCCCTAACCCCCACTCATGCCCCGTATCTCCCTCCTTTTCCCCTCTACCCCCACTCATGCCCCGTGTCTCCCCTGTTCCCCCCACCCCCCGCTCATGCCCCGTGTCTACCTGACGTTCCCCCACCCCCCGCTCATGCCCCGTGTCTCCCCTTTTCCCTCCCACCCCCTGTTCATGCCCCGTGTCTCCCTCCTTTTCCCCCCCACCCCCGCTCATGCCCCGTGTCTCCCTCCCGTTCCCCCACCCCCGGTCATGCCCCGTGTCTCCCTCCTGTTCCCCCCACCCCCGCTCATGCCCTGTGTCTCGCTTCTGTACCCCCCACCCCCGCTCATGCCCAGTGTCCCACTCCCGTTCTCCCCCACTCCCTGCTCATGCCCCGTGTCTACCTCCCGTTCCCCCCACCCCCGCTCATGCCCCGTGTCTTCCTCCTTTTCCCCCCCACCCTCCGCTCATGCCCTGTTTCTCCCTCCCGTTCCCCCCACCAACCGCTCATACCCAGTGTCTCCCCTGTTCCCCCCACCCCCACTCATGCCCTGTGTCCATCCTTTTGCCCCATCCCCCGCTCATGCCCGTGTCTCCCTCCTGTTCCCCCCACATCCCGCTCATGACCCTTGTCTCCCCTGTTCCCCCCACCACCCGCTCATGCCCCGTGTCTCGCTCGTGTTCCCCCCACCCCCGGCTAATGACCCGTGTCTACCTGACGTTCTCCCCCAGCCCCCGCTCATGCACGTGTCTTCCTCCTGTTCCCCCCGCTCATGCCCCATGTCTCCCCTGTTCCCCCCCGCTCATGCCACATGTCGAACTCCCGTTCACCCCCACCGCCCACTCATGCCCTGTGTCTCCCCTGTTCCTCCCAACCCCTACTCATGCCCCGTGTCTCCCTCCTGTTCCCCCCACCCCCCACTCATGCCCTGTGTCTCCCCTGTTCCCCCACCCCCTGCTCATTTCCTGTGTTTCCCTCCCATTCCCCCCCACCCCCTGCTCATGCCCCGTGTGTCACCCCTGTTCCCCTGACCCCCTGCTCATGCCCCATGTCTCTCCTGTTACCCCCCACCCCCCGCTCATGCCCACTGTTTCCCTCCTGTTCCCCCCACCACCTGCTCATTCCCCGTGTCTCCGCTGTTCCCCCCACCCCCTGCACATGCCCCGTGTCTCCCTCCTGTACCCCCCACCCCCGCTCATGCCCCGTGTCTCCCTTCCATTCCCCCCACCCCCTGCTCATGCCCTGTGTTTCCCTCCTGTACCCCCCACCCCCCGCTCATGCCCCATGTCTTCCTCCTGTTCCCCCGACCCGCCGCTCATGCCCTTTGTCTCCCTCCTGTTCCCCCCACCCCCCGCTCATGCCCTGTGTCTCCCCTGTTCCCCCCACCCCCGCTCATGCCCCGTGTCTCCCTGTTCCCCTCAACCCGCGCTCATGCCCTGTGTCTCCCTCCTTTTCCCCGGCCACCCCCCGCTCATGCCCCATGTCTCCCTCCTTTTCCCCCCACCGCCAGCTCATGCCCCGTGTCTCCCCTGTTACCCCCACCCCCTGCTCATTCCCCGTGTCTCCCCTGTTCCCCCCACTCATGCCCCATGTCTCCCTCCTTTTCCCCCCTACCTCCCGCTCATGCCCGTGTCTCCCCTGTTCCCCTCACCCCCCGCTCATGCCCCTTGTCTATGTGACGTCCCCCCACCCCCCGCTCATGCCCCGTGTCTCCCTACCATTTCCCCCACCCCCACTCATGCCCAGTTCTCCCCTGTTCCCCCCACCCCCCACTCATGCCCCGTGTCTCCCTCCTTTTCCCCCCACCCCCACTCATGCCCCGTGTATCCCCTGTTCCCCCCCAGCCCCCACTCATGCCCCGTGTCCCCCTCCTTTTCCCCCCACCCCCCGCTCATGCCCCGTGTCTCCCTCATGTACTCCCCCACCCCCCGCTCATGCCCTGTGTCTGCCCCGTTTTCCCCCCGCTCATGCCCCGTGTGTCCCTTCCGTTCCCCTCCTCCCCCTCTCAAGCCCCGTGTCTCCCCTGTTCCCCCCACCACCCGCTCATGCCCCATGTCTTCCTCCCATTCCCCCCACCCCCGCTCATGCCCCGTGTCTCTCCATTTCCCCCCACCCCCTGCTCATGCCCCGTGTCTCCCCTTTTCCCCACACACCCTGCTCATGCCCTGTGTCCCCCTCCTGTATCCCCCCACCCCACGCTCATGCCCGCCCCGTGTCTCCCTCCTGTACCCCCAACTCCCTGCTCATGCCCCGTGTCTCCCTCCCATTCTCCCCCACCCCCCGCTCATGCCCCGTGTCTACCTCCCGTTCCCCCCACCCACCGCTCATGCCCTGTGTCTCTCTCCCGTACACCCCACTCCCCGCTCATGCCCCTTGCCTCCCTCATGTTCCCCCATCCCCTGTTCATGCCCCGTGTCTCCACTGTTCCCCCCCGCCCCCCTTTCATGCCCAGTGTCTCCCTCACGTTCAACCCACCCTCAACTCAGCCCCGTGTCGCCACTGTTCCCCCACCCCCTGCTCATGCCCTGTGTCTCCCCTGTTCCCCCCACCCCCCGCTCATGCCCCGTGTCTCCACTGTTCCCCCACCCCCTGCTCATGCCCCGTGTCTCCCCTGTTCCGCCCCCGCTCATGCCCCGTGTCTATCTCCCAATCCCCCCACCCGCTGATCATGCCCTGTGTCTACTTGACCTTCCCCCCACCCCCTGCTCATGCCCCGTGTCTCCCTCCCATTCCCCCCCACCCTCAGCTCATTCCCCGTGTCTACCTGATGTTCCCCCCACCCAACGCTCATGCCCTGTGTCTCCCTCCCGTTCCCCCAGCCCCCGTTCATGCCCCGTGTCTCCCTCCTTTTCCCCCACCCACCGCTCATGCCCCGTGTCTCCCTCCTTTTCCCCCCACCCCCTGCTCATGCCCCGTGTCTCCCTCCTATACCCCTCACCCCCGCTCATGCCCCGTGTCTCCCTCCTTTTCCCCCTGCTCCCACTCATGCCCCGTGTCTCACTCCCGTTCCCCCAACCCCTGCTCATGCCCCGTATCTCCCTCCCGTTCCCCCTACCCCGCTCATGCCCAGTGTCTCCCTCCTGTACCCCTCACCCCCGCTCATGCCCCGTGTCTCCCTCCTGTACCCCCCACCCCTGCTCATGCCCAGTGTCTCGCTCCCGTTCCCCCCACCCAGCGCTCATGCCCCGGTCTCCCTCCTGTACCTCCATTCCCCGCTCATGCTCCGTGTCTCGCTCCTGTTCCCCCACCCCCTGTTCATGCCCTGTGTCGCCACTGTTCCCCCCACCCCCCGTTCATGCCCCATGTCTCCCTCCCGTTCCCCCACCCCCCACTCAGCCCCGTGTGTCTCCCCTGTTCCCTCCACCCCCTGCTCATGCGCCGTGTCTCACCTGTTCCCCCAACCCCCGCTCATGCCCCGGGTGTCCCTCCTTTCCCCCCCCGCCCCCGCTCATGCCCTGTGTCTCCCTCCGGTTCCCCCCAGCCCCCGCTCATGCCCCGTGTCTCCCTCCTTTTCCCCCACCCCCCGCTCATGTCCCGTGTCTTCCCTGTTCCCCCCACCCCCTGCTCATGCCCCGTGTCTCCCACCTTTTCCCCCCACCCCCTGCTCATGTCCCGTGTCTCCCTCCTGTACCCCCCACCCCCGCTCATGCCCCAAGTCTCCCTCCTTTTCCCCCCCGCTTCCGCTCATGCCCCGTGTCTCCCCTGTTCCCCCCACTCATGCCCCATGTCTCCCTCACGTTCACCCCACCCCCGCTCATGCCCCGAGTCTCCCTCCCATTCCCCCAACCCGCTCATGCCCTGTGTCTCCCTCCTGTACCCCCCATCCCCTGCTCATGCTCTGTGTCTCCCTCCTGTACCCCCCACCCCCGCTCATGCCCAGTGTCTCCCTCCCGTTTCCCCCCACCCCCCACTCAGCCCTGTTTCTCCCCTGTTCCCCCCACCCCCTGCTCATGCCAAATGTCTCCCCTGTTCCCCCCCACCCCCGCACATGCCCCGTGTCTCGCTCCTTTCCCCCTCGCCCCCGCTCATGCCCCATGTCTCCCCTGTTCACCCCCACTCATGCCCCATGTCTCCCTCCTGTTCCCCCCACCCCCCACTCATGCCCCGTGTCTCCCTCCCATTCACCTCCACCCCCACTCATGCCCCGTGTATCTCCTGTTCCCCCCACCCTCCGCTCATGCCCTGTGTCTCCCTCCTTTTCCCCCATTCCCCGCTCATGCCCCATGTCTCCCTCCTTTCCCCCCGCTCATGCCCCATGTCTCCCTCCTTTTCCCCCCACCCCCCGCTCATGCCCAGTGTCTCCCTCCTGTACCACCCAACCCCCCGCTCATGCCCTGTGTCTCCCTCCTGTACACCCCCAACCCCCGCTCAAGCCCAGTGTCTCCCTCCCATTCCCCCACCCCTTGCTCATGCCCCGTGTCTCCCCTGTTCCCCCACGCCTCGCTCATGCCCCGTATTTCCCTCCTGTTCCCCCCCACCCCGCACTCATGCCCAGTGTCTCCCTCCTTTTCCCTCCCAGCCCCCGCTCATGCCCCGTGTCTCCCTCCTTTTCCCCCCACCCCTTGCTCATGTCCTGTATCTCCCTCCTTTTCCCTCCCACCCCCCGCTCATGCCCCGTGTCTCCCTCCTTTTCCCCCCACCGCCCGCTCATGCCCCGTGTCTCCCCTGTTACCCCCACCCCCTGCTCATGCCCCGTGTCTCCCCTGTTCACCCCCACCCCTCACTCATGCCCCGTGTCTCCCTCCTTTTCCCCCCTACCCCCTGCTCATGCCCTGTGTCTCCCCGTGTCTCGCTCCTGTTCCCCCACCCCCTGTTCATGCCCTGTGTCGCCACTGTTCCCCCCACCCCCCGTTCATGCCCCATGTCTCCCTCCCGTTCCCCCACCCCCCACTCAGCCCCGTGTCTCCCCTGTTCCCTCCACCCCCTGCTCATGCGCCGTGTCTCACCTGTTCCCCAACCCCCGCTCATGCCCCGGGTGTCCCTCCTTTCCCCCCCCGCCCCCGCTCATGCCCTGTGTCTCCCTCCGGTTCCCCCCAGCCCCCGCTCATGCCCCGTGTCTCCCTCCTTTTCCCCCACCCCCCGCTCATGTCCCGTGTCTTCCCTGTTCCCCCCACCCCCTGCTCATGCCCCGTGTCTCCCACCTTTTCCCCCCACCCCCTGCTCATGTCCCGTGTCTCCCTCCTGTACCCCCCACCCCCGCTCATGCCCCAAGTCTCCCTCCTTTTCCCCCCCGCTTCCGCTCATGCCCCGTGTCTCCCCTGTTCCCCCCACTCATGCCCCATGTCTCCCTCACGTTCACCCCACCCCCGCTCATGCCCCGAGTCTCCCTCCCATTCCCCCAACCCGCTCATGCCCTGTGTCTCCCTCCTGTACCCCCCATCCCCTGCTCATGCTCTGTGTCTCCCTCCTGTACCCCCCACCCCCGCTCATGCCCAGTGTCTCCCTCCCGTTTCCCCCCACCCCCCACTCAGCCCTGTTTCTCCCCTGTTCCCCCCACCCCCTGCTCATGCCAAATGTCTCCCCTGTTCCCCCCCACCCCCGCACATGCCCCGTGTCTCGCTCCTTTCCCCCTCGCCCCCGCTCATGCCCCATGTCTCCCCTGTTCACCCCCACTCATGCCCCATGTCTCCCTCCTGTTCCCCCCACCCCCCACTCATGCCCCGTGTCTCCCTCCCATTCACCTCCACCCCCACTCATGCCCCGTGTATCTCCTGTTCCCCCCACCCTCCGCTCATGCCCTGTGTCTCCCTCCTTTTCCCCCATTCCCCGCTCATGCCCCATGTCTCCCTCCTTTCCCCCCGCTCATGCCCCATGTCTCCCTCCTTTTCCCCCCACCCCCCGCTCATGCCCAGTGTCTCCCTCCTGTACCACCCAACCCCCCGCTCATGCCCCATGTCTCCCTCCTTTTCCCCCCACCCCCCGCTCATGCTCAGTGTCTCCCTCCTGTACCACCCAACCGCCCGCTCATGCCCTGTGTCTCCCTCCTGTACACCCCCAACCCCTGCTCAAGCCCAGTGTCTCCCTCCCATTCCCCCCCACCCCTTGCTCATGCCCCGTGTCTCCCCTGTTCCCCCACGCCTCGCTCATGCCCCGTATTTCCCTCCTGTTCCCCCCCACCCCGCGCCCCTGCCCCGTGTCTCCCTCCCTTTCCCTCCCAGCCCCCGCTCAAGCCCCGTGTCTCCCTCCTTTTCCCCCCACCCCTTGCTCATGCCCTGTATCTCCCTCCTTTTCCCTCCCACCCCCCGCTCATGCCCCGTGTCTCCCTCCTTTTCCCCCCACCGCCCGCTCATGCCCCGTGTCTCCCCTGTTACCCCCCACCCCCTGCTCATGCCCCGTGTCTCCCCTGTTCACCCCCACCCCTCACTCATGCCCCGTGTCTCCCTCCTTTTCCCCCCTACTCCCTGCTCATGCCCCGTGTCTCCCCTGTTCCCCCACCCCTCACTCATGCCCCGTGTCTCCCTCCTTTTCCCCCCTACCCCCTGCTCATGCCCCGTGTCTCCCCTGTTCCCCCACACCCGCTCATGCCCCGTGTCTCCACTGATCCCCTCCACCCCCCGCTCATGCCCCATTTCTCCCTCCCATTCCCCCCCACCCCCCGCTCATGCCCTGTGTCTCCCTCCTGTACACCCCCAACCCCTGCTCAAGCCCAGTGTCTCCCTCCCATTCCCCCCCACCCCTTGCTCATGCCCCGTGTCTCCCCTGTTCCCCCACGCCTCGCTCATGCCCCGTATTTCCCTCCTGTTCCCCCCCACCCCGCGCTCATGCCGCCCCGTGTCTCCCTCCTTTTCCCTCCCAGCCCCCGCTCATGCCCTGTGTCTCCCTCCTTTTCCCTCCCACCCCCCGCTCCTGCCCCGTGTCTCCCTCCTTTTACCCCCACTGCCCGCTCATGCCCCGTGTCTCCCCTGTTACCCCCCACCCCCTGCTCATGCCCCGTGTCTCCCCTGTTCCCCCCCACCCCTCACTCATGCCCCGTGTCTCCCTCCTTTTCGCCCCTACCCCCTGCTCATGCCCCGTGTCTCCCCTGTTCCCCCACCCCCACCCATGCCCTGTGTCTCCCCTGTTCCCTCCCACCCTCTGTTCATGCCTCGCATCTCCCTCCTTTTCTCCCCCATCCCCAATCATGCCCCGTGTCTCTCTCCCGTTCCCCCACCCCCGCTCATGTCCCGTGTCTCCCTCCTTTCCCCCCATCCCCCGCTCATGCCCCGTGTCTCTCTCCCATTCCCCCAACCCGTTCATGTCCTGTGTCTCCCTCCTTTCACCCCGCCACCGCTCATGCCCCGTTTTTCCCTCCCATTCCCCCAACCCGTTCATGCCCTGTGTCTCCCTCCTGTATCCCCCCACCCCCGCTCATGTCCCGTGTCTCCCTCCTTTCCCCCCGCCACCGCTCATGCCCTGTGTCTCCCCTGTTCCCCCCACTCATGCCCCATGTCTCCCTCCTGTTCCCCGCCAGCCCCCGCTCATGCCCCGTGTCTCCCTCCAATTCCCCCAACCCGTTCATGCCCTGTGTCTCCCTCCTGTATCCCCCCACCCCCCGCTCATGCCCCGTGTCTCCCTCCTGTACCCCCCACCCCCGCTCATGCCCAGTGTCTCCCTCCCATTCCCCCCACCCAGCGCTCATGCCCCGTGTCTACCTCCCGGTTCTCCCACCCCCTGCTCATGCCCCGGTCTCCCTCCTGTGTACCCCCCATCCCCCACTCATGCTCCGTGTCTCCCGCCTGTTCCCCCCACACCCTGTTCATGCCCTGGTTCTCCACTGTTCCCCCCCGCCCCCCGTTCATGCCCAGTGTCTCCCTCTCGTTCACCCCACTCCCCACTCAGCCCCGTGTCTCCCCTGTTCCCCCCACCCCCTGCTCATGCCCCATGTCTCCCCTTTTCCCCCCCACCCCGGCTCATGCCCCGTGTCTCGCTCCTTTCCCCCCCACCCACGCTCATGCCCCTTGTCTCCCCTGTTCACCCCCACTCATGCCCCATGTCTCCCTCCCGTTCCCCCACCCCCCACTCATGCCCCGTGTCGCCCTCCCATTCCCATCCACCCCCTCTCATGCCCCGTGTATCTCCTGTTCCCCCCACCCCACGCTCATGCGTCGTGTCTCCCTCCTTTTCCCTCCCACCCCCCGCTCATGCCCCGTGTCTCCCTCCTTTTTCCCCCACCGCCCGCTCATGCCCCGTGTCTCCCCTGTTACCCCCCACCCCCCGCTCATGCCCCGCGTCTCCCCTGTTACCCCCTAACCCCCACTCATGCCCCATGTCTCCCTCCTTTTCCACCCTACCCCCTGCTCATGCCCCGTGTCTCCCCTGTTCCCCCAGCCCCGCTCATGCCCCGTGTCGACCTGACGTTCCACCACCCCCCGCTCATGTCCCGTGTCTCCCCTGTTCCCTTCCACCCCTTGTTCATGCCTCGCATCTCCCTCTTTTTCCCCCCCACCCCCGCTCATGCCCCGTGTCTCCCTCCCGTTCCCCCACCCCCCGCTCATGCCCCGTGTCTCCCTCCTTTTCTCCCCCGCTCCCGCTCATGCCCCGTGTCTCCCCTGTTCCCCCCACTCATGCCCCATGTCTCCCTCCCGTTCCCCCCACCCCCGCTCATGCCCCGTGTCTCCCTCCCATTCCCCCAACCCGCTCATGCCCTGTGTCTCCCTCCTGTATCCCCCTACCCCCTGCTCATGCCCCGTGTCTCCCTCCCATTCTCCCCCACCCCCCGCTCATGCCCCGTATCTCCCTCCTTTTCCCCGCTCCCCCGCTCATGCCCCATTTCTCTCTCCCGTTCCCCCACCCCCGCTCATTCCCAGTGTCTCCCCCGTTCCCCCACCCCCCGCTCATGCCCTGTGTCCCTCCTTTTCCCCCACCCCCTGCTCATTCCTGTGTCTCCCTCCCATTCCCCCCACACCCCGCTCATGCCCCTTGTCTCCCCTGTTCCCCCCACCCCCCGCTCATGCCCCGTGTCTCGCTCGTGTTCCCCCCACCCCCGGCTCATGCCCTGTGTCTACCTGACGTTCTCCCCAACCCCCCGCGCATGCCCGTGTCTCCCTCCTGTTCCCCCCCACTCATGCCTTGTGTCTCCCCTGTTCCCCCCGCTCATGCACTGTGTCTCCCTCCAGTTCACCCCCACCCCCCGCTCATGCCCTGTGTCTCCCCTGTTCCCCCAACCCCTATGTTAGGGAGAATTCTCTGTTTAGGCTGAATTTCCTAACCTAGTGAGTCCCCCAGCAGCTTTGCTGGATTTCGGGAGTTTGTTTTTTCCATCCTGCCAAGAGTGGGACTCTTTTCCTCCCACTCTTGGACATGTATGTTTGTAATTCCTTTGAATGTCAATGTGTTCTATGGGCTATGCGGTCTTTTACTCCATAGGGTCTCATATGTTTTTCTATGTGTGTTACACTGCACCCTACGTGCCGTAACACTGGGGCGTCCTAGCAGACCTCCACCATAGACTCCATACCTGGGGACTGACTACTGTCTCCCCTGGCATGTAAAGTCACCATTGGCTTTACTAGACCTAAATTTACTAACAGGACTAGTACAAACCATCTTATTGTGGACGTACTAGTAGGGGTAATTTGATTACTCCTGGAGATTACTTCTGGACCTGTTACTCGAGGGGGCACTGTCCCGTCCCCCCTCTTCGAGTTTTGGCTGGTGGCAGTGGAAACTACTTGTTATGTTCGACCCTGAAACTAACCCTATGGGACTCGTCCCATTGTTGGAGATTGATACTTTTTCTCGTTAATCTCTAACGTACCACCGATTTACTTATCTTAAATAGGTTTATCGGATGGTATTTTCTGCCAGAACTCGGTTTGTAAAATGGCGTCTGTGTTCGTCTCTGTGACTCCTAAACCAAAGGTTGAGCCCTTTCTTCCACTTTTGGCGGGCTCTGTACAGAGACCCTCCAAAGTGGTGCCATTCTGTCTGGGTTACCACAGGGGTGTGGGAGGGGGTTTAGGCACCCTGGACCGAGTTGCCTTGCCAACCCCGGTCGCACTCTGGAGTGATTGGCCCAAGTGGTGAGCCTTCCCGCTCACCACTTAGCATGGGCCTCATTACGACCCAGGCGTTAAGGGTTAACGCCGTTGTTAACCCTTAACGCCTATTCTGATTTTAACGGCTGCTTTTAGCAGCCGTTAAAATCCATGGCGCTAACCTGCCATGATGCTAATTACGCCACCGTAATTTACGGTGGCGTAATTAGCGCCTTCCCCACTCCCATTATGCCCTATGGTGCAAAAATGGGAATGGGGAAGGGAAAATGGGAAATGGGGATTTACCGCCCCACTCACCTTGGAATGGGGCGGTAAATCCGCCATCCACCATGGTGTAAACCTAGTTTACACCATGGTGGTAAAGTTGGCGCAATTAGCGCCTGGGTTGTAATGACCCCCCATGTGTTGATTGACAGCTAGACTGAATGAATGAGGGTTTTCTGCATAAAAGCAGGGCTTTTGGGACTGGATCTTCAGAAGTCGCCACAGGACCTAAGAATCTGACGAGGGTAACGCTGAGCCAACCTGCAACGACGACACCTCCGGTGGAGCCCTGCGGAGCCGACTCACCACTTCCCGACGACAGAGGAGATCTCCCTGCCGGAGAGTCTCTTCCCCTGACTGGTGGGAACAACCATTCCCCTTTGCTTTTTATTCGCCTCAGGACGCAGTGGTCGAATTGCCCGTGCAGCTCACCTCGGCAACCGGATAGCCACTACCCCTGTTCCGCGACCAAAAGGTGGTGCCTTGTGACGGAGCACTCCGCGGCTGGTCTCTTCCCTGGTGGTGCACCGGACTTCACTTTCTTCATCGACGAGAACCTCTCTACTATTGGCAAAGACCCGACGTGCATCCACCACCAGGAACAACTGCCCCCGCCGGAGCTGCCCTCCACAACAAGGTACCGTGTCTGCCTGGCCTCCCTTTCGATCGGTTCGAGTGAGGTGTCTTAATCCTCTTTGTTCCGTTGGGTCGCCTCCAAGCTTTTCTCATTTATTGTTCTGAACTGGTTCAATCTGCCGATAACAATTTGCTACAAAGACTTGAATGCATCTCCACTAGAGACTTTTTCGGGACATAGCGCCTTGCCTCTCTACGAGTGGGCCTGGCCTCTGAACTCAATGATCTATTGTGATTCTTGCCTTCTTGCCGTGCATTTTACCCGCAAAGTATTGAACTGCGTTGATTTCGTAACCTGCCTATCTTTTTCTCTCCCGTCCTAACTAATATTCGAGTGTCATCTAGGTTGAGGTATACACCTCTGTCTGAAAATAAGTGGTACCAGTAGAACCTAGAGTTGTCGAGATATTGCTAGGGGGATTGATTGTTTCTTCTTCGTAGAGTAATTGTGTTTGATTTGTTTGCCATGATAGTGCTATAGTGTTTTTCATAGATGTTCTGTTATAAATAAATACCTTAATATCTTTACACTAAGCCTTGTTGCGTGTTTGCTTGTCTTGCTGTGAAGAATTGCCCTATTTTGTATACTCCGCATACTGCTCAACTCTTCTTGAGGGAAGTCTGACTGCTCAGCCACAGCTACCGAGTGAATCTGTGTGGTGCAGACTGCTACCAAGTGGGTTCACCGCCAAACACCTGTAGTCCTAAATCTTTTGCAGTGGTCCCAGAGGGAACTGCACAGGTTTCCGCCTAACACTGGTGTACAGCGGTGGGATTTGTATCGAGTATACAGTTTAGAGTGCTTTTCGACACTGTAGGATAACTAACCACAAAACTTTGCACAAAAAGCAACTTTCAAAAAAACATGTCTACGATGGAAACTTACAGTCAAGAGTCCTTGTCAGGTGAAAATACTGAGAGTTTGCGAGCTCTCTGTAGGCAAGCGAATCTTTCTGTAAGAGGCAAGAAGTTAGAATTAATCGAGAGATTGCTGGCGAACCAAAGTCTGGGCACTGGTTCAGAGGAACCAAGCTCCCCAGCAAATGTAGATAACAGTAATGGTGTTGATCTAAATCATAATTCTGATGATAGCGCTGAAGAGGCTGATGAGGACGGCGAGGCTAACAAAACTGTCTCCCCTGCTCCTCTACCCACCTTACCAGCTGTGCCTACGGGGCCCATACCAGGTCCCACAAGTAACCCTGCTTATTTTCAACTTGAAAAAATGAAGCTCGAATTAGAATACAAACGGTTCTTGGCCCAATCTGAACGTAACCAAGAGCTCGAGTTCAGATGGATGAATGCCCAGGCTGAGCAGAAGCAAGCTGAGTTAAGACTCAGGGAAATAGAACTTAATCACGAGTTAGAGATGAAAAAGTTGTCTATGGAAAATGCTTCTCTCTCCTCTGGTTCCTCTAGGAGCTCCAGTCCCAAAAGACCCCGGATGCCGAAGGAATTAGTGGGTATGTATGAACCAAGATTGGATGTGTTGGATTGGTTGAAACTGTTTGAATACAATCATGGGCTCCAGGACATCACCGGGAATGCTTTACTTCCCTGGTTGTTCTCTAGGCTCCCTCCTGTTGCGACTGATGTGGTAATGGAGCTGGGGGAGGCGGATAAGACGGATTACGAAAGTGTGAAACTAGCTTTAATAGCTAGATTCGGGAAGACCCCTTCCCAGTATCTTAAGAGGTTTAGAACCCTCAAAAAGCATGATGGTACCCCTTTGGCTACCTGGGTGAGTGAAGGGTTGAAAAACTTAGAGGGATGGATTAAGGGTTACAAAGTGAACACTTATGAGGGTATGAGAAATCTTTTTATGTTGGAGTCTATTTATGATGCCTGTTCTCCTGAGCTCAGACAGCACTTGGCTGATTCAAAGGAATTGGATTCCCGGGAGCTAGCTAAGGCTGCTGACTTGTGGGTTGCCAACAGGGCTACTCATAAGGATTCTGAGGCAACTCAGAAAAAGGATGAGGGAAAACAGCCTAAAAAAGACTCAAAAGAGAATTCTAATAACTCACATTCCAAAGAGGGCCCCAAACAAAACCAGAAGGGTAAGCCACAAGGAAAACCACAGCAGAATAGTATGCCTTCTGGTACCAAACCGGAAGGAGGTCAGAACAAACCACCATTCCAGAAAGCATTTGGTAAATGCTTTGTTTGTGGCTCGACTGATCATGTGAAAGGAGATCCCAGATATAAGGGTAAACCTTCAGGGGTCCAGCTTGTCTCCTTAGCCTTCGCTCCAGAGGAGGAAGTCCAAATGGCAAGTGGAAACTTTCTACTGCTATCTGACGAACCCATTGGAGTCTCAGCCAGCGTTTCTTTAGTATCTCTGGGGTTGTGGGAACAACAGAATTTAGATGTCTATAATTCTATCCCCGGTAATACTAAAGAGTATTATAAGGACAGTGTCCAGGTGAATGGTCAGGAGACTCCTGCCATTAGGGACACTGGGGCCAGCATAACTGTGGTGGATAAATCGTTTTTTCAGGCTGAGGATGTTGCTAAGGCACCCAAACGCCTCACCAAGTTAGCTGGAGGGCCTGTGCAGATGCTTCCCCAATTACCAGTTCTCATCCAGTGTAACGACATGACTGTGAAGATACCTGTCAGCATACAGAGTGAGGTACCAGGACGCGTACTGTTGGGTAACGATTTGAAAACTCTCAGAGTTGTATCGCATACTCCCAGACCTCCTAGTAAACGGTTACAGGAGCTAACCAGACCTGCAAGAGAGAGGACCATGCGCGGTACTCTCCAGGAGATGAAGAAAGAAATCACTCCTGCTCCACTGGAATTGTCGGCCGCTGTCTCCAAGAAATCAGAAGCGAAAGGGAAATCTAAGGCTTCTATCCCGAAACCAGCAGCCCGCATTCCAGTGCAGCCAACACGGACTTCCCAGCCGTTGTCCAAAGTTACACCCGTAACTCCACCTCCAGCCGAGGCTGAGAGGGAGGTACAACCCTGTGTGGTAGAATTAGACTCTGAGGAAGAGCTAATGGAAGGCCAGGAACTCATTGGAGATCTGGATCCTGTTGACCATCCTGAGCTGCAGTCTTTACTGGCAGAAGGTGGACCCAGCAGGGCAGACTTCAGTAAGGGACAGAGAGAATGTCCAACTCTGGAAGGTCTTCGCCACCAGGCAGAAGCTCAGGCTGAAGGGCAAGAGCCTGGGAAATACAGGTTGCACTGGGAAGATGGCCTCTTCTACAGTGAACCGACCGAGTCTGCACCTGGAGACTACAAACAACTTGTAGTACCCCAAGAAACATACCACAGTTCTTGCAGTTAGCCCACGAGATTCCTTTGGCTGGTCACTTGAGTTGCAAGAAGACTAAGGAAAGGCTCTCTCTCTGCTTCTATTGGCCGAAGATGGGGGCCGAAGTAGAAAAACACTGCAGGAGCTGCCACACCTGCCAGATCTCTGGTAAGGTTGGCTCCAAGAATGTGGCATCTTTAGTGCCTCTCACGGTTGTGGGAGTCCCATTTGAGAGAGTAGGGATTGACATAGTTGGTCCCCTTGATCCTCCAACCTCCTCAGGCAACAGGTTTATACTTGTTGTAGTAGACCATGCTACTAGGTATCCTGAGGCAATTCCTATGAGGACTGTTACAGCTCCGGCTGTGGCTAAGGCCCTCCTTGGTATTTTTACCAGGGTCGGGTTTCCTAAGGAAGTAATCTCTGACAGGGGGTCAAACTTTATGTCCCACTACATGAAAGCCATGTGGAAAACCTGTGGAGTTACTTACAAGTTCTCAACAGCTTACCACCCATAAACCAATGGGTTGGTAGAACGGCTCACCCGAACCATGAAGAGTATGATAGGTGCGTTAGAGGAACCCCTTAAGCGTAAGTGGGACCTTCTACTGCCATGCCTTCTCTTTGCTTATAGAGAAGTCCCTCAGGAAGGCGTAGGTTACTCGCCCTTCGAACTACTCTATGGTCATCCCGTCAGAGGTCCATTGGCCCTGATTAAGGAGGGGTTGGAGAGTGCTCCTTTCCCCAAGCCAGTCAGAGTGACTGACTACTTGATAGGTCTCCGGAGGAGAATGTCACACATGATGACGGAAGCAAGCGATAACTTGAAAGCTGGACAAGCATTGGTCAAGCACTGGCACGATCAAAAGGCTAACATGGTTGAGTTAGCTCAAGACCAGCTCGTTCTCGTTATGATCCCAACAAGGCAGAGGGCCTTGCAAGATAAGTGGATGGGACCCTACCGAGTAGTGGGTAAACTCGGAGAGGTTAACTATCTGGTGGACTTGGGCAATCCCAAGGAAGCTCCAACAGTCTTTCACACCAACCGACTTAAAGCGTATGTCTCACGACCTAATGTAGGAGCGTTGCTTCTATCATCATCCGAGGAAGAAGAAGAGAGTGAAGCCCTTCCGGATCTCCTCAGAGGCTTACCTTTAGACGAAAAAATCAAAGGAGTAAATCTCTCCTCCAATCTGACACCCGAGCAACAAGACGAGTGCAAATCTATGTTGAATCAGTTTGCCTCTCTGTTCTCGCTTTCACCAGGCTTGACCCCTTGGGGCCAGCACGACATACTCACTGGTGACTGTCTGCCAGTCAAAAGCAGAGGATACCGCATGTCGGAAAACGTACGAACCCACATCAAAGGTGAGGTCAGCAAGATGCTTGATCTCGGGGTAATAGAGCCCTCTACTAGTCCATGGTCTAGCCCAGTTGTGTTAAGTACCAAAGGCCGGATCTAAAGAACTTAGATTCTACGTGGATTATAGAGCTCTTAATGCAGTCACCAAGACTGATGTCCACCCTTTACCAAGAACAGATGAGTTGGTGGATAAACTTGGCGCCGCCAAGTTCTTCAGCACATTTGACTTGACGTCAGGCTATTGGCAAATAGCCCTGACAGACCATGCCAAGGAGAAAACTGCATTTTTTACCCCCGTTGGCTTATACCAGTTTAAGGTAATGCCGTTCGGATTGAAGAATGCACCTGCTACGTTTCAACAGATGGTAAACCAGGTTCTGAATGGGATGGAGGACTTCTGCATGGCATACTTGGATGACATCGCAGTGTTCAGCAATTCCTGGGAAAAACATGAAACCCACCTGAGAGATGTGTTGCAGGCTCTTGGACGAGCCAATCTGACCATAAAGGCGAGCAAATTGGACAGAGTAAGGTAGTCTATCTTGGGCATGAGGTAGGCGGCGGAGAAATAATGCCTTTGCTCAGTAAAATTGAAGCTGTGCAAAATTGGACAACACTGACTACTCAAACCCAGGTGAGGGCCTTCCTAGGCCTCACCAGGTATTACAGGAATTTCATAGAGAACTATGGGACCATAGCTTCTCCACTGAATGTCATCTCCTCGCCCAAATTTCCTAAGAAGGTTAGATGGAACGAGGAGTGCAATCAGGCTTTTGAAAACCTGAAAAAGGCTCTTTGCCAAGGCCCAGTACTCAGAGCTCCTGATTACCACCAACACTTCATTGTGCAGACAGATGCTTCAAATGTAGGAATAGGTGCCGTACTCAGTCAATTGGATGGGAAAGGTAGGGAGCACCCCGTTTGCTTCATCAGCCGCAAGCTGAAGGATCCTGAAACAAGGTGGGCAACAATCGAAAGAGAGTGCTTTGCTATCGTGTGGGCGCTGAAGAAGTTTAGGCGGTACTTGTATGGTTCTACTTTTGTCATTCAGACTGACCACCAACCCTTGAGATGGTTAATGCACATGAAAGGTGAAAACCCAAAACTATTGAGATGGTCGATCTGCCTGCAAGGGTTTGATTTCACCATTGAGCACAGGTGAGGATGTCACCACCAAAATGCTGATGGTCTCTCTAGGATGTATGTCATCGACTAGAGGTATGAGATTCCTCCAGGAGTGGATTAAATCCTCCTGTCCCTTAGTCTGGCGGGGGGCGAGTGTTAGGGAGAATTCTCTGTTTAGGCTGAATTTCCTAACCTAGTGAGTCCCCCAGCAGCTTTGCTGGATTTCGGGACTTTGTTTTTTCCATCCTGCCAAGAGTGGGATTCTTTTCCTCCCACTCTTGGACATGTATGTGTGTAATTCCTTTGAATGTCAATGTGTTCTATGGGCTATGGGGTCTTTTACTCCATAGGGTCTCATATGTTTTTCTATGTGTGTTACACTGCACCCTACGTGCCGTAACACTGGGGCGTCCTAGCGGACCTCCACCATAGACTCCATACCCGGGGACTGACTACTGTCTCCCCGGGCATGTAAAGTCACCATTGGCTTTACTAGACCTAAATTTACTAACAGGACTATTACAAACCATCTTATTGTGGACGTACTAGTAGGGGTAATTCGATTACTCCTGGACCTGTTACTCGAGGGGGCACTGTCCCATCCCCCCTTTTCGAGTTTTGGCTGGTGGCAGTGGAAACTACTTGTTATGTTCGACCCCGAACCTAACCCTATGGGACTCGTCCCATTGTTGTAGATTGATACTTTTTCTCGTTAATCTCTAAAGTACCACCGATTTACTTATCTTAAATTGGTTTATTGGATGGTATTTTCTGCCAGAACTCGGTTTGTAAAATGGCGTCTGTGTTCGTCTCTGTGACTCCTAAACCAAAGGTTGAGCCCTTTGTTCCACTTTTGGCGGGCTCTGTACAGCGACCCTCCAAAGTGGTGCCATTCTGTCTGGGTTACCACAGGGGTGTGGGAAGGGGTTTAGGCACCCTGGACCGAGTTGCCTTGCCAACCCCGGTCGCACTCTGGAGTGATTGGCCCAAGTGGTGAGCCTTCCCGCTCACCACTTAGCATGTGTTGATTGACAGCTAGGCTGAATGAATGGGGGTTTTCTGCATAAAAGCAGGGCTTTTGGGACTGGATCTTCAGAAGTCGCCACAGGACCTAAGAATCCGACGAGGGTAACGCTGAGCTGACCTGCAACGACGACACCTCCGGTGGAGCCCTGTGGAGCCGACTCACCACTTCCCGACGACAGAGAAGATCTCCCTGCCGGAGAGTCTCTTTCCCTGACTGGTGGGAACAACCAGTCCCCTTTGCTTTTTATTTGCCTCAGGACGCAGTGGTCGAATTGCCCGTGCAGCGCACCTCGGCAACCGGATAGCCACTACCCCTGTACCGTGACCAAAAGGTGGTGCCTTGTGACGGAGCACTCTGCGGCTGGTCTCTTCCCTGGTGGTGCACCGGACTTCACTTTCTTCGACGACGAGAACCTCTCTACTCTTGGCAAAGACCTGACGTGCATCCACCACCAGGAACAACTGCCCCCGCCGGAGCTGCCCTCCACAACAAGGTACCGTGTCCGCCTGGCCTCCCTTTCGAATGGTTCGAGCGAGGTGTCTTAATCCTCTCCGTTCCGTTGGGTCGCCTCCAAGCTTTTCTCATTTATTGTTCTGAACTGGTTCAATCTGCCGATAACAATTTGCTACAAAGACTTGAATGCATCTCCACTAGAGACTTTTTCGGGACATAGCGCCTTGCCTCTCTACGAGTGGGCCTGGCCTCTGAACTTAATGATCTATTGTGATTCTTGCCTTCTTGCCGTGCATTTTACCCGCGAAGTATTGAACTGCGTTGATTTCGTAACCTGCCTATCTTTTTCTCTCCCGTCCTAACTAATATTCGAGTGTCATCTAGGTTGAGGTATACACCTCTGTCTGAAAATAAGTGGTACCAGTAGAACCTAGAGTTGTCGAGATATTGCTAGGGGGATTGATCGTTTCTTCTTCGTAGAGTAATTGTGTTTGATTTGTTTGCCGTGATAGTGCTATAGTGTTTTTCATAGATGTTCTGTTATAAATAAATACCTTAATATCTTTACACTAAGCCTCGTTGCGTGTTTGATTGTCTTGCTGTGAAGAATTGCCCTATTTTGTATACTCCACATACTGCTCAACTCTTCTTGAGGGAAGTCTGACTGCTCAGCCACAGCTACCGAGTGAATCTGTGTGGTGCAGACTGCTACCAAGTGGGTTTATCGCCAAACACCTGTAGTCCTAAATATTTTGCAGTGGTCCCAGAGGGAACTGCACAGGTTTCCGCCTAACACCCTACTCATGCCCCGTGTCTCCCTCCTGTTCCCCCCACCCCCCGCTCATGCCCCGTGTCTCCCCTGTTCCCCCCACCCCCTGCTCATGCCCAGTGTCTCCCTCCTGTCCGCCCCACCCCCTGCTCATGCCCCATGTGTCTCCCCTGTTCCCCCCCACCCCCGCTCATGCCCCATGTCTGCCCTGTTACCCCTCAACCCCCGCTCATGCCCCGTGTCTCTGCTGTTACCCCCCACCCCTGGCTCATGCCCTATGTTTCCCTCCCATTCCCCCCCACCCCACGCTCATGCCCAGTGTCTGCCTCCCATTCCCCCCACCCCTTGCTCATGCCCCGTGTCTCCCCTGTTCCCCCACCCCCCGCTCAACCCTGTGTTTCCCTCCTGTTCCCCCACCCCGCGCTCATGCCGTGTCTCCCTCCTTTTCCCTCCCACCCCCGCTCATGCCCCGTGTCTCCCTCCTTTTCCCCCACCCCTTGCTCATGCCCTGTGTCTCCCCTGTTACCCCCCAGCCCCGCTCATGCCCCGTGTTTTCCTCCTGTTCTCCCCCACCCCGCTCTCATGCCGGGTCTCCCTCCTTTTCCCTCCCACCCCCCGCTCATGCCCCGTGTTTCCCTCCTGTTCCCCCCACCCCGCGCCCGAGCCCTGGGTCTCCCTGCTTTTCCCTCCCACCCCCCGCTCATGCCCTGTGTCTCCCTCCTTTTCCCCCCACCGCCCGCTCATGCCCGTGCCTACCCTGTTAACCCCCACCCCCCGCTCATGCCCTGTGTCTCCCCTGTTAATCCCCACCTCCCACTCATGCCCCGTGTCTCCCTCCTTTTCCCCCCTACCCCTCACTCATGCCCCATGTCTCCCCTGTTCCCCCCACCCCCCGCTCATGCCCATGTCTACCTGCCATTCCCTCACCCCCCGCTCAATGCCCGTGTCTCCACAGTTCCCTCCCAACACCTATTCATGCCTCGTGTCTCCCTCCTTTTCCCCCCACCCCCACTCATGCCCCGTGTCTCCCTCTCGTTCCCCCACCCCCCACTCATGCCCCGTCTCTCCCTTCTTTTCCTCCCACCCCCCGCTCATGCCCTGTGTTTCCCTCCTGTATCCCCCCACCCCCCGCTCATGCCCTGTGTCTTGCTCCTGTACACCCCCCACCCCCCGCTTATGCCCAGTGTCTCCCTCCCATTCTCCCCAACCCCCCGCTCATGCCCCGTGTCTACCTCCCATTCCCCCATCCCCGCTCATGCCTCATGCCCTGTGTCTCCCTCCTTTTCTGCCCACCCCCCACTTATGCCCTGTTTCTCCCTCGCGTTCCCCCCACCCCCCGCTCATGCCCAGTGTCTCCCCTGTTCCCCCCACCCCCCGCTCATGCCCTGTGTCCCTCCTTTTCCCCCACCCCCGCTCATTCCCGTGTCTTCCTCCCGTTCCCCCCACACCCCGCTCATGCCCCTTGTCTCCCCTGTTCCCCCCGACCCCCGGCTCATGCCCCGTGTCTACCTGACGTTCTCCCCCACACCCCACTCATGCCCGTGTCTCCCACCTGTTCCCCTCGCTCATGCCCAGTGTCTTCCCTGTTCCCCCCGCTCATGCCCCGTGTCTCCCTCCGGTTCACCCCCACCCCCGCTCATGCCCTGTGTCTCCCCTGTTCCCCCCAACCCCTACTCATGCCCCGTGTCTCCCTCCTGTTCCCCCCACTCCCCGCTCATGCCCCGTGTCTCCCCTGTTCCCCCCATCCCCCACACATGCCCCTTGTCTCCCTCCCGTCCCCCTGCTCATGCCCCATGTCTCCCCTGCTACCGCCCACCCCCTGCTCATGCCCTGTTTCTCAGCTGTTCCCCCCCACCCCTGGCTCATGCCCCGTGTCTCCCTCCCATTCCCCCCACTCCCTGCTCATGCCCCGTGTCTCCCTCCTGTACTCCCCCACCCCCGCTCATGCCCAGTGTCTCCCTCCCGTTCCCCCCTACCCCTTGCTCATGCCCTGTGTCTCCCTTGTTCCCCCACCCCCTGCCCCGTGTTTCCCTCCTGTACCCCCCACCTCCCGCTCATGCCCCGTTTCTCACCTACCATTCCTCCCCACCCCCAGCTCATGCCCCGTTCTCCCCTGTTCCCCCCACCCCCCCGCTCATGCCCCGTGTTTCCCTCCTTTTCCCCCCACCCCCCACGTCTCCCTCTTTTCCCACCAACCCCCGCTTATGCCCCGTGTGTCCCTTGTTTTCCCCCCCAACCCCCGCTCATGCCCAGTGTATTCCCTGTTCCCCCCACACCCCACTCATGCCCCGTGTCTTCCTCCTTTTCCCCCACCCCTGCTCATGCCCCGTGTCTCCCTCCTGTACCCCCCCACCCTCCGCTCATGCCTCATGTCTCCCTCCCATTTCCCCCCAACCCTGCTCATGCACTATGTCTCCCTCCCGTTCCCCCACCCCCCGCTCATGCCCCATGTCTCCCATGTTCCCCCCACCCCCTGCTCATGCCTGTGTCTCCCCTGTTCCCCCACCCCCTGCTCATGCCCCGTGCCTCCCATGTCCCCCCAACTCATGCCCCGTGTCTCCACTGTTCCCCCACCCCCCGCTCATGCCCCGTGTCTCCCCTGTTCCCCCTACCCCCTGCTCATGCCCAGAATCTCCCTCCTTTTCCCCCCACCCCCCGCTCATGCCACGTGTCTCCCCTGTTCCCCCCGCTCATGCCCCGTGTGTATCTCCAGTTCCCCACACCCCCGCTCATGCCCCGTGTCTCCCTCCTGTTCCCCCACCACCCCCCGCTCATGCCCCGTGTCTCCTTCCTGTATCCCCAGACCCCACGCTCATGCCCCGTGTCTCCCTCCGGTACCCCCCACCCCCTGCTCATGCCCATTGTCTCCCTCCCATTCTCCCCCACCCCACTCGCATGCCCCGTGTCTACCTCCCGTTCCCCCATCCCCCATTCATGCCCTGTGTCTCTCTCCCATACCCCTACCCCCCGCTCATGCCCCTTGTCTCCCTCCTGTTCCCCCACCCCCTGTTCATGCCCTGTGTCTCCCTCCTGTTCCCCCCACCCCCTGCTCATGCCCCCTTTCTCCCCTGTTCCCCCCACCCCCTGTCATGCCCTGTGTCTCCCCTGTTCTCCCCACACCCTGCTCATGCCCCGTGTCTCCCTTGTTCCCCCCGACCCCCTGCTCATGCCCTGTGTCTCCCCTGTTCCCTCCACCCCCGCTCATGCCCCGTGTCTACCTCCCATTCCCCCCACCCTCTGCTCATGCCCCGTGTCTACCTGACCTTCCCCCCACCCCCCACTCATGCCCCGTGTCTCCCTCCCATTCCCCCCCACCCTCCACTCATTCCCCGTGTCTACCTGACATTCCTCCCCACCACCCGCTCATGCCCTGTGTCTCCATCCCGTTCCCCCCACTACCCGCTCATGCCCTGTGTCTCCCTCCTTTTCCCCCCACCTCCGCTCATGCCCCGTGTCTCCCCTGTTCCCCCACCCCCTGCTCATGCCCTGTGTCTCCCCTGTCCCCCCCACCCCCCGCTCATGCCCCGTGTCTCCCCTGTTCCCCCCCACCCCCTGCTCATGCCCTGTGTCTCCCCTGTTCCCCCATCCCCCGCTCATGCCCCGTGTCTACCTCAACATTCCCCCCACCCTCTGCTCATGCCCCGTGTCTGCTTGACCTTCCCCCACTCATGCCCCGTGTCGCCCTCCCATTCCCCCCCAGCCTCCGCTCATTCCCCGTGTCTACCTGACGTTCCCCCCCAACCCCCGCTCATGCCCTGTGTCTCCCTCCCGTTCCCCCCACCCCCCGCTCATGCCCCGTGTCTCCCTCCTTTTCCCCCCACCCCCGCTCATGCGCCGTGTCTCCCCTGTTACCCCCCACCCCCCGCTCATCCCCTGTGTCTCCCTCCTTTTCCCCCCACCCCCTGCTCATGCCCCGTGTCTCCCTCCTGTACCCCCCACCCCCACTCATGCCCCGTGTCCCCCTCCTTTTTCCCCCCTCTCATGCTCATGCCCCAAGTCTCCCCTGTTCCCCCCCACTCATGCCCAGTGTCTCCCTCCCGTTCCCCCCACCCCCGCTCATGCCCCGTGTCTCCCTCCCATTCCCCCCACCACGCTCATGCCCTGTGTCTCCCTCATGTATCCCCCCACCCCCTGCTCATGCCCCGTGTCTCCCTCCTGTACCCCACACCCCCGCTCATGCCCAATGTCTCCCTCCCGTTCCCCCCACCCAGCGCTCATGTCCCGTGTCTACCTCCCGGTCCCCCCACCCCCCGCTCATGCCCCGGTCTCCCTACTGTACCCCCATCCCCACTCATGCTCTGTGTCTCACTCCTGTTCCCCCCACACCCCACTCATGCCCCGTGTCTCCCTCCTTTTCCCCCACCCCTGCTCATGCCCCGTGTCTCCCTCCTGTACCCCCCCACCCTCCACTCATGCCTCATGTCTCCCTCCCATTTCCCCCCAACCCTGCTCATGCACTATGTCTCCCTCCCATTCCCCCAACCCCCCGCTCATGCCCCATGTCTCCCATGTTCCCCCCACCCCCTGCTCATGCCTGTGTCTCCCCTGTTCCCCCCACCCCCTGCTCATGCCCCGTGCCTCCCATGTCCCCCCAACTCATGCCCCGTGTCTCCACTGTTCCCCCACCCCCCGCTCATGCCCTGTGTCTCCCCTGTTCCCCCTACCCCCTGCTCATGCCCAGAATCTCCCTCCTTTTCCCCCCACCCCCCGCTCATGCCACGTGTCTCCCCTGTTCCCCCCGCTCATGCCCCGTGTGTATCTCCAGTTCCCCACACCCCCGCTCATTCCCCGTGTCCCCCTCCTGTTCCCCCACCACCCCCCGCTCATGCCCCGTGTCTCCTTCCTGTATCCCCAGACCCCACGCTCATGCCCCGTGTCTCCCTCCGGTACCCCCCACCCCCTGCTCATGCCCATTGTCTCCCTCCCATTCTCCCCCACCCCACTCGCATGCCCCGTGTCTACCTCCCGTTCCCCCATCCCCCATTCATGCCCTGTGTCTCTCTCCCATACCCCTACCCCCCGCTCATGCCCCTTGTCTCCCTCCTGTTCCCCCACCCCCTGTTCATGCCCTGTGTCTCCCTCCTGTTCCCCCCACCCCCTGCCCATGCCCCCTTTCTCCCCTGTTCCCCCCACCCCCTGCTCATGCCCTGTGTCTCCCCTGTTCTCCCCACACCCTGCTCATGCCCCGTGTCTCCCTTGTTCCCCCCGACCCCCTGCTCATGCCCTGTGTCTCCCCTGTTCCCTCCACCCCCGCTCATGCCCCGTGTCTACCTCCCATTCCCCCCACCCTCTGCTCATGCCCCGTGTCTACCTGACCTTCCCCCCACCCCCCACTCATGCCCCGTGTCTCCCTCCCATTCCCCCCCACCCTCCACTCATTCCCCGTGTCTACCTGACATTCCTCCCCACCACCCGCTCATGCCCTGTGTCTCCATCCCGTTCCCCCCACTACCCGCTCATGCCCTGTGTCTCCCTCCTTTTCCCCCCACCTCCGCTCATGCCCCGTGTCTCCCCTGTTCCCCCACCCCCTGCTCATGCCCTGTGTCTCCCCTGTCCCCCCCACCCCCCGCTCATGCCCCGTGTCTCCCCTGTTCCCCCCCACCCCCTGCTCATGCCCTGTGTCTCCCCTGTTCCCCCATCCCCCGCTCATGCCCCGTGTCTACCTCAACATTCCCCCCACCCTCTGCTCATGCCCCGTGTCTACTTGACCTTCCCCCACTCATGCCCCGTGTCGCCCTCCCATTCCCCCCCAGCCTCCGCTCATTCCCCGTGTCTACCTGACGTTCCCCCCCAACCCCCGCTCATGCCCTGTGTCTCCCTCCCGTTCCCCCCACCCCCCGCTCATGCCCCGTGTCTCCCTCCTTTTCCCCCCACCCCCGCTCATGCGCCGTGTCTCCCCTGTTACCCCCCACCCCCCGCTCATCCCCTGTGTCTCCCTCCTTTTCCCCCCACCCCCTGCTCATGCCCCGTGTCTCCCTCCTGTACCCCCCACCCCCACTCATGCCCCGTGTCCCCCTCCTTTTTCCCCCCTCTCATGCTCATGCCCCAAGTCTCCCCTGTTCCCCCCCACTCATGCCCAGTGTCTCCCTCCCGTTCCCCCCACCCCCCGCTCATGCCCCGTGTCTCCCTCCCATTCCCCCCACCACGCTCATGCCCTGTGTCTCCCTCATGTATCCCCCGACCCCCTGCTCATGCCCCGTGTCTCCCTCCTGTACCCCACACCCCCGCTCATGCCCAGTGTCTCCCTCCCGTTCCCCCCACCCAGCGCTCATGTCCCGTGTCTACCTCCCGGTCCCCCCACCCCCGCTCATGCCCCGGTCTCCCTACTGTACCCCCATCCCCACTCATGCTCTGTGTCTCACTCCTGTTCCCCCCAACCCCCGCTCAGCCCCGTGTCTCCCCTGTTCCCCCCACCCCCTGCTCATGCCCCGTGTCTCCCCTGTTCCCCCCCACCCCCGCTCATGCCCCGTGTCTCCCTCCTTTTCCCCCCCGCACCCGCTCATGCCCCGTGTCTACCCTGTTCCCCCCTCTCATGCCCCATGTCTCCCTCCTGTACCCCCCACCCCAGCTCATGCCCAGTGTCTCCCTCCCATTCCCCCCACCCAGCGCTCATGCCCTTTGTCTACCTCCCGTTCCCCCCACCCCTGCTCATGCCCCGGTCTCCCTCCTGTACCCCCCACCCCCCACTCATGCTCCGTGTCTCCCTCCTGTTCCCCCACCCCCTGTTCATGCCCCGTGTCTCCACTGTTCCCCCCACCCCGTTCATGCCTTGTGTCTCCCTCCCATTCCCCCACCCCCCGCTCAGCCCCGTGTCTCCCCTGTTTCCCCACCCCCTGCTCATGCCACATGTCTCCCCTGTTCCCTCCCACCCCCTGCTCATGCCCCGTGTCTCCCCTGTTCCCCCCACCCCCCTGCTCATGCCTCGTGTCAGCCCTGTGCCCCCCACCACCCGGTCATGCCCGGTGTCTCCCCTGTTCCCCCCACCCCCTGCTCATGTCCCGTGTCTACCTTCCATTCCCCCCCACCCTTCGCTCATGCCCCGTGTCTACCTGACGTTCCCCCCACCTCCCGCTCATGCCCTGTGTCTCCCCAGTTCCCCCCTACCCCCCGCTCATGCCCGTGTCTCCCCTGTTCCCCCCCACTCCCCGCTCATGCCCTGTGTCTCCCCTGTTCCCCCAGCTCATGCCCTGTGTCTCCCTTCTTTCCCCCCACCCCCCGCTCATGCCCCGTGTCTCCCTCCTGTAATCCCCACCCCCCGCTCATGCCCTGTGTCTCCCTCCTGTACACCCCCACCCCCTGCTCATGCCCAGTGTCTCCCTCCCATTCTCCCCCACCCCCCGCTCATGCCCCGTGTCGACCTCCCGTACCCCCCACTCTCCGCTCATGCCCTATGTCTCCCTCCTGTACCCCCCACCCCCCGCTCATGCCCCGTGTCTCCCTCCCGTTCCCCCCACCCACCGCTCATGCCCCGTGTCTCCACTGTTCCCCCACACCCTGCTAATGCCCCGTGTCTCCCCTGTTCCCCCCACCCCCTGCTCATGCCCCGTGTCTTCCCTGTTCCTCCCACCCCCCGCTCATGCCCTGTGTCTACCTCCCATTCTCCCCCACCCCTCGCCCATGCCCCGTGTCTACCTGACGTTCCCCCCACCCCCTGCTCATGTCCCGTGTTTTACTCCAGTTCCCCCCTCGCTCATGCCCTGTGTCCCATGTCTCTCTCCCATTCCCCCACCCCCGCTCATGCCCCGTGTCTTCCCTGTTCCCCCCACCCCCTGCTCATGCCCCGTGTCTCCCCTGTTCCCCCCCACCCCCGCTCATGCCCTGTGTCTCCCTCCTGTTCCCCCCACTCCCCACTCATGCCCCGTGTCTCTTTCCTGTTCCCCCACCCCACCGCTCATGCCCTGTGTCTGCCTCCTTTTCCCCCCACGCTCATGCCCCATGTCTTCCTCCTGGTCCCTTCGCTCAAGCCCTGTGTCTTCCTCTTGTCCCCCCATCCTATGATGCCTCTTGTTGACCTCTTGTTCCCCCACCCCCGCTGATGCCCTGTTGTGTTCTCTTTATACACCCCGCCTTCCCTTTCCATGGTGGCCATCTTGTAAAAGATTTTCCTTCCTACCCGGGGCGCCGCAGGGTAAAATCTTTTTAATACCACCCGGGGGGGACCTAGGATGCTAGTGGTCTTCATCTATTGAAAAGGACATTATGGCTACGTTGCACTAATAAAAAGCTATGAAATTCAGTAAAAAAAATGTGTTAAAGGGATGTTATGGATAAGTTGCACTAATAAAAACCTATGAAATTCAATGAAAAAACTTTGTTAAAAGGGACGTTATGGTTCAAAGTAAAACCGAAAAACTCCTGAAATTCAGCAGTTATGGTAAGATAAGCAACCATAACTCGCGCCACCGTGCACTGCTAAGACTAACACCCACGCCATCAATCCGTGAAAAAATTACTTGAGAATTTGGAAACATGTCCATGACCTTCCCAAGTCCTTCTTTCATTGCAAATTGCAAAGAAATTCCAGACACATGTCCTAAACTGTTCCCTCCACAATGAATTACAATTATGTCTGGATTTTGCTCTGTCTCCAAAGTAGCACAGAGAGGTAGCAAGTCCAACCATTTCATTTCACGTACTCCATGCCAGTGCACTTCCACATGTGGGAATCCAAGATCTACAGCTACTCCATAGATTTCTGCATTCACCTTCAAGCAATGTATCCACGAGTCTCCCAAAATCCAAACAATCAGTTTTCTGAAACACACAGCCATAGCTATCTGTTCTTCTCTCAGCAAAAAGAGTATCTGAGAAACTCTCTCCTGGCATAACACACCCACTAAACTTTCCTGCCCAATCCCTTTCTCTGCTCATTCTCATTTGCATGGCTCCCCAACCCAAAATCCCCGGATGTAACACCCGATGTCCGCGGACAACCGCCATGTCCACGGACATATCGTAACATGGACAGCCCTTCTACCATTTCCATTTCACTTCCTGTGCCATTCCCTCATTGGATATAGCTAAGAAGTCACATGAACATCCACCAATCAAATCCAAGACCTCTACATCTAACTGCATCAGCATAGATCAGCACTTCAAATGTACTGTTAATCTCTCTGAGTACAAGTGTCATATCATTGGAAAGCACCTTCTACCAGAAATACTCTACATGTTTCCAAATTTTCTACTTGCAGCTGCATGCATATCCATATGCATGAACACAAACTACAGATATGCATATTTTCTGTATAGTACATGTACAATTCTTATAGATTCATATAAACAGATTAACTGACTTTTAGCCTGTAAGATCTATAAAATGAATTTACTGTCATGTTTTCCATCTCCTAAAATCAACTGCCACTTCCACACCTATCTACTATTTAACTTCTTTTTACACATACATTTTCAAAGCATGTTGAACTAACATATTTAAAGTACAATATGAAGAGTTAACATACTCAAACAAAATTGCATGCACACAGTATGTTCAAATATCAAACAACAATACTTGTACAAAAACATTAAAATATATTTACTTAAATTTATATAGTGCGCAAGCAGCACATGGCATTGAGGCACTGTTACTTACAAGAGCTTAGTTACTGAAATAGTGGTATTCAGTGTTACATTATGAATTCCACAAGGCATACAAATGATATTTTGGTTGGTACAGTTAGTCATTACAATACAGTTTATGCATTAAGAACATATGATATGTATCCAACTGGTGTGACACATCTTATGTGAATAAGATAGTTTTCATGATTTTGAGGAAGGCGCTGAGGGTCAATGTCAATTAAAAAATTCAATGTCTAAATTAAAAACAGTGCTATATACAAACAAAATTACTAATTTGTTTCCTTTACAATTGCAGTGAAGAGCATTCTCCTGAAAAGAAGCAGCTGAATTTGAAGTACAAAGAACAACTAAGAAGAAACCTGCTCATTTCAGAAAAAAACTAAGTTGAATACCACCATATTATTTATACTATTATTCAAACACACTGCAAGGTTAATTCATGCTATTTCTGTGCCTAAAAACAGAGATTGTGCACCATTCTGTCTACAAATCCCCATTTCTTAAACAGAGATTTACACGCAGAATGGCACACAATTTCAAATTTTTTGACACACAAATGACCCAACTCAGCCCCTAGAATTTTGATATTATAGAACAAACAACCGTTTTAATTGTATACCATTAGATTTACTATTTCTACTTCTCCACACCACTAGCTTACTTTCTACTTTGATCTGAACACCAGTTTAGTAGCACATAAATTCAAGAATACCGATCCCAATTAGTTGTAGTTGCCCAATGCACAATCACACACCATTACATACATCTTTATCATTTTACTCAGACACTCATGCACACAGCACACATACATCAAGAACACCCCAACCCATAGCTTCTTTATTTTTTTCAACAGACCCTAAAGAATGCCTACCAAAAATCAAGTCCGTAAAAAGCAACAGAGAAGCAAAGCAAATGAAAATAGAAGTGTCCAAAACAAGCATCCATCTCTAGCAGATTTTGTAAAAAAAAGTTAAAACAAAACAGCTAATACAGTCATTTAACGAAACAAAACAAGCTTCAACTACAGAAACTTTGCCTCCTCTATCAAAATGTAAAACAATTAACAAAAAATCAGCTACCGCTACAGATAAAACTGCTCCTATAAATCTTGATATAGTGCAAAGTAAGCATACCAAAAAAAGTATTTTAACAAAAATGTTCCGTCACAGAGTCCTTCAAAATCTTATAAAAACAGGCGAGAAATCAGGCTCAACCGTTAAAATCTATTGTAGGAAATTAATTTTAGAAGAGTTGATAGACAGTGCAATCCTTCTCAAAAGAAAGTTATTTATTTTAGTGTTAAACAAAATGAAACCACTAACAAAACTAATGACTAAATTACAAAAAAGACTTCTCAATAAACTAAATGTCAACAGAAATAACTTCTTAAGAATCTGTGGAGGTGAATGGAGTCACACTACGAGCACAGAACCATACTTTAATGAAGAAGCATACAAGGAAAAGCAAACAAATACAGTTGCCATAGATAGCAGTGGACGAGGTTATGAAAAAGTGAATAATACCATAATGGAACAAGAAATACTGCTTACAAAAATATCCCCAGAAAACTTAGAATGACCTCTCCATTCAAATGAATCAGAACATCTAGTATACAAATGGCCAAGCACGTCAATGTGTAACATTCCCAAAAAATCTTTCAAGTCTTTACGCCAATTCCTCAATCAATATGTGAAAGGCAAAGACAAAAACAAAATTAAACTACTGCAAAATATGAATACCTATCCAGTGCGCAAGTACACAGGACTACAAGGACATTCATTGGCCTGCATTTCAGGACCTACTTGCAAAACCACCTTCCATTATATCAAAATGATATCAACACATCATTCAACTATAAGAAATCTAGTCTATAAACTGTACTATGCTAAAAGTCCTGCTTTAGCACTCACCAATTTAAATAACATTCTTCTACATGGTACAGCAAAAGACCTACTTAAAGAAATCAACTATATCCAGAAAAAATATTTTGGAAGTGAAAGCCACTGACAGAATGAAATAGCTTTAAAGCAAATTAGCAACAATTCTATGCATGGCAACCTTCTACTACACACATACAAAAAAGAAATACTGAAATTTAAAAGTACATCTGTTGAAGTACCAAACCATGTGTGTGTATGTTGCCGTAGAACTTTTTATAAAAGTAACACAAAAACTGTAGACCTAACATACAAAATGGAAGACAATGAAGATTCTAAAAAGTTTGAATTAGCTCTCTACCTTATAGCAGAAAATAAATACAAAATAACTGACCCCTTAATACTTTGCAGTTACTGCACTACAAAACTTGACAACAACCAAACTCCTTCACGTGCTATCACAAATCATTTGGAATTATTTCCACTACCAAAACCCCTACAACAACCCAATTTATATGAGAGCATCATAATTCAAACAGTGCACCAATTTCAAGCAATAATACGCCTTCAACCAAAAACAGCAAAATTACCTCCCTCTGAATTAGTGAAAGGTATTCGGGGAAAAGTAGTGTATTTACCATTAGATCTAAAAGAAAATGCGCACACTCTAGGAGTGCAACGTCCAATGGAGCAATCTTTAATTATCTTATTAAATGGTGTACCTACAAAAGACAAAAAAAATTGGCAACAAGTGGTAGATTTACATAAAGTTAGACAAGCCATACAATATCAAACAGACAATAATGAATACTACAAAGAAATTAATATTGAAGAAAACTTGAAGGATACCACTGAAATAATTCAAGAGACACAGGAAGCTGGTCAATTTGAGCTCCTAGATCCTGCTACAATATCCAATACTTTAGACGATTATACAATTCACCCATTGCACTCTAATGACACTGTAGAAGATGCACTAGAAACATACCAAATGCGTCAAACAAAAGGATCACCAATCAGCATATGGGAAAAAAGTATAGAAGTACGTGCTTTTCCTCTACTCTTTCCTACTAGCAAAGGAGGAAGGTACGATGATAGACCTATTCAAATAACAGCATCAGAATACCGCTCATTACGGATGTATTCTGAAGATCCCAGATTTAGACAAAATGTGGAATACATTTTCCACCTACACTTTGAAAGTGAACTAGCAACTTTATGTTACGGAGTTGCACACACATTAAAACCAGGAGTCCACTTTCAAAATATGTCAGCTACACAATTATTACAAAAAGTTCAACAAAAAGATGAGGTTTAACAATCAAGCATTACAAATCTGTTAGCAAACATGCGTGGTACTAAAGAGACACATACTACCTAAACAAGAGTACTACTTTGGAAATCATGTGTGCTGCATCCCTTTTCCCTGGACTGTTTATATTCGTATGGGAGGTTGGCAAATTCTGGTACAAAATTGGTGACTCTAGTGATTTCTAAGTCAGTGTTGGTTAATTGGATTCTGGGGTGTGGGCAATCCTTGTATTTGTATGATTCGGCCTCTATTTGGCTGAATCCAGGTTTAGAAATTAATAATACAATGCTTAATTGGAGGGGCTGGGCTAACAGGGGCATTCTGAAAATAGGGGATGTATGGAGAGGGGGGAGGATGGTTCCGTTTGAAGAATTAACTAATCGTTATAGTCTGCATAATAGAGAGGTGGGTAGATATGGGCTTTTGGAGCGGTTGCTGATGGAAAGATTGCAAATGTTGAGCGGACCTTTGAGTGGTAGACCTCAGATTTGTGAGATTTTTGCTACGTCTCCTAGGACAGTTTCTACATATGTTAGGTTGATGCCTTTGCAGGACTGTATGAGGAGTTCGTGGGGTCAGTTGCAAATGAAGTGGGTGTCTGAATTGGAAACTGATCTTTCTGATGGCTTGTGGGATAATAGCTGGAGGGCTTCGGTGAGGGCCAAGGTTGATTTAAATCTGAGGTATATTCACCAACGTCTTTTAGGCCGTATTTATTGGACACCAGTGAAAATGAAGGAGAGAGGCTTGGCTGATGTAGATCTGTGCTGGGGGTGTGGGGGCTTGAGAGGGACCTATCTACATATGCTCTGGGAGTGTAGTAGAGTGCTGGACTTTTGGAGAGAAGTTTTGGATTGCATTGATATGGTAACTAGTATGACACTGCCTCGGACTTTTCTGTCAATGATTTTCCTTTCAACTGATTGTCGAAGTGTGGAGATGTGGGATTGTTCGGAATGGATTGATAGAGCATTGTTGATGGCCATAAAACAAATAATGAAGGTGTGGAAATCCAGAAAGAAGCCACATTGCGAGAACTGGGTGTCGGATATGCGGACGCTCTCTTGGTATGAGAAGACTCAGGCAGTTCGACAACATCGGGAAACTGAGTACGAGGAGAGATGGGGGCCATTCAGGGATTTATTTGGATGAGGTGTAGGCTTTGGTTTATTTTGTGGATATTGAGGTTGGGGATTGGTAGGGGTTTGTTTTGTCCTTTTTTTTTGTTTGTGTTTTGTGTTATCACATCTTGCCATGAGATAGGAGGGTGGGGATGTTTTCGGATTTCGTTTTGAATAGCTGTTACTTTACTAGTAATTTGCATTTTGATGCACTGATGTATATGGAGTAATCTTTTGCTTGTTCCCATTCTGTTGTTACTCAGTTGTATTATGTTTTGTATAATTATTAAATAAAGTTGATATAAAAAAAACAAATAAAAAAAAAATATTACAAAAAGTGCAACAAAAACAAAAAGATGAGGTTTTACAATCAAATATTACAAATCTATTAGCAAATATGCGTGGTACTAAAGAGTACTGGTTTTGACGTCACGGAGATGTACGTTGTATGATCAGAAACCTTGGCCCACCCACTTGGTTTGTTACATTAAGTTGTGCAGAATATGCATGGGAAGATTTACAAGATTTCCTATGCATATCAAACAAACACAAAACAAATATAGATATACTAACACCTGGAGAACTTTGTTCTCTAGTTCCTGTTAATGTTTCAAGATATTTTCACCATCGCTTCATTACTATGCTACACTTTATTTGTAATAAAACTGCTCCTCCACTCTTCTGGAGAAAAGAATACCAAGCCACAGGAGCACCATATAACCACATGCTGTTATGGATTAAAGATGCTCCTAAATTTGGTCAAGACAGTGATGCCACTGTTTTACAGTTTATTGAAAAATATGTCACTTGTGAAATTCCATCAGAAGCAACAAATAGTGACCTTCATGCACACATTTTACAATTTCAAAGACACAAATGTGGCAAATATTGTTGTCGAAAATACAAAAACAAAGGGAAATACTACACCAAATGCCGATTTGGTTTCCCTAGACTGGTTACAAAAACAGGTCAAATGAACAACTTCATGTCTTCAGTTAGACATAGGGCCTCATTACGACCCAGGCGGTAAGTTACCGCCTGGGCCGTGACTTTACCACCATGGCGTAAACTACGCGTACGCCATGGTGGTTGGCGGATTTACCGCCGCATTCCAACCTTGGCGGGGCGGTAAATCCCCATTTTCCCATTTTCCCTTCCCCATTCCCATTTTGCCCCATAGGGCATAATGGGAGTGGGGAAGGCGTTAATTACGCCACCGTAAATTACGGTGGCGTAATTAACATCAAGGTCCCTTAGCGCCATGGATTTTAACACCTGCTAAAAGCAGGTGTTAAAACCTCCATGGCGCTAAGGGACCTCGGAATCAGGCGGTAAGGGTCGGCGCTGTTTACGCTGCCGTAAAACCCTTACCGCCTGAGTCGTAATGAGGCCCATAGTGTTAAAGGAAAATCACCTAAAAATACATATTACATAAAATGAACAGAAGAAGAAAAATATATCAATGATTACAATGCAATCATTGCCCACTTATGTAATGCAAACATATATGTGCAGTACATTTTAGACAATTACACTGCAGCTGCACGATTTGTTACAGCATACTTAACAAAAGCAGAAAAAACAGTGCTCCAAGACCCCTGGAATGACCTGTCATCCGACAAAACACTTTCTCAGAAATTATACAGCTTGGGCATAAAAATGCTCTCCCATAGAGAATGTGGCTCCTATGAAGCAGCAGATCTTTTAACTGGTACTGCTTTGTATGGAAAATCTGAAAATATAGTATGGCTAAGTCTTGGTCCTGCTAAATCTAGAAAAAGAGTTCTAAAATCATACGAAGATATAGAAACAATAGCCAAACATGATCCCTACAGCCAAGACATTTTAAAAAACAATTTACTGGACACATACTACCCAAACAGAAGTAACACTTTGGAAACCATGTGTCTATACCACATAGCCCAAAACTTCTATACCACATAGCCCAAAACTTCACATACAAAAATAATATAAAACCCGATGAAACAAAAGGTAAATACAGAGTGACAAATTTTGAAGGCAGTTTATTAAAACTCACCAAACGAAATTTAATTAATCATATCAAATTGTCATTAAAGACTCCTCAACATAAAGAACTATATTACATGTCCCTGCTACAATTCTTTAAACCATGGAGAAAAGAAGAAGAAATACTAGATAACTATGACTCATGTGAAGACGCTTTCAAAGCAAATGAAAGCACTATAACTGATGTAAACTTTACACAGCACAAAACAATGTTGCACAATGAACAGCAACACGAAGAAGAACTCCAGGCCCAACTAGATAAGGACACTCCTGACAGTAGTCAACGTTCAGTAACAGAAAGCCAAGAACCACTGGGAGAGCCACTAATAACAAATGAGGCAGAATTAGCTATGATAGAAGTAGAAAACACCATGTGTCAGTATGAAGATAAAGAAGACTTAACTATACTACAATCGAAACTAAACAATGAGCAACGTAGCATTTTTCAAGAAGTAACAAAAGAAATTGCACATGGTGTACAACATGAAAACAAAGAATGCACCTGTTAAAATTACAAACCTATACTACTGTACGTCAGTGGTGAAGCTGGTTCTGGCAAAACATTCTTAATGAAAATCATCAGTAAATTCCTTCAACAATTGACAAACAACAAACTGTCAGCTGTTGTCAATGCCCCCACAGGTTTAGCTGCCTACAACATAGGCGGTGTCACTTTACACCGATTACTACTCCTGCCAGTAGAACACCAAAACAAATTAGACTATTACAAACTTTCTACAAAAGCTGCAATGGAACTACGCAGAGTATTAAAACAAATGAAAATGCTACTAATAGATGAAGTGAGCATGGTCTCCAACCTAATGTTGGCTTTGATTCACCTCAGATTACAAGAAGTACTCAAAACAAACTACGAAGAGCTCTTTGCAGGAAAACACATTATTGTTTTCGAAGATCTTCTTCAATTGACACCAGTGAAAGGTGAGCCTATTTTTAAAATTTTAGGACACAAACTCTGCCGTAAAACTGTTGGAAGCATAGGAAATGTCAACCTTTGGCAACATTTCCAATACATAGAATTAACAGAACACATGCAACAATCTGCAGATCTCACTTATGCCAACATCTTAAAAAGTATTAGAGTTGGTATACTATCTCAAGAAGCACAATCAATATTGAAAACCCGGCACATTCATGCACTTTATGGCGATAATGCATGTGCTACAGATGTTATGGAACAATTAGCCCACAAAAATGTCAATTGTATGGCCTTAATGCCAACTCTTGCAAGCTGTTTCAAATTCAATGAAACAATGTCAAAAAAAGAAATGCAACCAACATTGGAAATTAGCACCACAGACAAACTAGACATACATGGTATGACACTACCCATGTGTGAAGAAGCCACAACAAGACTAAATAGTTTAGAAAATTCAATCTCCAACAAAGCTGGATTGGAAAGAAATATAAAAAATTATCCTTAAATTGCAGAGTAATGCTTAAACGTAACCTTGACGTGGACCAAGGACTAGTTAAAGGAGCACTGGGTACAGTTGTTGGCTTTCAAACATACCCACATGACAACAACATTCAGTTTGTCAATATTCTCTTTGACAAACTTTCAGAAGTAAAAAGGATAGGACGCTCAACAGCTCGATTCCTTCTCTTCAAAGACATATATGTATGCAGAGAACAATTTTCTCTAACTCTTGCATACGCAGTCACCATTAATAAATCAAAAGGTCTTACCCTAGACAAAACATTAATAGACATTGGTAACACAGGGCCTCATTACAAATCAGGCGGTCCGGAAATAACGGTGGTGGTAAACCCTCCGCCACCGTTGCTTCTGGACGCCTGATCCCGACTTCTGCACGGCAGGAGGTAATGTTCCCGCCAGGTTTGACCTGGCGGGTTTAACACCGCCCGCCTGCAGGCGGACGAGGAAACACCGGCAGCATTACGAGATGCTGCCAGTGTTTCCATGATCCCCATTCCCATTGAGTCCCATAAAAACCGGGGTTGTAATGTCCCGGTAATTCCGGGAATCACGGAGGCGGAATGGAAATACGAATCCGGCGGTAACCAGGCGGTTTTACCGCCTCGGTTACCGCCGGACTCGTAATGAGGCCCCCAGTCTTTAAAGAAGGCATGAGCTACGTAGAACTATCATGCTTACATACACTTGACGGTCTATTTCTAATCAACTTTGATGCAAGTAAACTAAACGCTGATATTCCTTGCATTTTAGAATACAATAGACTTTGTTCACTATACACCCCCCATCTAAAAACATATCCTGTTCCACAAAAAGTAAAACGTTGTAAAAGAAAACTAAATCAAACAGAAATACAACAGGATATGACTGCAAATCCTCCAAAGAGAGTAAAAGAAACTAATACTTCATCAAGTACCACAAGCAAAAAAGAACTAATTAGGGAAAGTAAACCAGGCACTTTGTCAAAGAAGGAAGACAAACTCAAAAAAATCACTCAGATACAGAATTACCTGGTCCATTTAAACTCTCAAATATAATTGGTGTAAATTGCTACGCAAATGTAGCAATGAATATTCTATTTCAATTACCACCAATTGTTGAAAACATATACTTACACAGTACAAACCAATTGCGTTTGCAAATGTTAGTACTTCATAGAAATGCAACAAACAATCCTAATAACACATATACAGGCCAATTCTGGGAATTCATGTGCGCCGAAAATTCCGACGCAGAGGTGCCAAAACGTGCAAAAATCGCAGGGAAACCAGCGCACATCGATTCATGGAAGTCCGTGCGCGAGAAAAATATTGGATGTGCGCTGAAAAAGTGTGCCTTGCACGCCGGCGCACAGGCCATCCAACGGCGTGCCCCACGGCTGCTGCGAAATCGCACATTGCGCAGCGCACATTACAAAAGTAGGCGGAACACAGGGCGTAACACTCGGAATGGGGAACAACGCGTGAAAATATGGGCGTCACGGGGGAAGTACAGGAGGCAAGTGCGCGGAACGCCCACACGCTCGCCTACAACTCGTATTCATGGAATCGAATAGGGCAAACCAGCGCACGGTCAAAGACGCGCACAGGGCCAAACAAGTACGCCACAAGAAAGCAGGCAGTAGCGTCCCTGCGCCTGAAATAAATGTGCGCCAAAATGTGCGCTAACAAAAAGCACCCATATACAGCTATGATGAATGATCCATACTGTGGCCCTCTAGGACAAATGAGGTGCAAAGGGGTACCGACAAACACGGACACCCGCTGTGTAAATAATATCTTGTGCGTGTATTCCGGGGTGCGCGGGAAGTTCCACACGCGAATTTGCAGGGTATGTGTATTTCGGTGTGCGCGTGAAGTTCCACACGCAATTTCAGCAGGGTACGTGTACTCCGGGTGCGCGGGAAATTCCACACGCGAATCCAGCAGACTACGTGTATTTCGGGGGTGCCGGGGAGTCCCACACGTGAATTGGCCATGTGGGTCCTCCCAGCTGTTCCCTCTACACCCTCCACGGCCCCTGCAGGCGGCCCACACCACAGGGGACTACCCTGCACCCCTGCACATGTCCCGCAGACAGCCCATCCACCATGGCCATGCGCCCCAGCCAACCCACATGTCACCTTGCACTACTGCCCACCAACGCATGCCTCCCAGCACCCCCACACCCCAGCAGTGCAGGGCACCCCCCACTAGGGCCCCACTCCTGTCCCCCTGCACCCCCACCCACCAGCAGTCAGGGGCACCCTCCACCAGGCCCCCACTCATGTCCAACTCATGTCCCCCTGCACCCCCACCCCCCAGCACTGTAGGGCACCCTCCAACAGGCCCCCACTTCTGTCTCCCTGCACCCCCACCCCCAGCACTGTGGGGCACCCTCCACCAGGCCCCCACTCATGTCTCCCACCCCCCTCCACCCCCAAGCAGTGCGATTTGCCTGGGTACGTGTATTCCAGGGGTGCGCGGGTAGTCTTACACGCGATTTCATCAGGGTACGTCTATTATGGGTCCGCGTGAACTTCCACACGCGATATCAGCAGGGTACGTGTATTACGGGGTTCGCGGGAAGTTCCACACGCGATTGCCCTGGGTATGTGTATTTCGGGGTGTGCGGGAAGTTTCACACGCAAATTTTCAAGGTACGTGTATTTCGGTGTGCGCGTGAAGTTCCACACGCAATTTCAGCAGGGTACGTGTACTCCGGGTGCGCGGGAAATTCCAAACGTGAATCCAGCAGCCTATGTGTATTTCGGGGGTGCCGGGGAGTCCCACACGTGAATTGGCCATGTGGGTCCTCCCAGCTGTTCCCTCTACACCCTCCACGGCCCCTGCAGGCGGCCCACACCACAGGGGACTACCCTGCACCCCTGCACATGTCTGGCAGGCAGCCCATCCACCATGGCCATGCGCCCCAGCCAACCCACATGTCACCTTGCACCACTGCCCACCAACGCAAGTCTCCCAGACCCCCACCCCCCAGCATCCAGGGGAACCCTCCACCAGGCCCCCACTCATGTCCCCCTGCACCCCCACCCCCCTGCATCCAGGGGCACCCTCCACCAGGCCTCCACTCCTGTCTCTCAGCACCCACATCCCCCAGCACTGTAGGGCACCCTCCACCATGCCCCCACTCCTGTCCCCCTGCACCCCCACCCCCTGCATCCAGGGGCACCCTCCACCATGCCCCCACTCCTGTCTCCCAGCACCCACACCCCCCAGCACTGTAGGGCACCCTCCACCAGGCCCACACTCCTGTCCCCCTGCACCCCCACCCCCTGCATCCAGGGGCACCCTCCACCATGCCCCCACTCCTGTCTCCCTGCACCCCACCCCCCAGCAGTGCAGGGCACCCTCCACCAGGCCCCCACTCCTGTCCCCCTGCACCCCCACCCCCCAGCACTGTAGGGCACCCTCCACCAGGCCCCAACTCCTGTCTCCCTGCACCCCCACCCTCCAGCAGTGCAGGACACCCTCCACCAGGCCCCCACTCCTGTCTCCCAGCAGCACCCACACCCCCCAGCACTGTAGGGCACCCTCCACCAGGCCCCCACTCCTGTCCCCCTGCTCCCCCACCCCCCTGCATCCAGGGACACCCTCCATCATGCCCCCACTCTTGTCTCCCTGCACCCCCACCCCCCAGCAGTGCAGGGCACCCTCCACCAGGCCCCCACTCCTGTCCCCCTGCACCCCCGCCCCCCATCACTGTAGGGCACCCTCCACCAGGCCCCCACTCCTGTCCCCCTGCACCCCCACCCCCCTGCATCCAGGGACACCCTCCATCATGCCCCCACTCTTGTCTCCCTGCACCCCCACCCCCCAGCAGTGCAGGGCACCCTCCACCAGGCCCCCACTCCTTTCCCCCTGCACCCCCGCCCCCCAGCACTGTAGGGCACCCTCCACCAGGCACCCACTCATGTCCAACTCATGTTCCCCTGCACCCCCACCCCCCTGCATCCAGGGGCACCCTCCACCAGGCCCCCACTCATATCTCCCAGCACCCCCACCCCCCAGCATCCAGGGGCACCCTCCTCCAGGCCCCCACTCATGTCTCCCTGCACCCCCACCCCCCAGCATCCAAGGGCACCCTCCACCAGGCCCCACTCATGTCCAACTCATGTCCCCCTGCACCCCCACCCCCCTGCATCAAGGGGCACCCTCCACCAGGCCCCCACTCATGTCTCCCAGCACCCCCACCCCCCAGCATCCAGGGGCACCCTCCACAAGGCCCCCACTCATGTCCAACTCATGTCCCCCTGCACCCCCACCCCCCTGCATCCAAGGGCACCCTCCACCAGGCCCCACTCATGTCCAACTCATGTCCCCCTGCACCCCCACCCCCCTGCATCAAGGGGCACCCTCCACCAGGCCCCCACCCATGTCCAACTCATGTCCCCCTGCACTCTCACCCCCCTGCACCCAGGGGCACCCTCCACCAGGCCCCAACTTATGTCCCCCCGCACCCCCACCCCCAGCACTGTAGGGTACCCTCCACCAGGCCCCCACTCCTGTCTCCCAGCACCCACACCCCCCAGCACTGTAGGGCACCCTCCACCAGGCCCCCACTCCTGTCCCCCTGCACCCCCACCCCCCTGCATCCAGGGGCACCCTCCACCATGCCCCCTCTCCTGTCTCCCTGCACCCCCACCCCCCAGCAGTGCAGGGCACCCTCCACCAGGCTCCCACTCCTGTCCCCCTGCACCTCCACCCCCCAGCACTGTAGGGCACTCTCCACCAGGTCCCCACTCCTGTCCTCCTGCACCCCCACCCCCCTGCATCCAGGGGCACCCTCCACCATGCCCCCACTCCTGTCTCCCTGCACCCCCACCACCCAGCAGTGCAGGGCTCAGTCTACCAGGCCCCCACTCATGTCCAACTCATGTCCCCCTGCACCCCCACACCCCAGCACTGTAGGGCACCCTCCACCAGGCCCCCACTCCGGTCTCCCAGCACCCACACCCCCCAGCACTATAGGGCACCCTCCACCAGGCCCCCACTCCTGTCCCCCTGCACCCCCACCTCCCTGCATCCAGGGGCACCCTCCACCATGCCCCCACTCCTGTCTCCCTGCACCCCCCCCAACAGTGCAGGGCACCCTCCACCAGGCCCCCACTCATGTCCCCCTGCACTCCCACCCCCAAGCACTGTAGGGCACACTCCACCAGGCCCCCACTCATGTCCAACTCATGTTCCCCTGCACCCCCATCCCCCTGCATCCAGGGGCACCCTCCACAAGGCCCCCACTCATGTCTCCCAGCACCCCCACCCCCCAGCATCCAGGGGCACCCTCCACAAGGCCCCCACTCATGTCCAACTCATGTCCCCCTGCACACCATCCCCCTGTATCCAGGGGCACCCTCCACCAGGCCCCCACTCATGTCTCCCAGCACCCCCACCCCCCAGCATCCAGGGGCACCCTCCACCAAGGCCCCCACTTATGTCTCCCAGCACCCCCACCCCCCAGCATCCAGGGGCACCCTCCTCCAGGCCCCCACTCATGTCTCCCTGCACCCCCACCCCCCAGCACTGTAGGGCACACTCCACCAGGCCCCCACTCATGTCCAACACATGTCCCCCTGCACCCCCATCCCCCTGCATCCAGGGGCACCCTCCACCAGGCCCCACTCATGTCCAACTCATGTCCCCCTGCACCCCCACCCCCCTGCATCAAGGGGCACCCTCCACAAGGCCCCCACTCATGTCCAACTCATGTCCCCCTGCACCCCCACCCCCCTGCATCCAAGGGCACCCTCCACCAGGCCCCACTCATGTCCAACTCATGTCCCCCTGCACCCCCACCCCCCTGCATCAAGGGGCACCCTCCACCAGGCCCCCACTCATGTCCAACTCATGTCCCCCTGCACTCTCACCCCCCTGCATCCAAGGGCACCCTCCACCAGGCCCCACTCATGTCCAACTCATGTCCCCCTGCACCCCCACCCCCCTGCATCAAGGGGCACCCTCCACCAGGCCCCCACTCATGTCCAACACATGTCCCCCTGCACCCCCATCCCCCTGCATCCAGGGGCACCCTCCACCAGGCCCCCACTCATGTCTCCCAGCACCCCCACCCCCCAGCATCCAGGGGCACCCTCCACAAGGCCCCCACTCATGTCCAACTCATGTCCCCCTGCACCCCCACCCCCCTGCATCCAAGGGCACCCTCCACCAGGCCCCACTCATGTCCAACTCATGTCCCCCTGCACCCCCACCCCCCTGCATCAAGGGGCACCCTCCACCAGGCCCCCACTCATGTCCAACTCATGTCCCCCTGCACTCTCACCCCCCTGCACCCATGGGCTCCCTCCACCAGGCCCCAACTTATGTCCCCCTGCACCCCCACCCCCAGCACTGTAGGGTACCCTCCACCAGGCCCCCACTCCTGTCTCCCAGCACCCACACCCCCCAGCACTGTAGGGCACCCTCCACCAGGCCCCCACTCCTGTCCCCCTGCACCCCCACCCCCCTGCATCCAGGGGCACCCTCCACCATGCCCCCTCTCCTGTCTCCCTGCACCCCCACCCCCCAGCAGTGCAGGGCACCCTCCACCAGGCTCCCACTCCTGTCCCCCTGCACCTCCACCCCCCAGCACTGTAGGGCACCCTCCACCAGGTCCCCACTCCTGTCCCCCTGCACCCCCACCCCCCTGCATCCAGGGGCACCCTCCACCATGCCCCCACTCCTGTCTCCCTGCACCCCCACCACCCAGCAGTGCAGGGCTCAGTCTACCAGGGCCCCACTCATGTCCAACTCATGTCCCCCTGCACCCCCACACCCCAGCACTGTAGGGCACCCTCCACCAGGCCCCCACTCCGGTCTCCCAGCACCCACACCCCCCAGCACTATAGGGCACCCTCCACCAGGCCCCCACTCCTGTCCCCCTGCACCCCCACCTCCCTGCATCCAGGGGCACCCTCCACCATGCCCCCACTCCTGTCTCCCTGCACCCCCCCAGCAGTGCAGGGCACCCTCCACCAGGCCCCCACTCATGTCCCCCTGCACCCGCACCCCCCAGCACTGTAGGGCACACTCCACCAGGCCCCCACTCATGTCCAACTCATGTCCCCCTGCACCCCCATCCCCCTGCATCCAGGGGCACCCTCCACCAGGCCCGCACTCATGTCTCCCAGCACCCCCACCCCCCAGCATCCAGGGGCACCCTCCACAAGGCCCCCACTCATGTCCAACTCATGTCCCCCTGCACACCATCCCCCTGCATCCAGGGGCACCCTCCACCAGGCCCCCACTCATGTCTCCCAGCACCCCCACCCCCCAGCATCCAGGGGCACCCTCCACCAGGCCCCCACTCATGTCTCCCAGCACCCCCACCCCCCAGCATCCAGGGGCACCCTCCTCCAGGCCCCCACTCATGTCTCCCTGCACCCCCACCCCCCAGCACTGTAGGGCACACTCCACCAGGCCCCCACTCATGTCCAACACATGTCCCCCTGCACCCCCATCCCCCTGCATCCAGGGGCACCCTCCACCAGGCCCCCACTCATGTCTCCCAGCACCCCCACCCCCCAGCATCCAGGGGCACCCTCCACAAGGCCCCCACACATGTCCAACTCATGTCCCCCTGCACCCCCACCCCCCTGCATCCAAGGGCACCCTCCACCAGGCCCCACTCATGTCCAACTCATGTCCCCCTGCACCCCCACCCCCCTGCATCAAGGGGCACCCTCCACCAGGCCCCCACTCATGTCCAACTCATGTCCCCCTGCACTCTCACCCCCCTGCACCCAGGGGCTCCCTCCACCAGGCCCCAACTTATGTCCCCCTGCACCCCCACCCCCAGCACTGTAGGGTACCCTCCACCAGGCCCCCACTCCTGTCTCCCAGCACCCACACCCCCCAGCACTGTAGGGCACCCTCCACCAGGCCCCCACTCCTGTCCCCCTGCACCCCCACCCCCCTGCATCCAGGGGCACCCTCCACCATGCCCCCTCTCCTGTCTCCCTGCACCCCCACCCCCCAGCAGTGCAGGGCACCCTCCACCAGGCTCCCACTCCTGTCCCCCTGCACCTCCACCCCCCAGCACTGTAGGGCACCCTCCACCAGGTCCCCACTCCTGTCCCCCTGCACCCCCACCCCCCTGCATCCAGGGGCACCCTCCACCATGCCCCCACTCCTGTCTCCCTGCACCCCCACCACCCAGCAGTGCAGGGCTCAGTCTACCAGGGCCCCACTCATGTCCAACTCATGTCCCCCTGCACCCCCACCCCCCAGCACTGTAGGGCACCCTCCACCAGGCCCCCACTCCGGTCTCCCAGCACCCACACCCCCCAGCACTATAGGGCACCCTCCACCAGGCCCCCACTCCTGTCCCCCTGCACCCCCACCTCCCTGCATCCAGGGGCACCCTCCACCATGCCCCCACTCCTGTCTCCCTGCACCCCCCCAGCAGTGCAGGGCACCCTCCACCAGGCCCCCACTCATGTCCCCCTGCACCCCCACCCCCCAGCACTGTAGGGCACACTCCACCAGGCCCCCACTCATGTCCAACTCATGTCCCCCTGCACCCCCATCCCCCTGCATCCAGGGGCACCCTCCACCAGGCCCCCACTCATGTCTCCCAGCACCCCCACCCCCCAGCATCCAGGGGCACCCTCCACAAGGCCCAAACTCATGTCCAACTCATGTCCCCCTGCACACCATCCCCCTGCATCCAGGGGCACCCTCCACCAGGCCCCCACTCATGTCTCCCAGCACCCCCACCCCCCAGCATCCAGGGGCACCCTCCACCAGGCCCCCACTCATGTCTCCCAGCACCCCCACCCCCCAGCATCCAGGGGCACCCTCCTCCAGGCCCCCACTCATGTCTCCCTGCACCCCCACCCCCCAGCACTGTAGGGCACACTCCACCAGGCCCCCACTCATGTCCAACACATGTCCCCCTGCACCCCCATCCCCCTGCATCCAGGGGCACCCTCCACCAGGCCCCCACTCATGTCTCCCAGCACCCCCACCCCCCAGCATCCAGGGGCACCCTCCACAAGGCCCCCACTCATGTCCAACTCATGTCCCCCTGCACCCCCACCCCCCTGCATCCAGGGCACCCTCCACCAGGCCCCACTCATGTCCAACTCATGTCCCCCTGCACCCCCACCCCCCTGCATCAAGGGGCACCCTCCACCAGGCCCCCACTCATGTCCAACTCATGTCCCCCTGCACTCTCACCCCCCTGCACCCAGGGGCTCCCTCCACCAGGCCCCAACTTATGTCCCCCTGCACCCCCACCCCCAGCACTGTAGGGTACCCTCCACCAGGCCCCCACTCCTGTCTCCCAGCACCCACACCCCCCAGCACTGTAGGGCACCCTCCACCAGGCCCCCACTCCTGTCCCCCTGCACCCCCACCCCCCTGCATCCAGGGGCACCCTCCACCATGCCCCCTCTCCTGTCTCCCTGCACCCCCACCCCCCAGCAGTGCAGGGCACCCTCCACCAGGCTCCCACTCCTGTCCCCCTGCACCTCCACCCCCCAGCACTGTAGGGCACCCTCCACCAGGTCCCCACTCCTGTCCCCCTGCACCCCCACCCCCCTGCATCCAGGGGCACCCTCCACCATGCCCCCACTCCTGTCTCCCTGCACCCCCACCACCCAGCAGTGCAGGGCTCAGTCTACCAGGGCCCCACTCATGTCCAACTCATGTCCCCCTGCACCCCCACACCCCAGCACTGTAGGGCACCCTCCACCAGGCCCCCACTCCGGTCTCCCAGCACCCACACCCCCCAGCACTATAGGGAAACCTCCACCAGGCCCCCACTCCTGTCCCCCTGCACCCCCACCTCCCTGCATCCAGGGGCACCCTCCACCATGCCCCCACTCCTGTCTCCCTGCACCCCCCCAGCAGTGCAGGGCACCCTCCACCAGGCCCCCACTCATGTCCCCCTGCACCCCCACCCCCCAGCACTGTAGGGCACACTCCACCAGGCCCCCACTCATGTCCAACTCATGTCCCCCTGCACCCCCATCCCCCTGCATCCAGGGGCACCCTCCACCATGCCCCCACTCCTGTCTCCCTGCACCCCCACCACCCAGCAGTGCAGGGCTCCCTCTACCAGGCCCCCACTCATGTCCAACTCATGTCCCCCTGCACCCCCACACCCCAGCACTGTAGGGCACCCTCCACCAGGCCCCCACTCCGGTCTCCCAGCACCCACACCCCCCAGCACTGTAGGGCACCCTCCACCAGGCCCCTACTCCTGTCCCCCTGCACCCCCACCCCCCTGCATCCAGGGGCACCCTCCACCATGCCCCCACTCCTGTCTCCCTTCATCACCACCCTACAGCATCCAGGGGCACCCTCCACCAGGCCCCCACTCATGTCCAACTCATGTCCCCCTGCACCCCCACCCCCCTGCATCCAGGGGCACCCTCCACCAGGCCCCCACTCATGTCTCCCAGCACCCCCACCCCCCAGCATCCAGGGGCACCCTCCACCAGGCCCCCACTCATGTCTAACTCATGTCCCCCTGCACCCCCACCCCCCTGCATCCAGGGGCACCCTCCACCAGGCCCCACTCATGTCCAACTCATGTCCCCCTGCACCCCCACCCCCCTGCATCCAGGGGCACCCTCCACCAGGCCCCCACTCATGTCTCCCAGCACCCCCACCCCCCAGCATCCAGGTGCACCCTCCACCAGGCCCCCACTCATGTCCAACTCATGTCCCCCTGCACCCCCACCCCCCTGCATCCAGGGGCACCCTCAACCAGGCCCCACTCATATCCAACTCATGTCCCCTTGCACCCCCACCCCCCTGCATCCAGGGGCACCCTCCACCAGGCCCCACTCATGTCCAACTCATGTCCCCCTGCACCCCTACCCCCCTGCATCCAGGGGCACCCTCCACCAGGCCCCCACTCATGTCCAACTCATGTCCCCCTGCACCCCCACCCCCCTGAATCCAGGGGCACCCTCCACCAGGCCCCACTCATGTCCAACTCATGTCCCCCTGCATTCCCACCCCCCAGCACTGTAGGGCACCCTCCACCAGGCCCCCACTCATGTCCAACTCATTTCTCCCACCCCCCCACCCCCCAGCAGAGCGATTTGCCAGGGCACGTGTATTCCAGGGGTGCGCGGGTAGTCTTACACGCGATTTCATCAGGGTACGTGTATTATGGGTCCGCGTGAACTTCCACATGTGATAACAGCAGGGTACGTGTATTACGGGGTTCGCGGGAAGTTCCACACGCAATTGCCCTAGGTACGTGTATTTCGGGGTGCGCGGGAAGTTTCACAAGCAAATTTGCAGGGTACGTGTATTTCAGGGGTGGGCGGGAATATTTACTCGCGACTGGGCCTGGGAGAGCGTGTTACGTGTATTCCTGGAGTGGGCGGGAAGATTTACACAGTCGCCTACAACGGGCAAAAAACAAAGGTCCAATCCGGAAACACGTACGCCAGCATGAAGCAGGCGCACGTCCCGCGCAGCATAAAAGAGTGCGCAAATAACAAACAAGCTCAGACCCCAGGATGAATATACCGTTCCTAGCAGCAGTGGCCGAGGGATACCGCAGGAGGAGGAGAAGGATAGTCAGGGCCAGAATCTTCACACCTAGAACCATCCTATTTGATATGCCTGATGACCAGGTGTATGGGAGGTACAGGTTTCCACCACACATAATACTCGACCTGGTCAGTGAGTGGGAGGATGACCTCACATCACCCACCCTGTGTTCCCAAGCACTCAGCCCCCTGGAGAAGGTCCTCAATGTACTGCACTTCTTGGCTACCTGATAATTTCAGTGGACAAGTGCCATAGTGGGGGGGGTGTGACAGGCCACGCAGTCACGTTGCCTACACCAGGTGTTGGCCATCATCACTGCACAACCATCAGTCCGCAGGCACATATACCTGCCCAGAACACATGCAGAAAGGCAGGCTGTCAGCCAGGATTTCTACAGGGTGGCACAATTCCCCAAAGTGCTAGGTGCCATTGATTGCACCCATGTGGCTATACGTCCCCCCAGGGCATCTGAGCACATCTATACAAACCGCAAGCACTGGCATTCCATCAACGTCCAGGTAGTATGTGATTCCAAGGGAATCATCACCTCAGTATATGCCAACTATCCAGGGTCCACCCACGACAGCTTCATTTACAGGATGTCAACCCTAAACCGGGACATGGAAGCTGGGCGGCATGGCGATGCATGGCTGCTTGGTGAGTATAAATGCCACAGCACACGCATGCATGACAGATACAGAGTAATGTCAATACCCCACTAATGATCCCCATCACCACCTCCCCAGGGGACAGTGCCTACCCTCTGAGCACCCACATGATGATGCCAATTCGGAACCCCATCACGCCTCCAGAGGTAAGATACAACACAGCCCATATTGCAACACGGGGCATAGTGGAGCGCACATTCGGAGTGCTCAAGTCACGCTTTCGCTCCCTTGACCGTTCTGGCGGGCAGCTGTTATACGCTCCCCCAGTAGTGTGCAGGATCATAGTGGCAGCATGTGTCCTGCACAATGTTGCAACACGCTGGGGCCTGGCTGTGGACATGGTGGTGCCCCCACATCCCCAACCACATGCACGCCCACTGCGCATGGGAGGGGAAAGGGCGCGGGGTGACGCAGCCCGTACGCAGCTGGTGGCTAATTACTTCACATAGAAATCACACCCCTGTGGAGTGCACACAGCCCTGGCACATACCATCTGACAATCAATGATGACTCAATCTGAAAATTATGATGAATTAAGGGACAGTCAACTGTCAGAACCATAGCAGCCTGAGATTGTTCATCTGGAAGTGTCACAATGTGTGCATCCCTACCTACACAAACACCACCAATGCAATGTCATCAAAAGACACACTTCCATGCAGCAAAAATTAATACCCACTTGCAAAATACAACATGAGAACAGTGCCATGTCACCCAACCCCTCCCCGGCACGGCCACACAACACACCATGGCATGTCATGCTATGTGAGAGCAAACAAATTAATCCCCACAACATGACCCAAGTGTCACAAACTACAGTGTCCCTAATGGAAACTGGACACACATGAAATGCTCACAGTAATGCAGGACCAACAACACACATTACCAAATACCTACCAATAATACTTATCACCTACACAACCTCCAACCTACCATAAACATGACAGTACGGACTTAAAAAATTGGTAGCCTCACTACCTGATAATGCCAGCACTTCGAACACTTCCAACTGTACAGTGTTAGCGTCACGCAAAAGTGTAGGTGCACAGTTTACAACATGGACTCCATTTCCAAAGTAGACCGCCTTGTGAAGACATGACAAATGGACCTGCAAATTAGGAGGATGAGATGGATGCAGAGGTACATATCAATACACCATGCAGTGTACAATACAACAACAATATGCACTAGGAATGTATACACAGTATTGACTACAGACTGCCCACACATCAAATGGGAGTCCAACGCCACTGTGTAAGTCAATGTCACTTGGGCACACCCTTTGCAAGCCCTTGGAAACGGGAAGCAGGAGGGGTGTATGTCACACAAACCCAAGCATCTGACCCAAATTCAGGACAAGCCTGCATGTGCCCAGCCACAATACAGCGTATGCCCACGGGAGCCACACAAGGCAACACACTGTCCAAAAAATCAAAAATCAAAAAAGAAAAATCAAAAATCAAAAATGGCCATGAATGGGCCCGGGGGGTGGGGGAGGCCACCCAGAGGTCCGAGGACAGGGTGCACACCAAAACCCACCTGTGTGGATCTTGCGAGAAAAAAAACACCTCCATGGGCGCATGGCCTGCACGGCTACCCTATTGTGGGAGAATCGCTGCTGTCGCTCTCCTCACCCTCTGTAGCTGCATCAGGAGGTGGTGGCACTATGGGAGGCAGCCCACGCAAAGCCCTAGTCTGGTCCTCCATGGCTACAAGCATGCGGGTGTGGAAGGTCTGGTTCTGGAGGATAATTGTGCGGAGGTCCCCATGCAACAACTCACGGGATGCCTGGACCTCCTCCCTAGTTGCCTGCATCTCAGCTGAGAGCGTACGTGTGAGCCGCTCCAGCTACTGTTCTGTCCTCGTGTTAGCTGAAGCCTCAAGCTCAACCAGAGTTACCCTGAGCTGACAGAGTTCCACCCTCAGGGCTTCCCTGTGGCCCTGGGACTCAATAGAAATGGCTTCCCACAGAGTCCCCAGTGCTGCCCGCCTGTCCCTGTTGGAGGCCAACATGTCCTCCTTTTTGTGACTGGCTAATGGAGTCTGTTGCCTGCTGTAGTTGTTCAATCTGCATTTCTTGGGGGACAATGGAAGTGGCCACCCTATCCATGGCCTGAGCCATCATCTCAGTTGATGCTGCCTGTTGGTTTGCCATACCGTATATGGATTGCTCCCATGCGGTATTGCCAGGTGGCGTGCGGCCACCGCGTCGGTGGGCACCACACCTGTCTGGGGCAAAGCGAACTGCGCCTTGCTGTGCCGGCACTGCCTGAGGCCGCAGGACTGCATTCCCCCTCTGATCTGCTACCCAGGAACAGGATCAGATGTAGCGGAGTGTGACCCTGCATCCGTAACCATCAAAGGCAGACCTACCAACACTGACATCCCCATTGAGGGTTCTACCCCTGGTGCAGGTGGGTTGGACAATACAGAATCCCTCCGAGAAACACTTACCTGTGATGGCACGTAGGTCTCATCATCCGAATTGACACCTGAATAGAGCTCGGGGGAGGTGCACCCAGAGACACCCCTAGAGATGATGGTCTGCAGCAAGTGTGGGTTCTCACCCACCACCACACCACGTCCCTCACTGGTGCCCGGTCGGGCCTGAGACCCCTCCTGGGTCTGCACCATCTCCACAACCCCAGCAGTATCAAATGCGTCATCCCCTGCAAAGACATGAAAGAAAAGAAATGGGAACAGGCATTAGCACCATGGCACACAATTAGGGCTGAGAAGCAACAGAAACAGTACTTCATTGACACATGTCCCACGTGACTATAACCCTCCCATGCATGCACTGTCACTGCGTGTGAAGGGGAGGCAAATAGCACACATTGATGACACCAAGATGGAAGACCAACACATGTGATGCCTGCTGGCTAGCAGTGCCATCACACATTGGCCTGTGATTGGCATGTCCAATACACATACATGACACATGCCATCACACAGATGGCATGTACCCTAGCCATGTCGCACATGTGACAATAGGACTGAGAAATGCCTAGTGAAAGTGGTGGAATGCAGACAATTATCCTGAATGAACACAGAATAATATGCAACTATGCTGTGGCAAGAAGACACTTCAAAGGCAACTGGCGTTAGGTTGGGCTGAATGTCTACTGTTGCCAGAAGGGATACTGCAACACCCAAATCCTGGTGCGCAGAATGTATTGGATGAAGCACATGGGTGACCCAAACCACTCAGGCGCACACCCCCTCACCTGGCACTCAATCAGAAGCACTCACACACACACCATGCACATGGATGACACACACATGCATGTGCACTCACCGGATAATGCCTCGTAATCTGGCAGGTCTCCCACGCCTTGGATCTGTTCCTCCGTGATGTAGGTCCCAGCAACATACTCATGTGGAGTGAGTTCTATGTCCTCTGCTGGAGACCCACCTCCAGTCACTAGAGTTGCTGCATGGCTTCAGGTCATTCCAGCGCTTGTAGCAATCATTAGCTGTGCGCCTCACGAATCCAAGGGCACTTATGAGTTCCGCGATGGTCTGCCAGTGTGCCTGACGTTGTGCAGGTGTGGTCTTGCATCCTGCAGTAATCACCATTTCGCTGTCATGTGCGGACACATACTCCACAAGTGCATCAAGTTCGTCCTGATTGAAGCTGGGCTTCCTTGGTGGGCTGGACTGTGCAGCCGTGTCTGGGGCATCAGCCTGTACTGGACGAGCACTCTTCCTCTTCCGCTTGGAAGGTGGTGGTGATACTGAGTGTCCTACACCTCTCTGGACACTAGGGGCAGGAGCCCTGGTGGACTGTGGACTAGGAGTGTGGGAATGAACACTCACCATGGAACTTGGTGCAGGCATTAGCTGAAGTGTGATGTAGTCAGGGGGAACGTCAGCAGGATGGACTCGGACCGACATTGTCCTGGCTGGGAGACTCATAGCTGGGGTGGATGGAGCCGCAGCTGCCCCTGCATCCTCCCCACCCTGCCTACTCAGGGCAGCAGATGACATAGCTGCCCCTGATCCACGTGGGCTGGTGACACCAACGTGCACCGCCGCATGCGGCCTAGACGTGCTGACCTGGAAGTCAGCCATGGAGTCACCCTGTGCCAGGTCTGGTGCCACAATGGGCTGGTCCAACAAGGGCTGAGCAGGGATGGTGTCAGCCACATTACCCTCAACCAGGGGGGTAGGGCATGGGTGTCCCTGACTGGTCACCCACACATGGGAGGCTAGGGGCACCCTGCAAGTCCTGGCCACGTCCCCTACCGTATCCACCACGGCCACCTCTTGTGGCTCGCCCACCTTTGCCACCCTTATCGCGTGCTCGCCTCCCAACCATGGCACTGATGTTGTTGTGCGTATGGGAGTTGCAGTAAACTATTGTCCTGGGCGATTGGGGGTCAAAGGGGTAGGGTACTAGATAGAATTCATACCCTAGTGCTCTAGCAAGGCTGTATGTGACCCCTGGTGGAAGATGACGGGTCACGCAACGCACAGGCACCCCGAAAAAGGGAGATAATGTGCACGCAACCCCTCCTAGACCACGTGCGTGGAAAAATAAACCTGCAGTACGCTGTGGCACCCAGAAACACAAAAATGAACGTATGCGTGTCACACACAGCCTAGACTGACCTCTGAAGGGGTAGGCAACACACGGGGCAAGCACAGATGTCTGCCAGGAAATAACGCGTGAAAAACACCCCCGCCAAAAGAAGAATTGTACGCTGTCTGAGGAGACAGGACAATAGGAGAAGTGAACGCTGTTTGAGGAAACAGGCCCAGGAAAAAGACAAAAAGAGAAAAAGCTGTCAGAGGTAACAGGGAGTACAAACTTGGAACGCCGTGAAGTAAATCGCGTGTGAACCGACAAGAAGTACAGATTTCACCCACTCGCTCTCCACGAAAAGCACGTACAAGGAAATGGCATTCTACACGTCCAGTGTCACTTCCGCGTGTACGCGCTAAGGCCCCATCCTCCAATTACACGAGCTGACACTCTGAGGTGCAGTCATTGGAAGTGTAACATGCACCCGTGTACAGGGAAACGCCCGCGCACGCATGTCACAGACGCTCATACGCGCTGGTGGCCTTTGGGCCAACGAATTCGCGTACGTGTGCTGACGCGCTTACGCGCTATGGCCCTTTCCTCGAATTACACGCAGACGTGCTGGATTTTCACGTGCCAAATCACTCCGTATCAAGCTGGCCATGCGTAAGCACATGGAAGACCACGCTCCTGCCCAGAAGGCCGAATTACTGCCCCCCAGAGCCCTGAGCACGGTCCCACCTGCCACCTGCTGCTGCCTGATTGCCTGCTGCCCACGTGCCCTGCCATTTGCTGCCTGCACATCAGCCAGGGGTGCTGTTGCTGTGACCACCCCTGCTGGAACCGAAGACTCCCGACTGGGATTCCATCGCTCCACATACCAGCCCCAGGACCCAGTTGCCCATCCACTCCTGCCTCTGGGGTTGTCATGTCGGGCACTGCAACATCTGGCACCACTGACAACCCCCGGCCAGAGGGGCACCAGCTTCACTGCCACCGAAGTTGGTGTCCTGGTGGAGCAAGTCCTGGGGCAGTATGATGCCCTCTTTGAAAGTTTGCGCGCTGACAAGGAAGGACAGACTCGGATCTGGACGGACATCATGACTGCCATCAACGCGGAGGGGGTGGCAGTCCGACTATTCCATCATGTCAAGAAGCACTGGGAGGACTTCAGGTCCAGGACCCTCAACAAGACCCGGCGCCTCTTGAAGGCAGCGGATGCTAAGGGGTGCCGGGGCCACTTGTCGGACGATCAGATGAGGGTCCTGGAACGCATATCCCCAGCGCTCCACGTCCAGGTCCTTGAGAGGCAGAGCCGTCTGGAGTCGAGCGGTAAGTGTACATGCATCATGATTGTGAGCTGTGCGTGTGGTGATGTGCCAGTAGTGTGCAGGTTGCACATGTGTTTTTATGGGGCCAAGTATGGGGGGGTGTACAGGGCCATGAGGCTAACACATGCGAGGGCTGTCATGTTTGAGACATGGATGGTGCTTGTGTGTGTAGGCTTGCATGCCAAATGCAGTTGTGTGGGCACACATGTGTGGATGAATGTGTATGTAAGTAGGCATGTTCGTGATGTCACACATGGATGTTGTTTTCAGCTGCATGTATCAGCACTGTGTACATGTGCATGTGTGTGTATTTGACAAGGGTGCAACAGTGATGCAACATGGATGCATGTGACAGCGGGATGTGGAAGCCTGATTGGAAGATGTGACATGGATGCCAATCTGAACACTGCAACAGTTGGCAGAGGTGTACACATGCGTGCAAGTGTGGTGGTGTGTGTGCATGTGTAGTGCACTCCCTGTGTTGCATGTGATGGCTGGCTCACCTTTGCCTGCTCATGCTGTTGTATGTGTATGGATGGTGCTGGCTGTTGCGATATGGCTGTGGTATGGCTCATGTGTGCGAGTTGAAATAACATGTGTGTTGGCGATTGTGATGCCATGTCTGAGGTTTGCCAATGCCACTCATGTACAACTGTCATGTGTGTATGTGTCCATTGTACAGTGCCCTGATGTCTGTGTTTTATTTCTCCCTGTCTGCAGCGTCAACTGATGAAGAGGGCGGAGAAGGTGCTGTGGAGCACAGCGGCGGGGATCGCACCGCCAGCCGGAGACGCAAGGCCCGGCTCCCCTCCCAGGTTGTGATCTCGTCGGGGAGTGAGGAGTCCGGTGCCACGTCCCAGGCCGCAGCTGCCGAGGGGAGGTCCAAGAGGTGGAGGTCGGAGTTGGACTCCTCGGCAGCAGAAGGGGCAGCTGGGACCCCACAGGGCCCAACGGGGGAAGATGGCATGGAGTCATCCAGGTTGGTGGGGGGTTTGGTGGAGGAGGAGGCTGTGCAAGCGACAGAGACGGGGTCTGGAGGTAGGGATTCCACTGGTGCTAGTGGTGCAGTGCAGGACCAGGGACAGGAGGCAGCACAGGCCGCCGCAGAGGTGCCTGTGTGCAATCCTGTCCCTGATCCTATCACTGCATCATCTTGCACCAGCAGGGATGCCTACATCCAGACCCGTTTTCAGGCAGGGGATGAGCTCACAACAACTGGCCTTCCTCTGCCTGCGGACGTGGCTATCCAGGTATGGGTTGAGCCTGTCCTGACTGGTGTGGCGTTGCGTCAACGGGCCATGCGAGGTGACCTGCAGTGTTTTCATGAGGAGACTGCACGTCATCTCGAATGGCTCATTGACCGCGTTGGCCTAATGGGACAGGTCACCCAGGCCGGATTCCTCCTTTTGCTGCAGCTTGCTCCAACCCCCTCCTCAACTGAACACCCTATGCGCCAGTCGTCCTCCGTGCCATCTTCCCACCCATTTGTCACCTGGGTGCCCTGTGGAGCTGCCTCTGACGGTGCGGCCAGGCTGGTGGAGGAGGCATCCCTGCCACAGTCGGGAGTGAGACGTCGAGCAGGGGTGGCCACATCAACGACTGCACCCCAGCCAGTGGAGGATGTGCAGGCAGCAGGAGCCAGGGCACGGGCACAGGCACAGCAGCAGCAACGAGGTGGGAGCCATGATGGCTCGGGGTCTTCGACATCGGAGGGGCAGGCATCGGCCAGAGGGCAGGAGGACCTAGGACGGGAAGTGTCTTCCGTGTGGCAGCGGTTGGGCCACGCCATAGATGCGGAGCGGCAGTGGGCGGAAGAGGCACGGCTCACGATGGTCAGGGCGTAGAACTCCATGCAGAGGGCCCTGAGGCGGGCCGAGTGCCTTGAGGCAATCCGCAGGGAGTTGGAGGTGAACATGTCATCGGCCCTGCGGACCCTCTGGGCCATGAAGGAGGACTGCCTCCGGGACATTGAGCAGGAGTTCGATGATGCCCTGGCCCGGAACATCCTGAAGTGAGCCGTCGGACTGGCCCGCTGCCCTTGTAAATAGTTCTGTAGTTAGTGTTAGGTTTCCTTTGCTTTTTTATATTTTTTGGACCTTTTTGGACAATGGACCACATTTTTGTATATAGTTTTTTTAATAGGTAGTGTTATTAGATAGGTTTAATTTCTTCTGTTGGGATCATGGACCCTGGATTGTTTATCTGTATATAGTTGACTGTTGGGAATTTTTTTTTTAATTTTGATTTTACCCATGGAGCAATGGTTTTTGGTTTTAATTTTCCATTGGATTTACTTTTGTGACCTGTGACTTTGGACACCTTTCCTTTGGATTATGATTTGTGGTTTTACATTATTTTACGGACATGCTGCTTTTTGTTTTTAATTCCCATTTTCGTTTGTTTATTTTTTATTCCATTTATGTTGCTTTTAATACATATTTTTTCATCATACTTCAATGTGTAGTATCATCTCATTGGTTTCATGCATGTCATGATATGGGTTTTGACATTCACTGACACCCATTGTGTGTATGTGAGGGACATGTGTTCATTTACATACTTGCCATTGGGGTTGTATCATGTAATTGGCATTTCTAAGTGGGTGGATGCAATACTTGGGTGGGTGTTTGGCATGTGGAGGCTGCCCATAAGGGCCAGGGATCTAGATTGTGATGACGTGTTGGCTGGGGGACATATGTGGGGGTCTGCTGGCAGGTGCCCCTGACTGCTGGGGGGTGGTGGTGCTGGGAGACAGGAGTGGGGGCCTGGTGGAGGGTGCCCCTGGATGCAGGGGGGTGGAGGTGCAGGGAGACAGGAGTGGGGGCCTAGTGGAGGGTGCCCTACAGTGCTGGGGGGTGGGGGTGCAGGGGGACAGGAGTGGGGGCCTGGTGGAGGGTGCCCTACAGTGCTGGGGGGGTGGGTGCTGGGAGACAGGAGTGGGGGCCTGGTGGAGGGTGCCCCTGGATGCAGGGGGGTGGGGGTGCAGGGAGACAGGAGTGGGGGCCTGGTGGAGGGTGTCCTACAGTGCTTGGGGGGTGGGGGTGCAGGGGGATATGAGTTGGACATGAGTGGGGGCCTGGTGGAGGGTGCCCCTGGATGCTGGGGGGTGGGGGTGCAGGGGGACATGAGTTGGACAGGAGTGGGGGCCTGGTGGACGGTGCCCTGCACTGCTGGGGGGTGGGGGTGCAGGGAGACAGGAGTGGGGGCCTGGTGGAGGGTGCCCCACAGTGCTGGGGGGTGGGGGTGCAGGGGGACATGAATTGGACATGAGTGGGGCCTGGTGGAGGGTGCCCCTTGATGCAGGGGGGTGGGGGTGCAGGGGGACATGAGTTGGACATGAGTGGGGGCCTGGTGGAGGGTGCCCCACAGTGCTGGGGGGTGGGGGTGCAGGGGGACAGGAGTGGGGGCCTGGTGGAGGGTGCCCTACAGTGCTGGGTGGTGGGGGTGCAGGGGGACAGGAGTGGGGGCCTGGTGGAGGGTGCCCCTGGATGCAGGGGGGGTGGGGGTGCAGGGAGACAGGAGTGGGGGCCTGGTGGAGGGTGCCCTACAGTGCTGGGGGTGTGGGGGTGCAGGGGGACATGAGTTGGACATGAGTGGGGGCCTGGTGGAGGGTGCCCCTGGATGCTGGGGGGTGGGGGTGCAGGGGGACATGAGTTGGACAGGAGTGGGGGCCTGGTGGAGGGTGCCCTGCACTGATGGGGGGTGGGGGTGCAGGGAGACAGGAGTGGGGGCCTGGTGGAGGGTGCCCCACAGTGCTGGGAGGTGGGGGTGCAGGGGGACATGAGTTGGACATGAGTGGGGCCTGGTGGAGGGTGCCCCTGGATGCAGGGGGGTGGGGGTGCAGGGGGTGCAGGGGGACATGAGTTGGACATGAGTGGGGGCATGGTGGAGGGTGCCCCACAGTGCTGGGGGGTGGGGTGCAGGGGGACAGGAGTGGGGGCCTGGTGGAGGGTGCCCTACAGTGCTGGGGGGTGGGGGTGCAGGGGGACAGGAGTGGGGGCCTGGTGGAGGGTGCCCTGCACTGCTGGGGGGTGGGGGTGCAGGGAGACAGGAGTGGGGGCCTGGTGGAGGGTGCCCTGCACTGCTGGGGGGTGGGGGTGCATGGAGACAGGAGTGGGGGCATGGTGGAGCGTGCCCCTGGATGCAGGGGGGTGGGGTGCAGGGCAATCACGTGTGGAACTTCCCAAGCAACCCCGGGAATACACGTACCCAGGGCAATCGCGTGTGGAACTTCCCGCGAACCCCGGAAATACACGTACCCTGCTGAATTTGCGTGTGATACTTCCCGCGCACCCCTGGAATACACGTGCCCTGATGGATTCGCGTGTATTACTTCACACGCACCCCTGATGTACACGTACCCAGGACATTCGCATGTGAAACTTCCTGCGAACCACTGAAACACATGTTCCCCACTTGGTGTTTGCTGTTTGGCAGCCCTGTGAACTGGTCCAGGGTTAGCGCAGACATTTGCGATGAATTGGGAATTTTGATGGCTTTTCCTCGCGTGAGGGCGTTCTTGGGGGCGTAACTGGCGCTGCTGCAAGGTCGCTGCGCCACTCTGCGCCACGGCTGGTTTTGGAGGCTAAAATCCATGAACACGCTGTGCGATGAAATGGATTTTTTCGCACGCTGCTGGCGCAGTGTATCGCACGGGGACACTGTGCGCCAGCCGCGTGCGCCACTTTTGTGCAAAATTCTATGAATTACCCTGATAGTGTTTATGGAATAAGACAACAATTGGATTACTGTACTGGAATGGTGAAATTCACTATAAACTCACAGGAAGATCCACAAGAATTTCTGATGTACTTACTACAAGTACTGGAAAAAAAAACATACCTATAAATGAAATCTTCCAGATTTCATACATGTGGAAACATACATGCACTCTGCAACAATGTGACACAAGAACAAATCCCCAATGAACGCTTTGTATATATATATCAATACCTAATTGTGAATCCATTCCATTTCAGCAACTTGTTAAAAATGCAAACCATGGTAGATTATGTTCTACCTGCAATTCGGATAATCGCTCCACCTTACTAATACAAACACTTGGTAAATACGTAATACTAATGCTTTTATGTTACAATGCAGATGGTACCAAAAACAACTGCAAGCTGACTGGATTCACACATGGTCAAGTATCACTTGGTAAGAAAACCTTCACATCAATAGGTATAATCTACCACGCAGGAGCCACAACCAATTCAGGTCACTACACTGCATATATAAAAAAGAATTGTGGATGGTTCGAATGTAATGATAGTACCATTACTCTAAAGCAGAGATTACCAGCAAATCTTACAAACGCTTATTTAATCTTCTTAAAACCCAAATTTATTAACTAAACTATACTTAAACCTTAACTAAACTTCTATTAAAAAACTATAAACTGTTAGAATATGCCAACAGATATCTATCTGCCCCAAGATTCTACAACAACTAAACAGATAAATGAATACTGCTAAACTATATAAAAAAAATAGATCGTTAGAATACGCCAACTGGTATCTAACTGCCCCAAGATTTTACAATAACCAAACAGATAAATCAATACCACTTCATTATAAAAAAAACTATAAACAGTTAGAATATGCCAAAATGTATCTAACTGCCCCAAGATTATACAACAATTAAATAGATACATGAATACCACTAAATTATATAAAAAAATAGACAGTTAGAATACGCCAACTGGAATCTAACTGCCCCAAAATGTTACAATATCCAAACAGATAAATCAATACCAATTCATTATAACAAAACATAGACAGTTACAATATGTCAACAGGTATCTAGCTGCTCGAAAAATCTGCAACAAGCCAATCCATAGAGCATTAGCCAGAAACAACAAGTGAACACTGAAAAAAAACAAATAAATAGACTGTAGCATAACAAAAAAGTTTTTTTTTTAATCCAACATGGATTTTTTTTTCTCCCACAGACCCAATGCTTTTAGCAACAAACACAGAAACTGTGCAAATTGCACAGTACACTGGTTTGTAATCTACTAAATATGAGGGTAAAAAAAAGAAATGTTGATTATTCAATGTTATAAGGCATTACAAAATACCAATACTAACATGATCTTTTCTTTTATCACAGAAATGAACAAGAAATACATGTACTCCAGTTACTAAAACAAACAGTAAGTATATTATAATAAGTACAACCATTGCAGCAAATCACACCCATAGTGACTTACAACTTCGGTGCTTATAAATTTGGTCTTGTCCATGCACCCAAGACTATAGGCCCTGCCCACAACCATCACAGCATATCACACCCATAGTGGCTTACAACTTTGTTGCTTATAAATTTGTTCTTGGATCCCAAAGTTATAAGTCACTATGGTTGAAATATGCTGCGGTGGTTGTAGCCAGGGCATAGAGTCTTGGGTGCATGGCCATATGGACATGCTCCAAAGACTCTATGCCCGGGCCACAACCATCGCAGCATATCACACCCATAGAGTCAAACATTTTGACTATGCCATATGGGCACTTTTAATGTCCGTGGACATGATGAGTGTTCTTAGAACAGATTCAACTTGCCAGCGAACAATACGGACAGCGTCCTCAGGACACTCCCATTTTGTTTATTTACGAACATTTCAGGGCACCACGAGTGTTCTTAGGACAGTTACAGCTTGATTGCGAACAATACGTACAGATGTACCGTCCTCAGAACACTCCTATTTTGTTTATTGACGAACATCCCAGGACACTTCATGTGTTCTTAGAACAGTTTCAACTTGCTTGCGAACATCCCAGGACACTTCATGTGTTCTTAGAACAGTTTCAACTTGCTTGCGAACAAGAGTAACAGTCATGCCGTCCTTAGGACACCTTCATTTTGTTTATTGACGAACATCCACCGTCCTCAGGACACCCCCATTTTGTGTATTGAAGAACATCCCAGGACACATGATGTATTCTTAGAACAGTTTCAACTTGCCTGCGAACGAAACAAACAGACATACCGTCCTAAGAACACCCCCATTTTATTTATTTACGAACATCCTAGGACACATCATCTGTTATTAGAACAATTTTAACTTGCCAGCAAACCGAACAGACATACCGTCCTCAGAAAACTCCCATTTTGTTTATTGACGAACATCCCAGGACACTTCATGTGTTCTTAGAACAGTTTCAGCTTGCTTGCGAACAATACGGACAGTCATACCGTCCTCAAGACACACCCATTTAATTTATTTTCGAACATATCAGTACACCGCGTGTGTTCTTAGAAGAGTTTCAACTTGCCTATGAACCACAGACATACCTTCCTCAGGACACCCCCATTTTATTTATTTATGAACATCCTAGGACACATCATCTGTTATTAGAACAATTTCAACTTGCCAGCGAACCGAACAGACATACCGTCCTCAGAACACTCCCATTTTGTTTATTGACGAACATCCCAGGACACTTCGTGTGTTCTTAGAACAGTTTCAACTTGCTTGCGAACAGTACGGACAGTCATACCGTCCTCAGGACACCCCCATTTTGATTATTAACGAACATCCCAGGACACTTCATGTATTCTTAGAACAGTTTCAACTTGCTTGCGAACAGTACGGACAGACATACCGTCCTCAAGACACACCCATTTTGTTTATTTTCCAACATATCAGTACACCGCGTGTGTTCTTAGAACAGTTTCAACTTGCCTATGAACCATACGTACGGACGTACTGTCCTCAGAACACCCCCATTTCGTTTATTTAGAACATTTCAGGACATCCGTGTTGTCCGCAGACAAATCGAACACAACAAGGAGATCTACCACCTAAATTAATACAACATTTAACCCATCTCTTACTCCCCCACCCTCCCCAAACAGTCTTACACACCAACACACTCTACTAAATAGCATTTCTCCACCAAGTTTCCGCAAACTCAAGATGGCGGGCGTTCCCGAAAATCTGACATGCTTCATGCTCTTCGCCATCCAATCAGCGAACACGTTGCATGTCCACGGACATGACGCAAGTCAGTCAGCCAATCAGGACACTGTCCGCTGAGCGAACAGGGAAGTGTGTCCGCGGACCGAACATAGATATCACACATTTTTTGTGACCTACATTTTGGTCATTTAACAAAAAAAACTACTGGATGGATTTTCACCAAATTTGTAAAAGCACACTTTCGGCACCAAGCCGCTGCTCCTGGTCTAAATTTGGTGAAAATCCATCCAGCGGTTTGGCCTGTAGGCGTGAGCAAAGTTTTTTCCCCATTCAGTCTATGGGAAAAAAAGAAGTTTTGGGACCCCCCCTATAACTTTGCTCCCCCTAGACCAAACCTCACCAAACTTTGCAAAAGAATTCATAGTGACCCGTATACTATTTTTGCAAAGTTTGGTGAGGATTCGTTCAGGGAGAGCGAAGTTATAAGCCACCCAAAAAGGGCTCTTCCTATGGAAACAGCAACTTAACTATAACTACACAGCCACTACCGTGGCTGTGTAATATATATATATGTTGAAAAAAGAGGAGAGGGGCGCACTCCAGTTCCCTGCACAGTAAACCTTCTCAGCCACAGGTGTTCTCCTCCGACCGGTTTCTGTGCCAATACACGTCATCAGGGAGGCTGTCTTAACTTGCAGCTCACAGCAAGTGCAGGTGTTAACACTTAGTGAGGATTCTGCTGCAAGGACTTCTGGTAGCTGTAGTCATCAGGTTTGCAAGGAACAGACTCACACCCAATCCCACAGTGGGGAAAGGGGGGGGGGAGTAGCCTAAAGTGAGGCACTCCAAAGTTGGGCATAAATTACCCCGGTGCAGCACCCTATTAGATTTCTGAAGATTCCACCCTTCAGAAAACTTACAAATGTGTTGAAAAAAGAGGAGAGGGGCGCACTCCAGTTCCCTGCACAGTAAACCTTCCCAGCCACAGGTGTTCTCCTCCGACCGGTTTCTGTGCCAATACACGTCATCAGGGAGGCTGTCTTAACTTGCAGCTCAGAGCAAGTGCAGGTGTTAACACTTAGTGAGGATTCTGCTGCAAGGACTTCTGGTAGCTGTAGTCATCAGGTTTGCAAGGAACAGACTCACACCCAATCCCACAGTGGGGAAAGGGGGGGGGGAGTAGCCTACAGTGAGGCACTCCAAAGTTGGGCATAAATTACCCCGGTGCAGCACCCTATTAGATTTCTGAAGATTCCACCCTTCAGAAAACTTACAAATGTGTTGAAAAAAGAGGAGAGGGGCGCACTCCAGTTCCCTGCACAGTAAACCTTCTCAGCCACAGGTGTTCTCCTCCGACCGGTTTCTGTGCCAATACACGTCATCAGGGAGGCTGTCTTAACTTGCAGCTCACAGCAAGTGCAGGTGTTAACACTTAGTGAGGATTCTGCTGCAAGGACTTCTGGTAGCTGTAGTCATCAGGTTTGCAAGGAACAGACTCACACCCAATCCCACAGTGGGGAAAGGGGGAGGGGAGTAGCCTACAGTGAGGCACTCCAAAGTTGGGAATAAATTACCCCGGTGCAGCACCCTATTAGATTTCTGAAGATTCCACCCTTCAGAAAACTTACAAATGTGTTGAAAAAAGAGGAGAGGGGCGCACTCCAGTTCCCTGCACAGTAAACCTTCTCAGCCACAGGTGTTCTCCTCCGACCGGTTTCTGTGCCAATACACGTCATCAGGGAGGCTGTCTTAACTTGCAGCTCACAGCAAGTGCAGGTGTTAACACTTAGTGAGGATTCTGCTGCAAGGACTTCTGGTAGCTGTAGTCATCAGGTTTGCAAGGAACAGACTCACACCCAATCCCACAGTGGGGAAAGGGGGGGGAGTAGCCTACAGTGAGGCACTCCAAAGTTGGGCATAAATTACCCCGGTGCAGCACCCTATTAGATTTCTGAAGATTCCACCCTTCAGAAAACTTACAAATGTGTTGAAAAAAGAGGAGAGGGGCGCACTCCAGTTCCCTGCACAGTAAACCTTCTCAGCCACAGGTGTTCTCCTCCGACCGGTTTCTGTGCCAATACACGTCATCAGGGAGGCTGTCTTAACTTGCAGCTCACAGCAAGTGCAGGTGTTAACACTTAGTGAGGATTCTGCTGCAAGGACTTCTGGTAGCTGTAGTCATCAGGTTTGCAAGGAACAGACTCACACCCAATCCCACAGTGGGGAAAGGGGGGGAGTAGCCTACAGTGAGGCACTCCAAAGTTGGGCATAAATTACCCCGGTGCAGCACCCTATTAGATTTCTGAAGATTCCACCCTTCAGAAAACTTACAAATGTGTTGAAAAAAGAGGAGAGGGGCGCACTCCAGTTCCCTGCACAGTAAACCTTCTCAGCCACAGGTGTTCTCCTCCGACCGGTTTCTGTGCCAATACACGTCATCAGGGAGGCTGTCTTAACTTGCAGCTCACAGCAAGTGCAGGTGTTAACACTTAGTGAGGATTCTGCTGCAAGGACTTCTGGTAGCTGTAGTCATCAGGTTTGCAAGGAACAGACTCACACCCAATCCCACAGTGGGGAAAGGGGGGGGAGTAGCCTACAGTGAGGCACTCCAAAGTTGGGCATAAATTACCCCGGTGCAGCACCCTATTAGATTTCTGAAGATTCCACCCTTCAGAAAACTTACAAATGTGTTGAAAAAAGAGGAGAGGGGCGCACTCCAGTTCCCTGCACAGTAAACCTTCTCAGCCACAGGTGTTCTCCTCCGACCGGTTTCTGTGCCAATACACGTCATCAGGGAGGCTGTCTTAACTTGCAGCTCACAGCAAGTGCAGGTGTTAACACTTAGTGAGGATTCTGCTGCAAGGACTTCTGGTAGCTGTAGTCATCAGGTTTTCAAGGAACAGACTCACACCCAATCCCACAGTTTTCTGAAGGGTGGAATCTTCAGAAATCTAATAGGGTGCTGCACCGGGGTAATTTATGCCCAACTTTGGAGTGCCTCACTGTAGGCTACTCCCCCCCTTTCCCCACTGTGGGATTGGGTGTGAGTCTGTTCCTTGCTAACCTGATGACTACAGCTACCAGAAGTCCTTGCAGCAGAATCCTCACTAAGTGGTAACACCTGCACTTGCTGTGAGCTGCAAGTTAAGACAGCCTCCCTGATGACGTGTATTGGCACAGAAACCGGTCGGAGGAGAACACCTGTGGCTGGGAAGGTTTACTGTGCAGGGAACTGGAGTGCGCCCCTCTCCTCTTTTTTTCAACACATTTGTAAGTTTTCTGAAGGGTGGAATCTTCAGAAATCTAATAGGGTGCTGCACCGGGGTAATTTATGCCCAACTTTGGAGTGCCTCACTGTAGGCTACTCCCCTCCTTTCCCCACTGTGGGATTGGGTGTGAGTCTGTTCCTTGCTAACCTGATGACTACAGCTACCAGAAGTCCTTGCAGCAGAATCCTCACTAAGTGGTAACACCTGCACTTGCTGTGAGCTGCAAGTTAAGACAGCCTCCCTGATGACGTGTATTGGCACAGAAACCGGTCGGAGGAGAACACCTGTGGCTGGGAAGGTTTACTGTGCAGGGAACTGGAGTGCGCCCCTCTCCTCTTTTTTTCAACACATTTGTAAGTTTTCTGAATGGTGGAATCTTCAGAAATCTAATAGGGTGCTGCACCGGGGTAATTTATGCCCAACTTTGGAGTGCCTCACTGTAGGCTACTCCCCCCCCTTTCCCCACTGTGGGATTGGGTGTGAGTCTGTTCCTTGCTAACCTGATGACTACAGCTACCAGAAGTCCTTGCAGCAGAATCCTCACTAAGTGGTAACACCTGCACTTGCTGTGAGCTGCAAGTTAAGACAGCCTCCCTGATGACGTGTATTGGCACAGAAACCGGTCGGAGGAGAACACCTGTGGCTGGGAAGGTTTACTGTGCAGGGAACTGGAGTGCGCCCCTCTCCTCTTTTTTTCAACACATTTGTAAGTTTTCTGAAGGGTGGAATCTTCAGAAATCTAATAGGGTGCTGCACCGGGGTAATTTATGCCCAACTTTGGAGTGCCTCACTGTAGGCTACTCCCCCCCCTTTCCCCACTGTGGGATTGGGTGTGAGTCTGTTCCTTGCTAACCTGATGACTACAGCTACCAGAAGTCCTTGCAGCAGAATCCTCACTAAGTGGTAACACCTGCACTTGCTGTGAGCTGCAAGTTAAGACAGCCTCCCTGATGACGTGTATTGGCACAGAAACCGGTCGGAGGAGAACACCTGTGGCTGGGAAGGTTTACTGTGCAGGGAACTGGAGTGCGCCCCTCTCCTCTTTTTTTCAACACATTTGTAAGTTTTCTGAAGGGTGGAATCTTCAGAAATCTAATAGGGTGCTGCACCGGGGTAATTTATGCCCAACTTTGGAGTGCCTCACTGTAGGCTACTCCCCCCCCTTTCCCCACTGTGGGATTGGGTGTGAGTCTGTTCCTTGCTAACCTGATGACTACAGCTACCAGAAGTCCTTGCAGCAGAATCCTCACTAAGTGGTAACACCTGCACTTGCTGTGAGCTGCAAGTTAAGACAGCCTCCCTGATGACGTGTATTGGCACAGAAACCGGTCGGAGGAGAACACCTGTGGCTGGGAAGGTTTACTGTGCAGGGAACTGGAGTGCGTTTTTCAACACATTTGTAAGTTTTCTGAAGGGTGGAATCTTCAGAAATCTAATAGGGTGCTGCACCGGGGTAATTTATGCCCAACTTTGGAGTGCCTCACTGTAGGCTACTCCCCCCCCTTTCCCCACTGTGGGATTGGGTGTGAGTCTGTTCCTTGCTAACCTGATGACTACAGCTACCAGAAGTCCTTGCAGCAGAATCCTCACTAAGTGGTAACACCTGCACTTGCTGTGAGCTGCAAGTTAAGACAGCCTCCCTGATGACGTGTATTGGCACAGAAACCGGTCGGAGGAGAACACCTGTGGCTGGGAAGGTTTACTGTGCAGGGAACTGGAGTGCGCCCCTCTCCTCTTTTTTTCAACACATTTGTAAGTTTTCTGAAGGGTGGAATCTTCAGAAATCTAATAGGGTGCTGCACCGGGGTAATTTATGCCCAACTTTGGAGTGCCTCACTGTAGGCTACTCCCCCCCCCTTTCCCCACTGTGGGATTGGGTGTGAGTCTGTTCCTTGCTAACCTGATGACTACAGCTACCAGAAGTCCTTGCAGCAGAATCCTCACTAAGTGGTAACACCTGCACTTGCTGTGAGCTGCAAGTTAAGACAGCCTCCCTGATGACGTGTATTGGCACAGAAACCGGTCGGAGGAGAACACCTGTGGCTGGGAAGGTTTACTGTGCAGGGAACTGGAGTGCGCCCCTCTCCTCTTTTTTTCAACACATTTGTAAGTTTTCTGAAGGTTGGAATCTTCAGAAATCTAATAGGGTGCTGCACCGGGGTAATTTATGCCCAACTTTGGAGTGCCTCACTGTAGGCTACTCCCCCCCTTTCCCCACTGTGGGATTGGGTGTGAGTCTGTTCCTTGCTAACCTGATGACTACAGCTACCAGAAGTCCTAGCAGCAGAATCCTCACTAAGTGGTAACACCTGCACTTGCTGTGAGCTGCAAGTTAAGACAGCCTCCCTGATGACGTGTATTGGCACAGAAACCGGTCGGAGGAGAACACCTGTGGCTGGGAAGGTTTACTGTGCAGGGAACTGGAGTGCGCCCCTCTCCTCTTTTTTTCAACACATTTGTAAGTTTTCTGAAGGGTGGAATCTTCAGAAATCTAATTGGGTGCTGCACCGGGGTAATTTATGCCCAACTTTGGAGTGCCTCACTGTAGGCTACTCCCCCCCCTTTCCCCACTGTGGGATTGGGTGTGAGTCTGTTCCTTGCTAACCTGATGACTACAGCTACCAGAAGTCCTTGCAGCAGAATCCTCACTAAGTGGTAACACCTGCACTTGCTGTGAGCTGCAAGTTAAGACAGCCTCCCTGATGACGTGTATTGGCACAGAAACCGGTCGGAGGAGAACACCTGTGGCTGGGAAGGTTTACTGTGCAGGGAACTGGAGTGCGCCCCTCTCCTCTTTTTTTCAACACATTTGTAAGTTTTCTGAAGGGTGGAATCTTCAGAAATCTAATAGGGTGCTGCACCGGGGTAATTTATGCCCAACTTTGGAGTGCCTCACTGTAGGCTACTCCCCCCCCTTTCCCCACTGTGGGATTGGGTGTGAGTCTGTTCCTTGCTAACCTGATGACTACAGCTACCAGAAGTCCTTGCAGCAGAATCCTCACTAAGTGGTAACACCTGCACTTGCTGTGAGCTGCAAGTTAAGACAGCCTCCCTGATGACGTGTATTGGCACAGAAACCGGTCGGAGGAGAACACCTGTGGCTGGGAAGGTTTACTGTGCAGGGAACTGGAGTGTGCCCCTCTCCTCTTTTTTTCAACACATTTGTAAGTTTTCTGAAGGGTGGAATCTTCAGAAATCTAATAGGGTGCTGCACCGGGGTAATTTATGCCCAACTTTGGAGTGCCTCACTGTAGGCTACTCCCCCCCCCCCCTTTCCCCACTGTGGGATTGGGTGTGAGTCTGTTCCTTGCTAACCTGATGACTACAGCTACCAGAAGTCCTTGCAGCAGAATTCTCACTAAGTGGTAACACCTGCACTTGCTGTGAGCTGCAAGTTAAGACAGCCTCCCTGATGACGTGTATTGGCACAGAAACCGGTCGGAGGAGAACACCTGTGGCTGGGAAGGTTTACTGTGCAGGGAACTGGAGTGCGCCCCTCTCCTCTTTTTTTCAACATATATATATATATATATATATATATATATATATATATATATATATTCAATGAAAAAACTTTGTTAAAGGAACGTTATGGTTCCAAGTAAAACCGAAAAACCCCTAAAATTCACCAGTTATGGTAAGCTAAGCAACCATAACTCGCACCACCACTGTGCACTGCTAAGACTAACACCCACGACATCAAAGATGACATCACAAATGTCATTGTACGAACATTTCAGGACACCGCAAGTGTTCTTAGAACACTTTCAGCTTGACAACGAACAATACAGACAACGTCTTCAGGACACCCCCTGCGAACATTCCAGGACCCCACAAGTCTTCTTAGAACACTTTCAACTTGACACCGAATCCATTCTGTTTATTTACGAACATTTCAGAACAGCCGTGTTGTCAGCAGAAAAATCGAACACAACAAAAGCGTCTAGCACATAAAAAAAACAGAACATTGAACCTATCTCATACTCCCCCACCCTCCCCAAACAGTCTTACAAACCAACACACTCCACTAAATACAATTTTTAATCCAAGTTTCACCGCGCTGTCCGCGGTCGTCGGCGAATGCAAGATGGCAGGCGCCACAAAAAATCTGACACGCTCCATGCCCCTCGCCGTCCAATCAGCGAACTTGTCGGATGTTCGCGGACATCACGCAAGCTGCCCGGCCAATCAGGGCACTGTCCACGGAGCGAACCGGGAAGTCCGTCCGCAAAGCGAGCGGAGATATCACTAATTTTTTTGCCTTACATTTTGGTTGTTTTAAAAAAAACTACTGGACGGATTTACACCAATTTGCAAAAGCACGCTTTTGGGACCAAGCCCCCACTCCTGCTGCAAATTTGGTGTAAATCCGTCCAGCAGTTTGGGCTGTAGGCGTGCGCAAAGTTTTTTCCCATTATGTCTATGGGAAAAAACAAATGTTTTGGGACCCCCCCTATAATTTTGGCCCCCTGGACCAAACCTCTCCAAACTCAGATTCAGAGTGGGCCATATACTTTTTTTGCAAAGTTTGGTGAGGATTCGTCCAGAGGAAGCGAAGTTATAAGCCACCCAAAAAATGTTCTTCCTATGGAAACACCAACTCAACCATAACTACATGTAATATATATATATATATATATATTTTCAAACGAAAATTACGCCCAAAAGAGGGCCAAATCTGCGGAATGCACTCCCAAGAGCAGCCAGGTCCAGTAAATACAGTACTTGGCAATAAGGGGCTGCACGGCAAGAGTCAGGTAGCACCAAATGTTCTTTATTCATGAAAGGTGCATAGCAAGGGAGAAAAAGGTTACATCAACGCGTTTCGCGATCAACTGACCGCTTGTTCACGATAGTAGGGTAAACACAGAAAATGGACTCATATAAACACAATACAAACTCTCTGGTTACAATGTATAGAGTGTCTCATACACCACATAGCTCAAATGTAGAGAAAAAACAATCGGCCATATTGTAGTGACCAAGTGTTACCTCATACTGACCTTAATAGTCTGAAATAAAACCATTATATAAAATGCTGCGCTATGAATGGTGATTTACAAATTTAAATATTGCCGCTGATGTATAGCAATATTAAACCAAGGATAAAGTGCTTAGTGCATGCACAATAGTGCAAAGTGCTAAAGATAAAGTGCAAAGTGCAAAGTACATAGCAGCAATAATATGGAAGGTAAAGGTACACAGGGTACAGGGAAGGGAGAAAGGGGGGAAAGAAGGGGAAATGCATGGGGATCAAAATTTCATTCTGTATAGCAAACATGATGAGCATAGTGCTCTACGTCCATGGGTGCACGGTTCGTGTAGTCACAGTATTTAAAAACCAGCCTGACCTCCCATGTAAAACAAGGAGGATGGCAGAAGGACGTGCAACCATGGACAACTAAAGAATGATAAAAACATATATAGATCCACAGTAAAGTGCAAAGTGCATAGACTATAAAAAGGCTCCAACTTAAGGGGCACATAGCTTTCCTAATATTCCTTAAAAATCACCTAAAAAGTGCACACATATTAGATAGGCCCGTTTACTCATGATATATATATATATATATATATATATATATGTTGCCAGTGGGCCGGTGTAGTTCCATTCTTCTCTGCAGCAACTCACTCATATGTATCCCTGTGTTGTCTGGTTGTCTTCCAGTATTTAAAACTGGCTACATATGGACAATACCAAAAAGGAGTGTACAAAGGCTCCAAATTGTTATTGTCTACTATAGGCATGTCATTCATTGACAGAGTGAAATGCAATACAAACACCCACAACAAAGAAAAACCCAATCTGATATTCATACCTCGTATGATGGAGGTAATAAGGAACTATTGATCTTAGGTTTGTGGGAAAAATCTGGGTGATACCAAATGGGGAGGGTTGTCTTATTACTGCCTATGGTTGGCTTGTATCCCTCATGTTATATTCATGGACTCTTTGCCGGTTCGGGATTGACTGACGCGAAATGTCAAGTTTCTATACCAGGAGGAAGTCAAAACAAATTTGTAACATTCTTTTTTGGTTTGTCACTAAGTCATGGAGAGTGGTTAGGAGTAACCCTTCATCATTTCTCAAAAGATGGTTATGGAGGAGAGATCTCAGAGGTGGCATGGGTTTGCCAGCAGGTCTGTTCGTTTAAGCCAGAGACACGTATTTTAAGACAGAAAATCCATAATTGTTCCCTCCAGTATAGTAAATTGGGGAGGTTGCCTCCCGTTTTAGGTATCATTACTTTTCCGATGATGGTCCAGGTGAAATCAGTTGGACCATGATGTTTCTGTATGAAGTGTTCAACCATTGGAGCTGTCAATTTCGTGGTCCGGATACATGACCAATTTTCGCCCAGCCTTAATTTTATGGGTCGTGTTGTCATACCCACATAATTAGGGAACATGGCCATGTAATCAGATATATTACATTACCGCTGTTGCAGTTAGTGAGACTTCTTTGGTTCCATGGGTAATGCCATCCGATATTGATGGTTGTTGATCTCATTGTGCTCAGCAATGCACTGCATTGTCCGCATGGTGCATGGCCCACTGGTGCTACCTGATTCCATAGGGTATTGGGTACTTGTTCTTTTGTTTCCTTATATTTATGTATAAGTGAGTCCCAGAGGGTACGCCGCCTCAGTACTTCTTTTTTAATTTGGTTAGCCAAAAACAAAAAACTGAGTACTGCTGTAATTGTCTCATTCGTCTTTATTCTTTAGCCGTATTGTTCCAGGGCGGTATCTCTGGGAATATTTTTGGCTCGTTTTCATGCTCACTTGATGATACTCTTTAGGTATCCCCTCCCGGTGAGCTTCTCTGCCAATGTGCTTGTCTTTCATAATCCGTTAGATTGGAACAGTTCCTCCGATATCTGAGGAACTGTCCAAACACTAGGTTGTTCTTGAGGCTCGACGGGTGGTAGCTGTTAAATAATAACAGCGAATTTCCATCTGTCAGTTTATTAAAGACCATGCTTTGGATTTCTCCATTGACCGCCTTCAAGTTGAGGTCCGAGAAATGGATCAAATCTTTACTGTGTGTTTCTGTGAACGTCAGAAAACTGTTCTATTCATTTAACCAAGTCATGAACATCTTAAGGCCTTCTTCATTCCCACTGAATACCATTAGTATGTCATCAACGTATCTTGACCAGAGGTCAATTTTCAGGTACCATGGGTTGTTGGCAGGATAGATTACATTCTGTTTGAAATCCGCCACATATAGATTTGCCAGATTCGGGGAAAAGTTGTACCCATGGCGGTGCCAGATATTTGTTCAACGAACTGGTGTTGATATCGAAAATAGTTCTTAGTGAGTGCGATCTCAGCGAGTTGCATGATCAGAGGAACAGGTGTAATGATTGGGGGTGTTGTGTTTCTCAGTACCTTTTCAATGACTTGAAGAGTAGCCGTTTGTGGTATCTTCATGTATAGAGAATCTATATCTAGAGTAACAAGCAACTGAGAGGCCAGACAGAACTGACAATCTTTTATTAGTTGTAGCACTGCAGTTGTGTATTTTAAATAAGTATTTTGGACTTCAGGCTTCAAAAGGTAATCCACAAATTGAGAGGATAGTTCAAGAATCGAACCTATGCCTGATTAATTAGGTCTACCTGGAGGTGGGATGGTACCTTTATGTATTTTTGGGAAGACATAAAATGCAGGTCGTATTGGTTTGGTTGGATTGAGGAATTCATTTTCGTTCGCACTGATGGATTATTCCGCCATTGCCTCTTCTATGATTGGTACAATTAATTGGCATATCCATTCTGTGGAATCACTGCCTATTCGTCTATAGCTGTGATAATCTTCCAGCAGGTCAGTTTTCATCTTTTTGTTGTTCACAGTGTCCATAATTACCATATCACTGCCTTTATTGGTGGGTTTTACCACAATATCATTGTGGTCAGTTAGAGCTTTTAAGGCTATCTCATCTTTTTTTGAAAAGTTGTTGAAGACTGCTGTCTGGTTCAGTTCCATTTCTTCCAGCTTTTTTAGCAATGCTTTCTCAAAAGTAATAGATTCTGGAGTGATCCTGTTTGTTGGCAGGTAGAACGTTGATTTGTTCTTGAGGGTTGTCGCACTTTATTCTACTTTGAGTGTCTTTTTGTCAAAGAATTGTTTGAGACGTATCTTTCTAACAAGTTGGGCTATCTCTATGCGAGTCTGAAAAGGATCATGAGTTGCCGGTGGTATGAAAGACAGACCTTTTTCTAGGATCCTGTGTTGGTCTTGACTGTGTGTGATTTTTGAGAGATTCATAACTAAGGACATCCGGGGGGTGGTATTTGATCGTTCTTGTGGTATATATGGTGTCATGTCTCCTTCATTGTCAGGGCATGACAATGTCTTAGGTTGGTCTTCTGTGGGTCTCAGCCATGACAATATCTGGGAAGGATTTTCTCTGGGTGTCATAAATTCAATTCTGGTTGTCTGTTTCACAATGGTGGAGCTCTGTGTAATTCCAGGGGATTGATTTTGCCATAATGTTTGCCAATTTCCTCGACACTTGTTCCTAGTTTTTCCCTGTCCCCTGTGAAAAAAGGTGGACGTTGATTTACATTGCTATTGGGATTATTTGGATCTACAAAACCAACATTTCTGTTGGTTTGATGAACCTCTGTGCTATTAGCACTCGATGTGCTGGGTGCGCTGCCATCAGAGCTTCAACTTGAAAAGGTCCAGTTACTTGGATTTAGGTGTGGGGTCGGGAGTCGTTTCCTCGAAGGTTTGTGATATTGTTTTCCATTCAGATTGGGTTTTTCTTTATCGTGGGTTTTTGTATTGCATTTCACTCTGTCGATGAACGACATGCCTATAGTAGCCAGGAACAATTTGGAGCATTTGTACACCCCGTTTTGGTATTTTCCAAATGTAGCCGGTTGTAAATAATTGAAGACAACCAGACAATACAGGGATACATATGAGTGAGTTGATCCAGAGAAGAATGGAATTCTTTGAAAAAGACAAATAGAGAACAGAGCTTTTCTAATTTACAATGATGACACTCGTGCATGCGCACAGAGTAGTGCTTGAGTATGCAGAAGAGCTGTGTCATCTATAACAATACTGACGGAAAGCAGCCAAACACCTTGCGGCTAGATGAAGCAGATTCATTCCTTCTTCTTCTTCTTAATTATCGAATGTGTGGGCGGACCCACGCAGGCACTTCCCCGCTGGCGAGGACTAAGATACTTACCATCTCCATGGACACCTACGTAATGACAAAGGTAAGCCAAAAGGTCTAAACTAGGAACAGACCTGGAGACCGCGGCTGCCAACCTTTTGGTAGCATTCATGGCAAAACATGACATATGTGTATTTTCGTTGCACCACAATGTGCACATTTTGCAAATTATGCACTGAAGTTTTAGTAAACAGATAAATAACCCTTCCTATGATAGTTAACCTAGGGACAAATATCTATTGTATCCTAGGTGATACAGGATTGCAACAGACAGTGGGCCTCATTCCGAGTATGGCGGTAAGGGATAGCGGCCACCGCTAACGAGAGCGGTGGCGGTAATCCCTTACCGCCATACTCCGAGTTCCCTTTGCTCCATGGAGGTTTTAACACCTGCTTTTAGCAGGTGTTAAAAACCATGGCGCTAAGGGACCTTGATGTTAATTACGCCACCGTAATTTACGGTGGCGTAATTAACGCCTTCCCCACTCCCATTATGCCCTATGGGGCAAGAATGGGAATGGGGAAGGGTAAATGGGGATTGGGGAATTACCGCCCCGCCAACCTTGGAATGGGGCGGTAATTCCGCCATCCACCAAGGCGCTGCCGGTCCGGGTACGGCGTCAACCAAGGCGTTAATAGCGCCATTGGTTAGCGCCGTACTCGGAATGAGGCCCAGTGTCCTGACCAGAATATAAGCAGTTGCCAAAATTTAACACCAAGGGGTTTGAACCTGGCAAAACACACAACAGTGGTGAGAAACTAAGCAATGATGGACCATGTAGTGAGCATGACCATCAACAAGAGAACCACATTTTTTAGTAATGCCTTGTGTTCTCTCTCACTACCAACCCCCACTACCGCTCTATCATCTACAGGTGTGGTGCCAAGCTTTGCAAAAGAATGCAAATCTCTCCCAATCTGTTGACAGCACTATAGTCTTGTGATGTGGCCCTGAAGAAAGCGGTAAATACGTGACACCACTGAAACCGGTCCTCCTGTAGGGACCTTACTCTTGAAGCTAGGTCCTGTAGAGACGACATCTTTCACTATTTTTGTCTTTGATAGGATAACTGAAGCAATTATTGTTTGGTAATGGTTGGTATGGTAAAACAATAGAGTCACGTTTACCTACCAATTATAGGGCCTCATTACACGGACGGCGGTAAGGGTTTACCGGTACCGGTAAGGGCACTGGTACCGGTAAACCCTTACCGCCTTACTACGAGGTGCCTTTGCGGGTTGGTAGTTTAACGCCTGCTATTTAGCAGGCGTTAAAAACCAACCCGCAAAGGGACCAGGGTGCTAATTACGCTACCGCAATTTGCGGCACCGTAATTAGCGCCTTCCCCATTCCCATAGAGCCCTATGGGCAAAAATGGGAATGGGGAATGGCAATGGGGGAAGGGGGAATTACCGCCCCGCCAACCTTGGAATAGGGCAGTAATTGCCCTTTCCTCCAAGGCGGTGCCGGTATTTTACCGGCATGGACCAAGGTGCTAATAGCACCTTGGTCCTCCGCCTACCGTGTAATGAGGCCCATAGTGTCTTAAAATTCCATAAAATCTGTAGATGTTGTTGTGTGTGTATGTGGTATCTGCTACAGCAAGGAAAGAGAATACAATGCAGACATTTCACTTCCGAAGCAGACAACACAGAATGACGTGTTTTAAAAGAAACATTTTATAAAAAGGTATCAGTGACTGCAGTAAGATAGCGATAGGGCAAGTCTCTTATTCTATCCCCTCACCCTAGATAAGCGGCTCACCAGCGCAATCTAGGGATAGCCACGACACGAGGGTTTAGTAAGAACCGTTGGAGGGCAAGTTAGTGTTATACGATTGGTCACTTCAAAAATAGTAAATCATTGTAACCATTGACCTGATGATTCTTTGTGTGATAAACAATCTGAACTGTACCAGGTGTAAGATAGGTAGTGGATCAATATGCAGAAATTGTCGAATTTCCCATTTATACACAACATAAGAGGATCCCATGAATTCCTCATGTACTAGCCACAACGTTTAGGAAGAGAGATGCATTCATTTAAAGAAACTCCTACACATAGCATACACTTGGAAAAATACATGTTCAACCATATTTCACAAGCCCATGTTCCAAATGTACGATTTGTGAATGTATCTATACTCAATTCTCATAGTATACCACTGTGACACCTTCTAAGTAATGCTAATCAAGGCATGGTGTACTCAGATTGCAATTCAGCCATTCTTTCAACTATAGACATAGACAAACGTGGTCAATATTTCATACCAATGCTTTTACAATATAAAAACCTATTAATGGTTGTGTGAGTGCAGTGCCATATGTTTTGGATGAGGGGCATGTGGTTGGATTGTCGTGCATACACACTGGGGTTACAGTGTGTACTGCACAACCTTTTGGAGATCCTTCTTTAACCATATCATGTTATGCACTGGCGGTGTGCTGTGCACGTGCACCACCTTTCCGGTTGAACACAGGAACACTCCCTGATTGCCCAGACTCATGCGTTGGTACTTCATACATGTGCACAGGCAATCTGAACTCATTCGTTTGGATCGCCCATGCCTCTTGCTCTGGGACACATTTGGGGAAGAACCAGTGCCTCAATGGGGGTTTGTTATGTGTACCGACATCCCATGATGGGGTCTTTCAGGATGGTCATTAGGACACTCCTCTCCCCTTTCAAAATTGCCTCCTTTGTGTGTACTCTTCTTGTGTGCCCTCCCAAGGTGGCACACATTTACAAGGCAAGATTACCTCTGAGCTTTCTTTGGTAATACAAATCCTGTGATTTGGCAATTGGGGATCCCACATTCGCATTGGGCATACCCATAAGCACATGGGCAATGCCCTCATTTTAATGTACAGATACAGAGTTACAGTCATTCTATAAAGAATGCAGTGATGGGCCGACTGCTGGGGAAACCATCACAAATGTGTGCTTGCACTGGGGCACACAACCTATAATTTGGCCCCTGTCCTTTAATTAATTCTAGATTTTCTAGTCACTAAAACTATGAAAACCATCCTATCGTACTGCCAAATACAGAAACATACTCAAACTGATTTGCCACACATTCAATTATTTCTACATATGCCCCACAGACCCAACACCAAAGTATTTTAAAAGCTACATAATGCAACGTGCACAGTTCCCAGACAGCTACGAAGTCACACCACATTACTTTGAGGATACCGAGTTGCAATTCCTACTACAGGAGCATGGAGTCGGCCTCATTAGTGTTTGCTGATTGCCTCTTACATATTAAATGAGGATTCTAGGGTTCAAGATGAAAAAGCCAAGTGAAAAACGAGAATTAAATCATTGAAGCAACAGTGTTTCATCCATGTAGTGTGAAAGGGAGACATGTTCAAACACAATAAAGACCAGTCAACTACGAAGTACACTGAATATGCATGAATTCTGAAAATATCTGAGTTGATTTCCAATAACACAGTGCAAGTGCCGCATGTATGTCTCAAAACAAGTGCAGACAGGAGAGGGGCATAGACGTGTATTTGTCTTCATTTGTATATGTCTTCAAGGTGTCATTTTGAACAGAAACTACTTGCAAAATAGGAATAACAGAGAGCAGAGGCAGCCCTGGGTAAGGTGCCTTTCTGTAAGAGTATTGATGCATTGAATGATATATAGCAGTAAAGGGGTAAAAATAGGAACATAAACCAGGGATAGGGGCTGCAGGACAATAAATCATTTTTAACCATAAGAGCCTAAGGCCAGTATTTTCATATTTTCAAATAACATAGAGTAGGTTGAAAGATGCATGCAGGAGAGGTGGGTTGGGCAGGTCATCATATAGGAGGGCACAGGGTTTGCAGGCATGCTTGCAGGGCTGGCATGTGGATTTTATGCCTTGTTTTCAAGAGTTCCACTTTGATCGTCAGGAGGAAGCATTCCAGTGGAGTGGGGCAAGTAGGAAAAGGAGCCAACGTGGGAGTGGACACAAGGAGGCATGGGGCTGAGTCAAGGAAAAGAGAGTTCACAATGGATAGACGAGGGATAGAACAGTGAGATGCACTCAGTGATGCAGGGGGTAAGAACATGAATGAATGCATAGACAAGTATCAGGAATGTAAAGGGCGAGTGATTTTGCATGGAGTGCCTTCCAACAGGTTGAAGTTGAGGATTTTATTGGGGTGAGCAAAAAAGTAGAGGATGAGACAGAAAAGTATGCTTTTGCAGGGGTCCATTTTCCCGAGCACAAAAGTAAAGATAAGGTTTTTAGTTGATTGGTGTGCGTTGTGAGGGCAGATTTTTTTGGAAGTGGCTGTGATGAACTGGTATGAGTTTCAAGTCACTGACAATGACAACCACAATGTTGCGACGCAATAGGTGAAGTGATGAGGAAGCTAGAGGTAAAGACATGTGAGCGGGTAGAGTTGGTTTTTGTGACAGGGAGAAAGATGACCTATGTCTTTAAGCGTGACTGCAAGATACAGCATAGAGCCATCCAGTGAGAGTTGAATGTTGGTTCGGCACTTGGTTAAATATTCAGAGAATGCAGGGTCGAAGACGTTGAAGCAGAAGAATATCTGAGCATTCTTAGCAAAGATGGGATAGGTAAAGCCAAAGGAGGAAATAGGTTTGCCAAAGCAAGAGGTATGTAGGGTAAAGAGAAGTTAGACTCAGGACTGATCCTTGAGAGACACCCATGGGACAGAGTGTTGGAGAGAAGGTGCTGGAATCCAGAAGGAATGGTCAGAGAGTTAGGATGCCATTCAGTTGAGAATGGTATCCTTGAAACCAAGGAGGGAAAGAGTTTGAATGCGGTAGGGTGTGAGAAGGGTGGGCGGAGAGAAGGATGTAGGGTGGTGAGGAAAAAGTAATATAGCGAGTATTAGGAACATGGAAGGTGAGCATTGCGAGGGGTTGGAAGAGATAGAATGATGGACAAGGTGCCCTGCATTTTGGTAATTTGTAGTGGTAATTATGAGGCAAAGGGATTGGAGGAGAGAAAATAATAAATTAAGTGGTTCTTAGGGGAAGCATGGCCTGGAGAGTCATGGATAGTTTGCGAAAGGGCAAATAGAGAGAGAAAACAAGATTAGTGTAATGTGAGATTTTGGTCATGCCAGGAGCTATGGCCAGGGTCAGTGGAGACTCCTGGTAGCTATTTTGATGAATCAGTCCTTGTGCCATCAGCGTAAGCAGACACCTTGCTGTCCTCCCAGCTGGATGGTGTGTAAGCTCCATGGTTGCGGATGTGGGCAGGAAGGGGTTAATGAGTCAGCAGGGTAGTGATCAGTGCAGGTGGTAGACAGTGCAGAGTTCAATGTGGTAAAGGTGAGCTCAATGGAATGAGCAAGTGGAGGAGAGAAAGCTTAAAATGAGATTGTAACTTGTTTGAGGTAGAGGATCATGGAGTCATGCATGAATTTACATGTGGTGATAGATGAGGGGATGGGAGGGTGGAGAGTAATAGAGAGGGTGAAGTGAATTAGATATTGGTCAGAGGGGGATGGGTCAAGTGTGGGAGCAGAGTAGACCATGGTTCATGATATGCCTTGGGTGTGGGTTGGTAGCTTAGGTAAGTTGATTCGTGAGTTGTGAGAGAGAGTGAAGTCAAGTTGGAGCTGTTGGGCCTTGTTCACATTGGAGAGGCTGAAGCCATCCATCATGATGGCAGGGACATCAGCTTAAAGCATTTCAAGTAAGAAGCCAAGGTCAGTGAAGACGAGGTTGTGTGTGTTCCATGGGTGGTAGATGAGGAAAATAGGAGGATAGGTGGGAGTAAGAATGTGTATTGAAATAAGCTTGAAGGAGTAAGGACTAAAATCACAGAGGGGAAGGGGTGCAGATGGTGTGTCCTTGCTGGTCAGATGAGGGGAGGGAGAGAAACAGCCTAGGTCAGTTTGAAGGGCTGCCACTGTGGATGTAGTTGCTGGAGTAAATGAAGGGGTCAATGTAGGGTAGATGAGGTTGGAAAGGGTGGGATGGGGAGGCAGCCTGAGTGGCATTTGTGATGTAAGTGAATAATGTTGATGGGAAGACTGGGGAAGAGAAGCAGGCAGAGTATAGGGAAGAAAGGCGGTGGGTGGAGGCCTTGAAAGAGAGATTGGGAAAGAGCAATAAGGAGGAGGAGAAGGATTGACAGGAGCATGGTAGAAAAAGAGTAGTGGGTAAGATTCAGGGGGCCCACAGGCCCAGGAAATACGATTTAAGAAATCACCTGGTCCTAGGCAATGAAGAAATGGCATTTAAGAAATCACATGGTGGCAAGAAATGTATTTTATGAGAGCAACACAGATAGAATATAGAATATCTCCACCAAATAGTCCCTGCCACGGGAAAAGTTAAAGAGGAGGACTGGTGAACGTTCTGCCGTACTGTACACATGTGCTGAGCACATGGTGATAGAGAGGTTCTCCCTGGTCTCCTGTGAGGAAAATGAAGCTGGAGAAAATGGACAAAAACTGCTTAAATACACATGCACCACAATCAGTCAACAATATAGCTCTGGTACCTCCAGTCGGAACCTCTGCATGTCAAGGCATAGTGAAAGGCAATGATTATACAACGACTGATCAACAATATCCAGCTGGTGCATTCAGTTAAAACCCCTGCATTTCTGGGAAAGCTGGAAGGCTACAACTGCACCATAATATTAATTTCGTCCAAAGGTCTGCATTTCAAGGCAAGTTGATAAGCCACAACTACACAACTACAAGTCAACAATATGGATCTCGTATCTGAGGTTCAGATACCTACATTTCCAGTCAACTCTAAAGATCACAAAGACACAACCTGGTTTCTTCAGCTCAAATCTTTGCATTTCTAAGCAAATTGAAAGAACACCACTATATTCGTTTGGTACCCACCAAACCTGCACTTCTCATAACGTTGAAATGCAGCAACCCTTTTTCTTTTTCCTTTAATACTCCAGTACTAAACCCTGCATTTCTAGGCAAGTTGAAAGGTCATACGCTTATTCCTTTGGAACCTCCAGTCCAAAACCCCGAATTTCTAGGCAAGTTCAATGCAAACAATCCACCTGACCCCCTACAAATGTAAACTTGCACCAACCCCAGGCCTTTCTAGAAGCCATATTAAAATGCCAAAGCGCAACTGGTGCAAGCAATTCGCGTAGACATGTAACCAAAGATTTCTGTGGCCCTTTTACTCCGTTTCTCAACTGAAGGTCATCAGATGCGAGGAAATGCTGCACAGCGTTAACCCACCTCTTTTTTAATTGTATTTTTTATGTAATGTGACATGGTTATACAAGTAACCTTACACATACGGAGAAGAAAAATCACACAATGGACACATTCAAAATACAACAACATTGTATCGCGCTCTGAAACACTTGTGTATGAGCGCGATAGAAATAAAATATCAATATCAATAAATTGTACAGAATTAAAACAATTATTAAATACTATATGACTAATATGCCATAAATATACCCACCTCCAAATGAAGGGGGAGGGATTGTGATCTCTGGCCTGGCATTTGTCACCATTCTTTCCTCTCTACCAGTCGTCCAAAAACACACCTGTTATCCGTTTTCAACGCAGATCATGCGCTTGCCCATAAAAATAACCTTTGCATTCACACATTGTTAGCCGTGTTTATTTTTCACAGTGAATCGTGAATACTTTCTGTGATGTGATTTTAAGGGACGACAGCATTTGTGCCGCATTTATATGATGTGTGTATTCTGGGCAGATGCCAGTCTCCCCGGCAACCTTAAGCTCGACGTTATTAAAGTTTTAAAATCAGAGCAAGGCATCTGTTCTCCGCTTGCTAAGGCACCGCTGACTAGGGGTGGGGGGGCTCCTTGGAAAAGAGCAACCACTGAAAATGTCTTGAAACGCACGATTTATTATAGAGACCCGTTTACTAGTCATTAGGTGAAAGCGTATCATGGCATGGGTCAGCAAGGCTCTTGCGTCCTTTGTTTGCGCCCACCTAGATATAGTATGTATTACTTGGAACGCCTGACGAAAGAGCAAGAAGGGGGGTCGCTTGAACCGAGTCCAAGACCTCCAGCGTTAGCAGCAGCTGGGTCTGACTCCAAACTCACTCTTCGTCGCGGTCCGTCCCTTCCAGCATTTTGTCATGGGCGTCATTTCAGGTGGGGCAAGGGTGTTTGTCCCCACCAACTTTTATGGAACACTATTTTGTCCCACACATTTGGCAGCGGACACTTTCATTCAGATGTCATGCCCCCCCCCCAACATTTTCAGCAAATGTACACCACTGACAATAGTTAATGAAACAGCACGGCCTAGGAATATTTAGCTATTGGTGGTTCATCAGAAGGGATCGCTAGCAACGCATTTATTGTCGTAGAAAGGCACTTATAAAGTTTACTGAGCATATTATACAGCCTACCATATATCCGTCCATCCACGTGCATGGTATCGAACCCTGGGCCTTCTTCCGAGCTTGGTGGCCCAGGAAGAATGCAGATAACAGAATGACCCCCACTTTTAATGAACTGTCCAATTCTGAGATTACAAGAATTCCACTGGAGGTTTTTCCTACACACTATTGCCAAAAAGTGATTGGTTTACCATTGCCAGAATTACTGCCCGCGGTAAACACTTCACATCCCTAAAGGATGGACTCCATGAACACTAACACAGCGTTACCGCAACTCGTAATTGGGTGGATTTACCAACAGAACTTGTTGGGGATTTGCCACAGGGAATACTGCTGAACTCGACAGGAGCTACTGTATCAAGTGGGGAGATTTCCAAAAAATGTGCTGAGTGGAGTGATGCAAATAGGTCGTTATTTTACATTGAACTTCTGTGGCATTTTGGTAAGGTTGTGCTTAATTGAGCGGCGTAAATTAGCACATGGTGGTAGTAAAACGTCTCATAGTGATGTGTTCCACTTGCGATGTATGTTTTCTTTTGTAATTTTTTGTTTCTGTCTCATAGGAACTGGTGGCACATATTAGAGGGAGGGTGTAGATTTGGGGCAGAAATGGGTTTAGCTTCAAAAAGTTTCATCCCATCCGATGTAATGAGACAGAGCAAGGACTTTGGAGTAGGCCTGCCATATTTTAATGGAAACAGACTACCACTTTCTAGCAGTGCTGTTATCCTTCTAATCAGTGGAGTAACTTTACTGAAAATGTTGGGGGGGACATGAAAACTAAAGAAAAGGGGCCGCTGCCAAATGAGGGGGACAAAATGTTGTGCCATGAAATTTAGTGGGGACAAACACCCTTGCCCACCTAAAATGACGCCAATGCTTCCAATGAGACAACCCAATACTTCTGAGAAGGACTATTTCACTTTTAGTGGTACAGTATCTGTACTAGTCAGGACTATTGTATTGTCATTACAAATAGATAACAAACTTAGACAATACTGATACGCTCAGCTGGGATGCTATGTATTGTATTCACTGAGTCAGATCTCTTCTGGAAAGTGTTACTGTGATGAAATGACTTCTTCCCTGCAGCAGTACAAGGACGAGTAGTGGCTAAACGGCCTATTTAGAACTCACACCTATACAAAATAAGAGTGATCCCAATCATGAAGGTGAAATAGGAGCACTCAGGAGATATACCTCATTGACATGTTGTGGTAACCTTAGGGGTTCTCAAGAGGGGTGTGAATGTGATCCAGTAGCAACCCAAACAGCAAAGTACAACCATCCAAAATAAAAGGAATGTCCAATCTAGGTTCTATAATTATATACATTTCATAATTAAACAAATCATGTGCAAAAATGGGAAAAGAGGATGTAGCACTCAGGGTAATGAATCAGGGGGGAAACACAATCAAAAACCATAATATTCTTAAAGGGATATGTTATTTTACAAAAAAGGGATTAAAGGTGACCAAACCAGTCTCCAGGGGGAGGTTAGTGTTAGGCAGAATCATATGCAGTACCCTTTTGGAACACTACACACAATTAAGACTACAAGTGTAAGTACAATTTCACCTTCAGTACAAACCTGTACTACACAGTAATGTGGTAGCAGTGGCTGAGCAGCCAGATTTATCTCAAGAGTAAAGTGAGCAGTACAACAGGTTACACAAAGGACTAGCAAATACAGTGATTCAAATAAACACTTACTCAAGGTTTCTTGGTAAAAGAATATACATTTATTTACACAATCATTTGGAAAACATTCCACTAGTAAGAGCCACTCAATATCACACTCCAATACATTACAATACACAACCAATCAGTTTCTGAACAAGTTCAGCTCCCATGAAGTCGGAGCAAAATGGCTCTTCAGCTACTTTAAAAAGGGGTAAAAAGACAAGGTTATAAGAATCAACTGCACAAATACTTTCATAGACAGGGCAAAGGGTTTCAGTTCACTACAACCAGCAATTCAATTCAATAGGCATGGGGCAAAGTCAATGGTGCAGACTTTTGTATAGAATAGCTTAATTCTGGTAGTTAAAGGTTAAGTCTTTGCCACGGATCTTAGAACAATTTGGTCAGACGAAAAGTTTGGGGATGGTTTAGGGAAGAACGAGCTTTCAAAGTCGGGAAAGTTTCACAAACTTTCACCGCAGCCGAACAGAGCTCTGCACCGCACTTGCACAGTACCGTGTAAGTGAAGAAAAGCTGTCGCAGAGGCAGTTGTTCCTGGCAGTTCCTGCAGGTCTTGCTGTTCCTGAGCTTCAGTCGTGGGAACAAGGAGGACGTCGGGAGGTTCCTGCACTGCCCAGGGAAGAGGCCACAAGCTTGGCAAAACGTCGGTTTAAGGTGTGAGTGCCGTAAAGTCCACAAGCTGTTTTCCTTCTCCCTGGCTATCCGGCTTCAACAGCACTCTGAAGAAAATTGAACCGGGGTTGGGGACGGTGTCCAGGTGGCTTACGAGTTGGTTGTTCCCACCAAACTCAAGGAAAGAAGTTAACCTTGAAGGGTTCTCTGTCGATGAGGTTTCAGGCAATGCGGACCTGCATCAGGGCTTCACCAGGAGCTTCAGCAGTCGTCTTCCTTGAGCTTATCTTCGGTTCTTTCATTACAGTGGTCGACACTGCTTTCCAAGTCCCAGAGACCTGCTTTTAAACAGATTTCTCCCATTTATTCCAGCCTGGCTGTCACTCACACAGCAGGGTGGCTGTCCTTGCCGGACAGCCAGCCGGCCAATCATGCCAGAGTGGATTCATGTCTCCTATGAGACTAAGCACAGGGAGTTTCGGGCACCTCCCTCACATCCTGTCCACCCCAGACACTCAGGCACCAGAGGAGGTCTTCAGCACTGAAGCCCACCAATGGACAACAAACAAAGGGACCAAATGTAGTTTGGTGTGCAGAGACAAACAGAAAAAGGACCCTTTCAAAAAGAAATTGAGAAAAAAGTTGATCGGAGTCTGTTTTTACAGATTGGTCCTGGGCGCCATATTGGAAAACATGGCTGACCCGATTTTTAGCTACCAGTGTTCGCGGTCGGGAAAAATCATGGTAGTCTGTTTTAAAACTACTGCCACCAGCCATTTCAAGTGCGAAAGGGTAACATTTGACTGTTAAATGAGTTTTTAGACTCAGGAGAAGCTATCCAACCCCTCCAGCACTCTATAGGAAGATAGGGTGAGCTGGATCTGTACATTTAAAAAGACTAGTAAAGTCAATTTAACTTTACATGCTCTGGAAGACAGTAGTCAGTCCTAGAGAAGGCATTTAAACTTTGGGGAGTCTGAAAGACACCCCTGTGTCTGTCACTGCACTGAGGGTGCTGTGTGAAACACAGAAAAAGATGATGCCTATGGATTTGTTTTAAAACTCCATATCCAAAGAACACATTGAAAAATGAAAAGTTCAAAGTCCCAAAATATAGCAAAACAGCTGGAGGGTTCTAAGGTAGAGGGAATTTAGCACTTGTGTGAGAATTCTCCCTAATAGTTAGATGTGAAAAATACCTTTCTTCTGGTCTCGCTGGTTCAAAAGCATCAAAGCAGGCTTCTGCTGTGCCGTGAGAGAGGGTCGAACTAAACTCGAATACTATTGTTGCGTTATTCCAGAAGGGGAGCAAGAATCGAGCAGGGATTGAGCTGAAGTCCACTGCAGTTTGAAGCAGTGTTCAAAGAAGTGCATATCATGAAGGTCATCAGGGTTCATTAAACAGTGGGGTTGATGGGGAAGACGCTGGTGACTGGATGCATTCTAGTCAGGTGGATCAATGCAGGATTCAAGGGTTGTGGTTTGATGAGGCTCCTATGGTAGGTATGATCATTGATTTAAATCAGAGAAGAAGAAGCTCATTGTTCAAAAAGCAGTTTGAGCATGGTGGTTGCAGTGATGAGCTTCTAGTTGAAGAAGGGGCAATGACAAACTCAGCTGGGGCAGTGTGGTGGTGAACTGTTTTGTGAAGTACAGCATCTCGAAGAACATGTAAATGCCAAGGGCAGCTCCTGAGGGCTCTGTTGGTTTGAATGTGTTGCATGTGTTTTAAACATGGCTCAAAGCAGTTCAAGAGTGAAAGCATAGGCATCCTAGCTGTCCTGGCTCACGGATGTTGTGGGTCCCAGTCCAGGGGCTCAGGGCCAAAATAGGTTATTGCTATTGTTCTTTCAAAATTTGGGTGGGGGGCTGACAAACACCTGCAGGAGTACTTCAGCTCCAGTGAGGTCTTGGGTACTGGGGTAGCTGGCAGGAATTCAGGTTGTGCTCCAGCAGAAGGTCACCTACAATATGTCCTGAGTATTGTTAAGGAGCTGAGCTTGCCTCTGCCATGGACACCCAATCTTCACTTCACAACCAGAGGGCTTTGGAAAGTCAACTCTTCAAGCGTTTGCATAGCGCTTTGGAGCTTCTCCATGCAAACACTCTTTCTGCAGGTGCATGGTCTTGATAAGGGCCTCAAGTGAGTCCAGGATAAGGGTTGGAGGGATTGGAGAGAGGGGTGCTGGCACTTGCCAAAGAGAGGCTCTGGTACAAGAGGAGGGGGCACAGGACTCAACTTATCTCCTTTGCTGGCTCACTTTTCTTTTCATCACTCCAAAACACATGATTTGTGCATGAAACCTGGTGACCCTCGAACCCACAGCTTTCCCTGTTTGGTCCTGACATCAACCATTAACCCTGTGTGCTAGCCTGTGAGAGAGAGAGGGCAAGGTGCGGTCAAGCATAATCTATGCCTTGGACACGTTGATGGTGTAGTGTCCCCTAGCGAAACTTTTGTCTTATGTTAATGACTCATTGCTTTCGACTTTGGCACAAACTGAATGGTGCATGTGCAGTGAATATGGCTTGATGGTCCCTACTACATATATGTGGTGCAGGCATCTTGTCCATGATTGAAGCAAGGTATTGTCATTCATGGCATGATGAAGAGTAGCCAGCCAGTGGAGCACCAGCCCTTCTTCCGCAATGACCCGCAATGACCCAGTCACAGCTGGCTAGCACATCTTTTCTGTCTCTAGTGACTTATTGCAGCAGTGAAAGACAGTAACGGTTATAGATACCCTTAGTATTTGGGCAATTACTGATCTGTTCTTCAGTCGTAGTATTTTACAAACACAGTTAAGGGCAGAGAGGCAGCTTTCAACAGGGCAGACAGCAGTACCCCTGGTATTTATTTCTCTTCTACTTGTGAAACAAGAGCTTCAAACATAAGAATGCATGGAGTATTCCAGTCCTGGTTGTTACACGAGACCACATCAGTCAAAAACATGAGCCGATCATTTCAATTGGAATAATTTTCTGTGGTGTGCTTTCATGCTGTACAGAATTATCTGCTTTCTTGAGTCTTTTCAAAATTGCAAACACCTAAAAAGTTGCTTTAGAAAACATACCATTAGCCCAAGATCTTCAATTGCAAGTTATCACATTTAAAGACCTAACAAAGACCATGCAATATTCATAGACTATCTGGGGTGTAAATCATCTCACATGCTCTTTATAGTATTACGTGTTGGGAATATACTGTTTCAACCCAGCTCAGTTAACCTTGACACAAAATTCAGTGGTGACTTGATACATTTTTTATTTGTCTGCGTCATGTCAAAGACATGATAATGCAAGGGGCCGGTCCTAGAAGGCAGCGTTTTGCAAGCAGCAGATGAACACTGAACATATGACAACAGTTGGAATACATGTCATTGGATGTTTGCCTTCAGAGAATGTAATGGCAGTGTCACAAATTCACAAATTCTAGCCGTAGTACTATAATAGAACAACACTTGGTCCAATATTGTGATTCTGCTCACTATTAGCACCTTAAACGCTAAATAATGACTTAACTCCTTTGCATACAGGAATGCAACCAAGTGGCTCCTGTAGCTCATTGTGATCCTTTCACACACTTGAAGAGCCAGTGCCAAAATATGTTGTGGACAACCCCTCCAGCTCAGTGAGCAGTCAATCCATCTGCCCTTTTCCTACCATTGTATCCCACACTTGGTCAGTCACTTACTAGACGGCAGGGGGGAGTTGGAGCATAAGATTATGGAGTTGAGCTCCCCTTACTGATTGTTCTAGTAATACAGACATTAACTTCCAACATCTCACATCAGTACATATGTCTCTGTCTGCCCAAATAGCACCACACCAAAAGACCAACCACCACTTGCAAAAACAAGCCACAGTAGTGGTAGTGGTGGTGGTGTTTCCAACAAGGCCCTGCTGATTGATGTTGTCATTGGTGCAGAATGCAAGATGGCAGAGGTGTATGGGTAGGATAAAAGGGCAACGGACGGAGGGCTGTTTGTGCGAATGTAGCAGGAAATGTTGACAGGGTTGTGCGTTCTCCCATGAGGACACTTCCTCATTGCCACCCTCTCTCTTGGGCAGTGCTTTGAAAGAAGGGTCACTGAAGGCTGGCAGGCTTGCATCAACTCTAGTTAGACTATTTTATGTTTTTTGCATCTATGTGATTCCCTGGGAGCAACCCTTATTTGCTGCAACCTGTACTACTGGCTACTTTCAAATATTGCATGTCTTCTTACCCACTCTGTCTCCAACTTCATAAACTTCAGTAGTCCTACTCCAATTACATGGTGGGTATTGTCTGGGCCTTGGGTAGGGGTGTCCCTTATCCAGCCTGGAACTTGACAAGGAATTCATTTGCATTGCCTATCTCTTCAGGAAACACAAGTGAGTCCCCAGTGTATTTCTTCTTCTAAGCTATCTGATGGGGGACAATTTCCATATCCTCTTCTTTTTGCTCTGCTCTCTCCGGCCACATCACTCCCTGTACCTTCTCCCCATCCATCCACAGGCAGATCTGCCCCTCTGCTGTACCCTCTCCCTATTAAGTTCCATCTCTGACTGCAAAGCTGATTAAGCTGTTCCGCAGCAGAATCTATATCATATTTGCTGCTATATTATCCTTTTAGTGAGTCAATCACGAGGACCAGTGCACCACAGACATTCATACATTTCTTCCACTACCTTTGTTAAATGTTAAATGTTAAAGGTATTGGTACCGTGCACCGTCACCGACGGAATTGGTCCCCAGGTGCTCTGGCGGATCTGTAAATGATAAGGTTGGGTGGGGTGGGTTAGTAAGGTGAAGCAGGAGTAGGATAGTGAGAGGAGTGGTCTTCTGTTGGCAGCTTCAGCTCGGTTTACACCAGATACTGAGCTTTGGTGCGGGTATTGGATCGGTGTCAGTCCGCGTGTGCTGTTGCTCTGGCTTATGTGTCATTGCAGTGTTGTGAAGTGCGTGCGGCTTGTTGTGCGAGAGATGGTTGTGTGAGTTTTTTGAGTGAGGTAAGTATGGAGAGTTTGAGCATGCTAACATTCACAGTTCTATCCAAGTCTGGACATGCTAGTAATCACGATTCTATCTAAGTGTGGACATGCTAATATTCACAATTCTATCTAGATGTGACGCAGGCTAATATTCACAACTCTATCCAGGTGTGGACATGCTAATATTCACAATACTATCTAAGTGTAGCCATGCTAACATTCATGTTTCACCTGAGTGCGGGCATGCTAACATTCAAAGTCCGCAGGCCAATGTTCACAATTCTAGCCAAGTGTGGACTTAGATGCTAGTATTCACAACTCTATCCAGGTGTGGACATGCCAATATTCACAATTCTATCTAAGTCCGAACATGCCATCATTCAAAGTCCCATCCAGATGCGACGCAGGACAACATTCACAACTCCATCCAAGTGTGGACTTAGATGCTAGTATTCACAATTCTATCCAAGTCTGGACATGCCAAAATTCACAATTCCATCTAATCGTGGACATGCCAATATTCACAATTCTATCCAAGTCTAGGCATGCTAGTATTCACAATTCTATCTAAGTCTGGACATGCTAGCATTCACAATTATGTCTAAGTGTGGGCATGCTAATATTCACAATTCTATCTAAGTCTGGATATGCTGGTATTCACAATTCTATCCAAGTGTGGACTTAGATGCTAATATTCACAGATTCTATCCAAGTCTGGATATGCCAATATTCACAATTCTATCTAAGTGTAGGCATGCTAGTATTCACAATTCTATCTAAGTGTGGACATGCTAATATTCACAATTCTATCTAAGTGCAGGCATGCTAGTATTCACAATTCTATCTAAGTGTGGACATGCTATCTAAATGCGGACATGCAAATATTCACAATTCTATCTAAGTGTAGGCATGCTAGTATTCACAATTCTATCTAAGTGTGGACATGCTCATATTCACAATTCTATCTAAGTGTAGGCATGCTAGTATTCACAATTCTATCTAAGTGTGGACATGCTATCTAAGTGCGGACATGCTAATATTCACAATTCTATCTATGTGTAGGCATGCTAGTATTCACAATTATATCTAAGTGTGGACATGCTAATATTCACAATTCTATCTAAGTGTAGGCATGCTAGAATTCACAATTCTATCTAAGTGTGGACATGCTATCTTAGTGTGGACATGCTAATATTCACAATTCTATCTAAGTGTAGGCATGCTAGTATTCACAATTCTATCCAGGTGTGGACATGCTAATATTCACAATACTATCTAAGTGTGGCCATGCAAACATTCAAAGTCTGCAGGCCAATGTTCACAATTCTATACAAGTATGGACTTAGATGCTAATGTTCACAGATTCTATCCAAGTCTGAACATGCCAATATTCACAATTCTATCTAAGTCCGAACATGCCAGCATTCAAAGTCCCATCCATATGCGACGCAGGCCAACATTCACAACTCCATCCAAGTGTGACTTAGATGCTAGTATTCACAATTCTATCCAAGTCTGGACATGCCAACATTCACAATTCCATCTAACCGTGGGCATGCCAATATTCACAATCCCATATAAGTCTGGACATGCCAATATTCACAATTCTATCCAAGTCTAGCATGCTAGTATTCACAATTCTATCCAAGTCTGGACATGCTAATATTCACAATTCTATCTAAGTGTGGACATGCTAATATTCACAATTCTATCTAAGTCTGGACATGCTAGTATTCACAATTCTGTCTAAGTGTGGACATGCTAATATTCACAGTTCTATCTATGTCTCGACATGCTGGTATTCACAATTCTATCTAAGTGTGGACATGCTAATATTCACAATGCTATCTAAGTCTGGATATGCTAGTATTCACAATTCTATCTAAGTCTGGACATGCTAGTATTCACAATTCTGTTGATGTGTGGGCATGTTAATATTCACAATTCTATCTAAGTCTGGACATGCTGGTATTCACAATTCTATCTAAGTCTGGACATGCTAATATTCACAATTCTATCTAATTCTGGACATGCTAGTATTCACAATTCTGTCTAAGTGTGGGCATGCTAGAATTCACAATTCTATCTATGTCTGGACATGCTGGTATTCACAATTATATCTAAGTGTGGACATGCTAATATTCACAATTCTATCTAAGTGTACGCATGCTAGTATTCACAATTCTATCTAAGTGTGGACATGCTAATATTCACAATTCTATCTAAGTGTAGGCATGCTAGTATTCACAATTCTATCTAAGCGTGGACATGCTATCTAAGTGCGGACATGCTAATAGTCACAATTCTATCTAAGTGTAGGCATGCTAGTATTCACAATTCTGTCTAAGTGTGGGCATGCTAATATTCACAATTCTACCTAAATGTGGACATGCTAATATTCACAATTCTATCTAAGTGTGGGCATGCTAGTATTCACAATTCTATCTAACTGTGGACATGCTAGTATTCACAATTCTATCTAAGTCTGGACATGCTAGTATTCACAATTCTGTTTATGTGTGGGCATGCTAATATTCACAATTCTATCTAAGTTTGGACATGCTGGTATTCACAATTCTATCTAAGTGTGGACATGCTAATATTCACAATTCTATCTAATTTTGGACATGCTAGTATTCACTAGTATTCACAATCCTGTCTAAGTGTGGGCATGCTAGAATTCACAATTCTATCTAAGTCTGGACATGCTGGTATTCACAATTATATCTAAGTGTGGGCATGCTAATATTCACAATTCTATCTAATTTTGGACATGCTAGTATTCACTAGTATTCACAATTCTGTCTAAGTGTGGGCATGCTAGAATTCACAATTCTATCTAAATCTGGACATGCTAGTATTCACAATTCTATCTAAGTCTGGACATGCTAGTATTCACAATTCTGTCTATGTGTGGGCATGCTAATATTCACAATTCTATCTAAGTCTGGACATGCTGGTATTCACAATTCTATCTAAGTGTGGACATGCTAAAATTCACAATTCTATCTAATTATGGGCATGCTAGTATTCACAATTCTGTCTAAGTGTGGGCATGCTAGAATTCACAATTCTATCTAAGTGTAGGCATGCTAAAATTCACAATTCAATCTAAGTGTGTACATGCTAATATTCACAATTCTATCTAAGTGTAGGCATGCTAGTATTCACAATTCTATCTAAGCGTGGACATGCTATCTAAGTGCGGACATGCTAATATTCACAATTCTATCTATGGGCCTCATTACACGGAAGGCGGTAATCCAGGGTGCTATTAGCACCCTGGACCATGCTGGTAAATTACCGGCACCGCCTTGGTGGAAAGGGGAATCACCGCCCTATTCCAAGGTTGGCGGGACGGTAATTCCCCCTTCCACCATTGCCCTTCCCCATTCCCATTTTTGCCCCATAGGGCATAATGGGAATGGGGAAGGAGCTAATTACGGCACCGCAATTTTGCGGTGCCGTAATTAGCACCAAGGTCCCTTAGCGGGTTGGTTTTTAACGCCTGCAAAAAGCAGGCGTTAAAGCACCAACCCGCTAAGGGACCTCGTAGTAAGGTGGTAATGGTTAACGGTCACCGTTACCATTAACAGTGGCCGTTAACCATTACCGCCTTCCGTGTAATGAGGCCCTATGTGTAGGCATGCTAGTATTCACAATTCTATCTAAGTGTGGACATGCTAACATTCACAATTCTATCTAAGTGTAGGCATGCTAGTAATCACAATTCTATCTAAGTGTGGACATGCTATCGAAGTGCGGACATGCTAATATTCACAATTCTATCTAAGTGTAGGCATGCTAGTATTCACAATTCTATCTAAGTGTGGACATGCTATCTAAGTGCGGACATGCTAATAATCACAATTCTAAGTGTGGGCATGCTAATATTGAAATTTCATCTAAGTGCGGCACTTGTTGACCTTGACAAGTAAGTTAGTATGTAATGCAATGCAACTTTAACAATCCTGTCATGACTAAGTTCAGTCTGGTGGTCACAAATCTTTCTGAGTGTACCTGGTGTGAGTCTATGGCAGTTTATGTTAATGGGAGGTAAGATAGAGTGGCAGGGGTTTTCTGGAGTAGAATGATTGCTCCACTCCCCACCCATGCCACACTCACAGTTTTTGTTGGTGTCTGTTGACTGCTGGCTTCACTGGCTTGACCTGCGGACACCTGCAGACACATCTTGGAGCTGCCAATGTTGGAGCCACCCTTGGCCTTGGGGCCCTTAGCCACAGGGGCTGCTGGGCAGAGGGTTGCCCTGGGAGGGTTCATGATATGTGGCCAAGACACCAATCATGGTGCAGGGGGAGGGTTGGGAGGCGGGATTGGGCTGGGGAAGGCGGAACGGGACTGGAGCGCAGAGCGCTTCCATTTTAAACACTTTTGCAGTGTTTGGAAGCATTGTGGGGCATCTGGGGCAGACTCACCTTAACCAGGTCTTTCGGTGAAGTGATGGTGCTGGCGAGGACGCCACGCACCGTTGGTTAGTTTTCCTTTTTTTTTAAAAATTCGGGCCAGGACACCAATCATGATGCAGGGGGAGGGTTGGGAGGTGGGATTGGGCTGCGGAAGGAGGAACGGTACTGGAGTGCCGAGCGCTTCCATTTTAAACACTTTTGCAGTGTTTGGAAGCATTGGGGTGCATCTGGGGTAGACACACCTTAGCCAGGTCTTTGGGTGAAGTGATGGTGCTGGCGAGGACGCCACGCACCGTTGGTTAGTTTTCCCTTTTTTTTTTTTATTCGGGCCAGGACACCAATCATGGTGGGGAGGGTTGGGTGGCGGGATTGGGCTGGGGAAGGAGGAAGGGGACTGGAGCGCCGAGCGCTTCCATTTTAAACACTTTTGCAGTGTTTGGAAGCATTGTGGGGCATCTGGGGTAGACACACCTTAGCCAGGTCTTTGGGTGAAGTGATGGTGCTGGCGAGGACGCCACGCACCGTAGGTTTGTTTTCCTTTTTTCTTTTTTTAATTCGGGCCAGGACACCAATCATGGTGCAGGGGGAGGGTTGGGAGGCGGGATTGGGCTGGGGAAGGAGGACGGGGACTGGAGCTCCGAGCGCTTCCATTTTAAACACTTTTGCAGTGTTTGGAAGCGTTGTGGGGCATCTGGGGCAGACTCACCTTAGCCAGGTCTTTGGCAGAATGACTCAATGCATGCACCTCTAAAGGCCTGGCCTCACCATCTCCCCTTCTGCCCACTCATGTGTGATAGTGGGAAACCCTTCACTGTAAGCCATGCATCCTCTTCATCCCTGCCTGAGCTATCCCCAAACGACTGTCCCACTTCAAGCAACACTAGCAGAAGTTGTGGGGGCTGACAATGAGTGGGCCAACACCTACAAGAGGCAAACCATTCTCCTCTGAGACCATCAACTGGAAATTGACATCATAAACCCTTCAACTAGAAATCCCATCCCGGCATCATGATTTGAATTACTTACTTATGAAGGACTAACCCTGCATGAAAATAACAAAAACAAGTGACTGCCCAGGGAAAACAAATATATTAACACCTGGTTCCTGGACACACAAAGAAAGCTAACACAATTAGCACATGGAGATCATTATTGACCTCCTCTCAACCAATACTACTGGTATTTACTGCATTCTGAACATTCTGACTTCAAAAGCAGACAGGAGCAACAGAATGAAATTTCCAGGCAAGGCTTCTTTCAAATGACATTTCTTTTTTGGAAGGACCTTTTTTCACATCGTGAGAAACCAAAGAGTATCTCAACGGCTAGTCTTCAGGGACTTGTCATCCAGGTGGCCAGGACATAGCCATTGCTTTTGAATCCAATTACTGGGGGTGGACTAGTGGGGGAGGATCACCTGGGTAAGAGGTGTTTGGGCACTGGGGGTGAGATAGCCGATGGTGAGATGCGGTAGTCCCCATTTTTTTGTTCATCTACCCATCCTATTTTTTAGGATATTGTGTAGTCCCCACTCCCCTGCTTTTTACACAAACACTGGGCCGAGGAAGAGGGCAACTGAGAGTAACCAAGCAAACTCCCTCAAATCATACTGACATGTTCCGTTAATCGGGTCAGGAAAAGTCAAGCACTTTTCCCTAAGTGCATATACCTGATACCAATTAGCTCCCCTCATACGAATAAAAGTCAACACCTAAAGACACACTATGAGCAAGGCAGAACATGAGAATGAGCAGAACTTCCGGGATGAAGGCAAAACTACTGGAGCAGACGCTGGACCAAGGGATGAGAGCAGCGGCCGGAAAACCCCAAGACTTCCCTATTGGAGGTCATTGCATTTGACAGACTGTGAAAGACACGTGGAGAAGGCCAGGTCCCACAAGTGAAGATTGCATTGTGTTTCAAGGACACCAGGGACCCTCTTGTGTGAACGGCAGAGTTGGGGAGGCGAGGTCATGCCTGTGATACTAACCTTGCCTCAAAAATCAGAAAACACAAAACAAGAAAGAAGCGCACAGAGCCAGTAAGTTGGCAAGCCACCTGAGAGTCTGTTGTGTGTTAAAGTGAATGCACATGTGTGAATGAGACACGAAGAAAGGCAGACCCGCAAATTATCTTTAAAGTAAAAGACAGCTGCAAGATAAGTGCTACTAAGTAACGGAGTGGTCCGGTGAAAGGAAGTAACCCATTCAAAAGTCTTTGTGAAAGGTGCATTGTTTGACGTAAAAGGGTGAACAAACAACAAGAGTGAAAGTTAATAGTGAATGTTTAGTCAAAGTGGTCCTGCGGTGGTCTGCAATGAAAGCCACGCACCTTCGAAAGACTTTGACATTCAAAAGTGGTCCGAGCCCAATTGAGGGAGACCCAAAGTATATTAAGCTTGGGGAAGGGAGCCCTTTGCAAATTTGTGTGAACTGTATTGTGGGAGGTCTGAGCCTGGCAGAGGGGGACCTATGAGAATGGTGTGGTGAAAGGTCTGAGCCCGGCCGAGGGGGACCTTTCTGAACATTTTGATTGAAGCATTACTTTGGAAGTCAGAGAAAGGAAATTTAAATGTGGAAGGCCAGGTGGGCCTCGATTCAGGGTTTTGAACGGTGTACTCTGTTGGAAGCCAAGCCAGAGTGTGTCATCCTGCCTACAAGAATTGCCTTACCCCGTGCGGCATAACGTGATAACGTGGGGAGGAGAGTTGGTTCAGTCACATTATCATTTGAACACTGATTTTTCCTTTTACATAGATTTTCTCCTTTTCACATTTTTTGTGCAAGAGATAGGAAAGGCAATAGGTTTTTATTAGCATAGGCCATTTTGATTTGACAAACTCCACTAGGACTGTTTTGTTTATCGTTTGATGTGCGAGACTACTCCCATTTTAGATGTAGGGCAGAATAGGTGTTTCTCCAAACCCAACATTTTCAATACAAGTTTTACAAATTGTATCCATTGTGTCAGTGTCAATATTTGTGATACCATGCCTTCCCTACAACAGCAACATCTTATTTAACTCACCAGAGAAAAAGCTGACAACATGGGGATATCCTTTAATTTTCTTATAGACCAAACCATTTTCTTTTACATGACACCTAATGCATGCTCATGTTAAACCCACTCCAGTTTAACTAAGTTTCCACTTAAAATACTTATGAAGACAACCTTGCTATTTAAACACTACAAAATTAAACCACATTTAATTCAGTTTGTCGATTTACTTTAATCACTATTAAAGTAAAATGTGTACTTCACCGCCAAAACTCAAAACAATATATTGCTACTACCAATATGTGCTAATAGCCATATAGACCTCAGTAGAGGTCATTATCTCTTAGAATAATGGCCACTTGCACCACCATCAAGCAATGAATAGGGCACCTGGGCCAGGATTCCATCCACCGGCCTGCCATGTAGCCGCAGGCTGATGGTCCCAGCTCCCCCTCCGGCCATTGGATAATCCTCACCACTTCCAATACTTGGCTCCTTGCATGGGGGCGACTCAGTCACATGCAACCCAGTAAAGAACAAATAGCTAGAGGCCAACCTCCATCCTTTCCATTCAACCTCTTTGCCTTTGAGCTGTTGCTTTTATGAGTCCTGCTAGTTGCTTGTGAGTACCAATCACCTCTTTGCTCAGCCCTGCCCTCAACATGCACTGTTCTTACTATCTTACTATCTTTCTTTCTCTTCTACTCTCTCTTTATCTCCAAATCTGCCACTAAGGCCAAACTTAATCTCCTCAACATCAGAACAATTAGACATATTCTTCCCTTCAACACCTCTTTAGTACTCTCTCGATTTGACTACTGTGCCAGTCTATTCTGTGTCCTTTTCAACTATGCTTTTTCACCTCTCAACAAAGTCCTCAACTGTGCTGTCCATACACTCTTCAACCTTTCCCGCTTCACCTCCACCTCACAAGCCATTTGTCAGTTAGGCTGTTTATAAGACATATAGAAGACAGAGAGAAAAGTATGAACTCATTCTCATCATCTTCAAAACTATATACAGACTCGCCCAACCATACCTATCGACCCATCTCACTCCCTACTCTCGCCCTGGCTCCCTAGATCATCCTCGGCTCACACCCTTGCCACCTCACGCGCCCCTAGTGCTCACTCTCATTTCTGCTCTCTTCCTCTCCTTGCCCCCTTACCCTGGAATGTTTTCCTCTTCCTCTCTGCAATACTGCCACTCTATCTCTATTTAAATCCTACCTTCTAGCTCTCCTCCTTTCTGAAAATCTGTCTGCATAGCATTCCGCCACATCTCCCTGTTCTCTTCTCTCCCTACCTCTCTACAACAACCGCACAACGCTCATCCCTCACCCCTTCACCCTAAAACTTAGATATTTCTCCTCTATCCCATTACCCCATGTCATGGTCTACTGTCCTTGTCCTCGGTTCATGTTTCTTACTCCCTTGTGTAATCTGGTCTTATATCCACATCCTCTCACCCATTGTTCAGGATGCTGGTCCTTCACTGTGTAAATCAATGTAGGAAGGTATTGTAAGTATTTCTGTGCCAGAAAGGCACTGTTTTCCCTGTAATTTTCATTAACTAAACAAACAAATGAACAAACAAAGCCTTGCATTGATGTCGTCTCCCTTCGTAACCTGACTCCCTGAAGCACTGCTTTCACCAGAAAGTGCCACATATTGGCTGGGGTTAAGGTACACATATCACAAGCATTGCACCTATGCATTTTTTCTGGATAGGACCGACTTAGGAGCCTTGGCAAAGGGAATCACCTCTTTGCCTCTTTACCAAGCTTGCCCCCACTTCCATTCTGCCATGCCCTGATATTTATTGCTCCTTCCAGTGCCAATTGTTTCCTTTTAACTATGTGTACTTCCACTGTTTGCCCCTGTGACTTCTACACCCTCCTTTCTCTTACTGTGAACCTTCTATACCCCCATTCTCCTTCTTCTATATCTTGTTTCATCATTGTTTTTGCTTCATTATATCTCAAGCTCTCCAGTTACCTTCTCTCTGCTACACACTCACACTTCTCTATCGCTTGCACTTTGAAACTTCTAGATCAGTCTGATCTCCACTGGCCACTTATCCACCCTGCTCTTTCTCACATCTCCTTGCTCTCCACTCTCATACCTGCCCCCGATTGCTTACCAAGTTCCAATTGGTCACCCCACCACCATCAGTATCTATCCTATGGTGATGCAATCGCTGTTTACCTTCCTATAACAACTGCCTACACCTCCCTCCTCTTCTTCATGTTCTGCTCAGCATCTTTGCTCCTAATCTCAATCTGTAATCCATGCCTTTATTCAGTTTCTACACCATCTCTCTCACTTCTTAGACCTCTGCCTATGTTTTACCATCGTCCATGTTAGGTGTGCAATTGTTGCAAGCAGTGCAGCTGTCAATGTGCAGCGACTATCAAGGTAAGAAAGGTGCAGGCAGGGGGAACAGACATTACTGCTCCCTATTTAACTATCCCTCCTCTCTCTTTACTTCTATGATCTAATTCTGCATTTTTTCTGCACTTAGCAGGTGTATGTTATCCATATCTGGCATTGGTGAATTGTCATAATTACTGTGGGGCTTTCCCCCCTTCCAGCATAGTCGAATCTGTGTGTCTTGCATTTTCTGCTGTGTTAAAAAGGTTGGCTCTTTCCCTCTTTTCTAGGAAAGTCAAATCTGTGTGTTTTTGCATTTGCTGCTGTGTTCAGAAATTAGGCTTTTTCACTCTTTTCTACAAATGTCGAATCAGTGTGTTTTTGCATTTGCTGCTGTGATAAAAAAAATTGCTTTTTCTCTCTTATCTTGGACAGTCGAACTTGTGTGTTTTTGCTTTTGCTGCTGTGTTTAAACATCAGGCTTTTCCCTCTATCCCTCTATCTAAGTTGTTCCCTCTGCCCAGTTAACTTGCTTCTAGGTGTCATGCTTTCTGCTGTATGATGTAATCTAGGCCTTTATTCCCTCCTGTATACTTGACTCTAGATTGCTGCAGTGCTGTGTAGTTGTAGTTGGTGTTGTGCACTGCAGTTTCCCCCTCTCTCGCTCTCCCCTCCCTTTCTTCACCCTGCACTCTCCCTATGTGGGGCTCTCAATCTACCCTATCTTCTCAAATTGCTATTCTATCACCAATCCTATCCCTCTGTCGAAGTCTGGAAGGAAAAAAGTTCAAGAAGGATCTCCTAGTCTCCAATCCAGGCCTGCCCATTGCTGACACCTATGTCAAAGCTTCTTTTAGGCAGACTTTCAAGGACATCCTCATTGTCTTCCTTCTCCGGACATTTGGATTCCCCTTATGGTCTCTGTGCGCTCCCCTTTCTCTTTCTCGCCCATTAATGGTGGCACCCTCTGGGATTTACTCATGGCATCCTTCCTGTCCACTAGGGTCATCATTAAGGTCTGCTTAAATGGCACTGTCATGGTCCAAGTCTGTCAGCCCAACCTCCTCCTTCTTGATAGGCCTCTTCTGTCTCTCATCAACTTCCTCCACTCTCCTGTCACTCCTCCTTCTGCCACCCTTCTGGCCCATCTGCCACCTCCAATGGGTGTACCACACTCCTGTACCCCTCCTATGAAGACCTTCAAAAGGGGCAACTAGATCCACTAGGCTACCCTCAACTTTCACTCTGCCATCAACCACTCCTCTGACATCTGCCACCTCCTTGAAGACCTCAACGAAGATGTATTTGCTCTCACCGATGCGTGGTTCACTGATAGCTCTATCATGGGTTTTGACACTCTCCTCCCTGAGGGTTACAGATCCTCTCTAAGTCTAGGCCTAACTGGCCGGGGGGCGACATAGTCCTGATCCTCCCTGAGCTAATATCATACCCTCTCAAGCCTACTCCTCCTTTGAATGCCTTATCTGCAGGTTTGGTGTCTCTCCTGTCCTCTCTCTGGCTCTGGTCACAATCTATAGGCCCCCTGGCCACGTCTCACACTTCTTCTCAGAATGGGCTGACCTCCTGCAAACCTCTCCTCAGAGACTTCAATATTCACCTTGACTCCCCTGATGCAGTCTCTGGGCTCTTCTGCAAACTCTGTGGCTCGTTCCCTCTCCATTCCTCCCTCTGGTTTGATGAACACACACTGGATGCTCTCATCTCTCCAGTCCTCCCCATTTCCAACCCTCTCATTACTCCTCTCTCCTGGTCTGATCATGCTCTCCTGTCCTCTTACCTGGACCTCCAGGGTCCCCTAGCTAAGCCCCCCCTCCACTGCCAGCCTCCTTCTCCATCATTCGTCCTATGAAGTGAGTGTCATTTGCCATTTTTACCACCACCTTCACACCCTCCTACTCTTGCCACTGACTCACTCTGACACAGCCCTTACTTACCTTCAACTCTCCATCTCCAACACTCTGGACATCCTTGCCCCTGTCAGAAGGATCCACATGAAACCTGCCTCCAAGTGCAACTCCTGTTATGATTCCGACCTGGCAATTCTGAAATGCAAGTGCAGAGCGGCTCAGCGGAAGTCACAGGCTTCGAGCGCATCCTCTGACAAACTGGCCTGCCGCCTGCTCCAAAGGCAATACAGACTCTCCATCTGCTCGACAAAGAGGGTCTATATGCAAGACTGCGTCTCTGTGGCCACTAACAACATGGCTGAACTTTTCAAAATCTGCAAGGAACTTGCCAACCCTACTGCAGTCTCCACTTCTCCTCTGCCTTCCCTGGCCCTCTGCACTTCTCTGGCCTCATACTTAATTTCTAAAACTCAGGACATCTTGTCCTCACTCTCCTCTACACCACACCCTTTTCCATCACCCGCTCTCAGGCCTCTCCTTGGCCCTTCCTCGCTATTCCCTCCAACTCTTCTCTATCCCTCTCATAACACCGGATGAGGTTCTTAGACATGTCCACCCTTTGAAAGTCTCATCCAAACAGGTGCTCCCCTGCTCCTCCAGAACTATCAAGGACAACATTGTTTCCCTTGCGTCAGCCTTGACAGATTTCTGCAATCACTCCTTTGCCACTGGGTCCTTAACCTCACTCCTCAAGCACTCCCCTGTGCACCCTCTCCTCAAAAAGCCTTCTGCCGACCCTTCCTGTCTGTCTAACTACCACCCTATATCCATTACCTTCTTCCTGGGAAAATTCCCAGAGAAGCTGGCCATCTCCCAGTTTATCCACCACACTGAATCTCTTGCTTGTCTCCACAAGCACCAGTCTCGCTTCAGAGCTGCCATGGAAACTGCTCTCCTGGACACATTTGAAGACTTGCTCTCTAATCTCGATTCCAACTCTCCTTCTGTTCTCATCCTTCTTGACCTTTCCTCTGCCTTAAGTATGGTCACTCATGCCACCCTTATAAATCGGCTCCATGATACCCTTGGCATCACAGACCTGGCTCTGGACTGGTTGACCTCCTTCCGCTAGGACTGACCTTCCCAGGTTCTAATGGGCCTTTTCTCTCCACAATCCTACTCTCCACCTGCGGTGTCCCTCGCAGCTCTATCCTCTTGCCTTGGATTTTCAACATCTACCTGGCCCCTCTAGCCCATTTGATCTCCACCTTCTGTCCTAACACTGCACTTTGAGAATGTACTGCTTGGTTGAATGAAAGAGTAGATAGATATAAAAATGAGGGGAGTTGGATGCGCGTCATGTACATTCGTCAATAGTGAGTGATTCTGATGAGGACGATCCTCTTTCCGCGACACTTTCCACGTCAACGGAGGAATGTAGGCCTGTAGCCGTGGCGGTGCCAACCCAACAAGGACCATGGCTCCTTGGGCCCCGCAGGTGTCAAGCCCAGAAATATGATGGCCATGCCTCACCAGGGTATACTGAGTGGGAACAAGCCATGGTTGCCAATTCCGAACAACAGGGGGCAGCAATTGGTAATATCGCTCAGAGCATGGAACATGTGCCCAATCCATGCTCCCCCTGCTAGGCAGGTGGATCTCCAGCAGTGGGCATCACGGTCCATGGCTCACTCGCTCAGGCTGGACATGGCGGCCTCAGACAGGGCACGTCGGGCTGAAATGGTGTCTCTGTGTGAAGCAATTGCTGCTCATGCAGAGGCACATAGGGAGGCCCTGAGGGATGACCATCAATCCCTCTGATCTACTCTGGGTGTGCTCTTGATATCCCAGAGGCAGCGGACAGAAGAGAGGTTGGAGCAGCTTGAGAATACCATCTCGGCTGAGCTACGTGCTTGCTGGGAGGTGTTCCAGATGTCATGCTAGGCCATGCAGGAAGAACTCTGTGTTACACGTGTTACCTTGCAATAGGAAGCATGCGTATCACGAGAGGTTCTGCATGCTGACCTACATATCATCGCCGCACAGAACCAGGCTCACTGGTCCCGCAGACTTGCTTCCGACGAGGAGCAAGCTGCGCATAGGTGTGGTCAGGGTACTGTGCCACGTCAACCTTTTGAGTCAGAGGGTCAGGAGGACGACGACTTATCTCCCACACAGGTCGGGCCGTGCAGGCGTTGAACCCATGGAGTTTTTTTTTAATCTTAACATCATCGCATGTGGGTGTTGAGGTGCACCCTGTACCTCCCCCCTCCTCGGTGCCTCCCCCGGGTCATATGTGGCCATTTTTGATTTTTATAGTTAGTTTAATTAGTTAATATAGTTTAAAATTGCTTGTCTATTGTGCATTCATGTGACGGTGTGGTGCTTTGTGGTTTTTGAAAGCATCCACTGTCTGTTCCAGCTAGGCCCTTCAAGCGTGTCTCATGTATTTGTTTGCAGCTTGGGGTCCTGACTCACATATGCCACTCTTGCTTCCGCTATCCATAGGCTCGCAAAGATGGTTCGGTGTTACAACCATTTACACAAGGGCATTGGACTTTCATCATATCTGTGGCCTGTCTGCTGCTGTACTACTTGTGTTAACACCCCTAGTCGGGATTATGTATGTTTTCTCCACGGCATGTCTGCAATGAGTACATTAATGATATGTCCATTTATTGATGTTGATTGTGATGTATGTTCTTTTCTTGCCTGTAGATGTGCTTGATGCACTTCATGCTGTAGACAGTAGCCTGCACCCTTTGCCTGTCAGAGTCACACTGATGGTGGGAGGGGGCCGGATGTTGACAATGACAAGTTGGTGCATGTTGAGTTCAGCCCCTGGGGATTGTGGCAAAGGAGGATGCATTAGGATTGTGACCCAAGAGGCACAAGTCACGGTCCAGTCCTCACCGGAGATGTCCGCCTATACTACTATTACGCTCTGTTCCCTTTGGACAGCACGTTGTGTCTGTCTTCCCTATTGGACTTTGATGATGCCTGGGGGTGCGGTTTTCCTACTGGACTACTGCTCTTTTACTTGTTTTTCACACTCTGATGCCTTTAGTCCCTGTTCTTCTTCCTGTTACTGTCCTGATGAAGATCTGTCCGCCTGTCTGTCTGGCTGTTATTTCCACATGCTCTTACACTGGCTAGGTTTGCCTCTGTAGAATTCTGTTCAACAGCATCTTTTTGTCACTCCTCCTGTCTTTCATCTATTACATCCATGGCTTTATGTTGGCTGTTGGCTTTTACCAATGCTATTCAACTGTTGTGGCTCTTGACTTGTTGTCAGCTGTTTTTGGCTATCTCACATTCTATTTGCCTTTCAAGACTTCTGCTGTGTCTGCCTTTCTTTGTTCACACTATCAATGATTGATTGGGTTTCAGATCAACCATCCTGTTCTGCCAGCCTCCTTGGCTATTTTCGACTCAAGTTCCAGCTCTACCTGTCAGGGTACAGAACCTGGGATTGTGTGGGAGGTGGTGGGATGTAGGTCTCAGACATGGCCCATTACCAACCAGCATGAAGACACACACAGTAAACTTTCAAGACTTATTGATGCGTTTTATGCCCTTTCGGCAGGAAAAGGAGCATCCACACTACCTTTGCCAGCAGACACCGGTCCAAGACCTACCAAACCCTTGCCATGTTGGGTGGGGTACACGTGCGCATGTGCCCGCAAGCAGAGGCATGGGGCTTGTGCTCAGATGTCCGACAGAAGAAGACGTGTTTCCAGGAGCACCAAGCAAGGTGAGCAGCACGAGGGGCCATGCCCCAGCCGACCTTCCTCCAGGCCCCTCACGCATGCAAGCTAAATTGCGGCAGTGCGGGGGAGGTTGGTCAGGCGTTGGGGAAGATGCGCACAGTACAGCTAAACCGCGTTGAGGACAAAATGGCAAGAAGCTTTCCCAGTTGTCAGGGGCACATGCAGGGGGCATCGGCCATGTCCTCGACTCCACCCTGCTCCATAGAAGCAAAGTTATTAGCGCAGTAGAGTTACGAGAAACAAACTGATACAGTGCAAGGGGGGGCACCCAGCACCACACAAATTTGAGTGCAGAGCATATCATTAGCATGTGCAAATTGCCACGTGCGCTACCTATTGAAATCCACGGCTGGCAGAACGCAACTTGTACTGAAGTCGCACCTCGTCACACGCGTCTCGCAGGTCACCCAAGGACCATTCTATCATGTGTGAATCTTACCACATGGTCTTCCATTTACCGCAGGGCCATGTGTGGCTGCCTTAATGCATTAACAGTGTATGAACCATCATGGGGGCAGGGAAAAGTATGCGAACGAAGCAGCAGACAAGAGTGCTTGATTGGGGAGGAGTCACTAAGTTTGAGGCATGAATGGTGTCATGTGTGTGGGGAAAACACACACAGAATAGTAACTCACGCTCTCTTTGCAGCATTGAACTGCTCCTGTTACCGGACCTGAGAGTGCGCAGGCAGGAGGCCAGCACTCACCTCAGAGATAAGTCTGTCTTTGTCTCGGCTTTGAGCCATTTTGTACAATGTGCATGAGGAAAATGTTTTTTCTGATTGAGTATGTGTAATTGACAATAGTAGGATTTTGTCTTTTGTCTACTTCCCCTTGCCCATCCACCTCCCCTCTCCTGACCCTCTTTCCGGTTATCCTGAATACTGATGCCTATCCAACCAATGGATCCCTGACCCTCTTTCCCCGCCGGGGTCTCAGAGGCCTGTGTAAGTTTGACCTTGCAGGCGCCCAGACCACGGAGGGGGTGGTTGGTTTGTGCCACTCCTGCGCCTGGAGACCGGATCTGAGACACTACTCATCAGTTGTTGCATCCTCATTGATTATTGTGCACTGAAAATGCTACCCACCCTGTTGATCCATTTTTCAACTGTGCTACCTTGGTCGTTCTTCTATCATTCTGCTTGGACATGTGCTTGCCCATATTCTGCAACTTCAGTCATTTACTGGAGACTCTTCCAGGGTTTTTTCTGGGCTACAGGCTTCTTCCCTGGTTTGGGGGTTTGGCTCCTTGGAGTTCTCTGAGATTTGGTATTTTTACCAGTCAAGGTGGCCTCTGAGGGGGCTGGACCCTATTTCCATGCAGTGTAGAACAAGGAAACCAAGGGGTACGGGGATCCTGAAGCCAGATAGACTAGAAAGATGAAGCCAACAGACCCCAGACACAGTTCTTCTGAAGGTCATGGAGATGAGTAAATGAGGGATGGCCTTTTGTTGTGGGACAGTATGCTTGGGCTACGGGGTTTGTGCACTCTATGACATTCTCATGGTGGGGTACTATGTACATGATGTGTTCTGCAGGTCAATGACTGTTCCTGTGTTGGCTTTACTTTTCAGGTGTAAGGGGATTGTTGTGGTTTGACATACTGCGGTGTACACATGGGCAATGTTCACATGTGATGTGTACAGGACACTGAGGGTCACTTGAATTCACATGCATGTATTGCGTGCATGTCCCTACTGACACACACACTTACACAATGCTCCAACACACATCCAACCACCCTTCCATGCCCACACTTGCACACAGATTGCCTTCTCTGCCAGGCTGTGTCCCTGCATCGCATGATCACTTACCATATGGGGATCGTGTACATGCGTCAATGGTTTTTTTGTTGTTGCTTGTCCTTTTTGTATGATGCTCAAGGTGTATCCCCAACAGAATGGCTGCTCACTGTGCTGTGTGCTGAGCTGTGTGTTGCAGGAGACACACACAGCACACAGGTTTGTGATTTGTGGATTTGGATTGGCCAACGTGCATGCCAACAGGCATTCTGTTTTATGTTGATGGTACCACTGGTGGCATGCATTTGTGTATGACTTTGTATGTTTGGGAGATTGTTGGTCAGTCATTTGACCTGATTCCATGTCAGGTGTGATTGTCTCAGACCTGTTTCCATTTATCACGTGTCACTTCCTATCTAATTTGTCATGTATTGAGCTTTTGATTTTCTCTTTTGCTGTTGCATGGCATGTCATGGTGTGACAGACAAGGGTGATGTGGGTTGGGAGGGTTTGGGTCGCATACCAGTGATTGTCATGGCCTGTTTTGCAGGGGGTGGTGTGATGTACACCTTGCATGTGTTCCTTTTGGTCACACAGGATTGTGTTCTGGGCATGTAAATGTGCCTGCGGACTGAGGGGTGCGCAGTCATGATTGCCAACACCTGGTGTAGGCAGCGTGACTGCGTGGCCTGTGAGATGCCATCAACTATGGCAGTTGTCCACTGAAATGACCCAGTGGCCAAAAAAAGCAGGACATTCAGCACCTTTTCCAGGGGGCTCAGTGCTTGGGAGCACAAGGTGGGTGATGTGAGAAACCTATACCTGCCATAGACCTAGTCATCAGGCATCCCAAAAAGGCTGGTTCGGGGCAAAGAAATGCGGGGCCTGGCTATTCTCCTCCTCTGGCAGTGTCCCACGATCAGTGCTGCGACAAATGGGGCATTCATCATAGCTGTATGTACATATTATTTGTTTGCGTGCACTTTTATACTGTGCGCGGGGACACTTCTGCCTGCCTTCTTGTGGCAGATGTGTTGATGCCTGTGCGCATCTTTTGGCGTGCATGGGTTTCCCGTATTCGATTCCATGAATACGTGTTCTTCGCGTGCGTGTGGCCATTCCATGTATTTCCCTGCAGTACTTCCCCAGTTACGCCTTCTTTTTCATGCGTTGTTCCCCATTCCTCATGTTCCGCCCCCTTTTTGGTGTGTGCGCTGATGTTGTGCGCTTTCGCTGTGCACATCGCGCATGGCGTTCTGGATGTTGCAATGACGTGTGCGCCCATGGGTGCCACGCACGGGTTTGGTGCACATCCCGGGGTAAACACGCGCAGGGCCTTCCATGAATCACACGCGTGCGCGTGCGCTTGCTTTTTCACTCTTGCGCCAGCTTGCTCCACGATTTTCGGTGCACATTTGTTCCATGAATCGGCCCCTTGGTATTTACATTTTTATGGGAAGTATATCAATCTGCTTGGGTGTGTGTGAGGATCTGACGCTGGGTACACTTAACTCTGTGTTGCTAGCATGGTTACTTGAAATGGGGTAGAAGACAGAATAACACCTTGCACGGTTATAATGTTCTGTATGGCCCACACAATGGCATAGCAATCCACATCACAGGCACTGATGTCTTCTCTTAGCTAAAATTAGCAGCATATAATTACCTCTTGATGCTTATTCACTGCTTATTAAGGTGGGACAGAAGCTGAAAATATTGTGGTTGAACAGGTGGGTCTACAATTTGAAAGTTGAGTCATTAAACTTCCCGTCCATCCTAATGATTTTAGGATGATGCACTCCTCACTGGCAATGTGCCTCAGCCTTCTACACACTGCGGCAGAGCTGGCTCTCACTGAGCCACCACAACATCCTCTGTTGTTCTCTCTCTCTCCGCTGCCGCCGCAGCCCAGGCAAGGCTACGGTAGCTGCAGCACATACTGCAGGCAGGTTGGTTCTCCAGCAAACGGGCCAGTTTCTCTTGCCAGCTCTGCACCTCTTCACGGGGTCCAAGCACTGCCCCTGACACATCAGCACTTTAAGGGGCCAACGTTGGTCTACTCCAGGCAGCACACTGCCGTATGCCCACCGGGCTGCATCTTCTTGTTGCTGTCCATGCTGATGTGCCTCTCAGGGATGCAAGCTCCTATTTAGATGTCGAGCGAGAGGCGCCCACCTTTTTGCCAATGCTCTGACTGAGGTTTAAAGATGCCATTACTTAGGGGCGTCGTCCGCCGGCCACTTCTTTTGTTTCCTCGCAGTTTCTCACAGCATATAGGTGATTTTAATGTTGTTTCAGTCACTGCAAAAGGCAAACAATTTAGGATCTTTGTGTAAGAGCTCACTGTGTCTGCAACCTCAATGCATGGCTGCCACTGAACACAGATTTATCAGAGAGTGGAGAAGCATCCATCTCTTTATTACAATCGTCAGTAAAGTCCGCTTGAGGCATAAGTAATGCAATAAGTCTAGACCTGGACAAAAGAGTTACAATAACACATTTAAAAAGAACATTTGTGTTGATTCCCATTAAATGACGTAACAATACGATTTATAAGAATCTGGGTGACTGGACTAAAAAAGAATGACCTGGCAAGGAAATAAGGAAATATGACTTAATTCTATCCCAAAAACGATTCATCTTAATCTGGATATTCTAGTCAACACAAGGGATATCAAATACTGGTCAGTCATTCCTGAAGGGTACATTCCCAGAAATATTGAATAAAATCAACCCCAGGGACCCGGAAAGTCAGGCACTGTTAAATTGTAAGTCCTCATTCCCATAAAGTCCAACAGGACTCTATGGGTGTGGGGACCATGGAAGCACCGGCATTTTTTTTAGTTTTTTTTTTATTGTATTTGGTTTATACAAACCTTTACAATCGTCATAAAAAAGGTACAAGAAAAATAAGCAAAATAACGATCATATTACAACATTCAAACAATTTAAAAAGAACATACAGCTTATAAAAGGGTCACATTTCTATACAACATAAAATGATTACCAATTCCTTTCCTCACAATAAACGCATGGAAAATTAATTTAAGTTTGTTTCAATACTTGACAATAATTCAATTAATTTCAGATTAAATAAGAGACAAGAACTACTCATGCAACGATTCCAAAGTGATTCCATATAATTTCCAGTTTGGTTCTGAGCATTAAGATCAAAAATTTTGTTCCGAAGTGATGAAAAGAAAGGACAGTAGATGACTATATGTTTAAGTGTTTCATCAGTTTCGTCATCCTCGCAAAAGCAACATGAACAGTTTAATGGTGGTACTCTGCACCAATTTTTAGTTTTGGACAGTGTATGAAATTGGTTTAAACGGAAGCGAATCAAAAGATTTCTACCAATTGCAGAAGGAAATTGAATTAGATAAAACGAGCGATCACCCCATTTTCTTCGAAATGTATTATATTCCGAGTAAGACGGATAAGTACCCATTTTGTCCGTCAAAATGCACCAAAAATAACGCTCATATTTTTTTTTTTGAGCAGGAAGCTGCATAGTCATACTGTTTGGTGTTTCACTGATAGCATTTAAAATTGTGTTAAGTTTGTTGGTGGCAGCTTTCAAAGATTGAATATTCGTGTTGCCTATCAATTTATGTAGCTCGGAATATAAGGTGTTTGTCGGGGAATCTACCATCTTAATATAATTCTTTATATTGCACCAGTTTCTTTTTGCAGAAAGAGGTAATAGATTCAATTCATGACAAATGAATACATTCGGAATGGAGTAGGCAAGACCCAAAGCAGATTTCCACATTTTTCCCTGAAGTGTATCAAGAAAGGAATCAATTTCATGCAAACACATGTCCAATGGATATAACAAGCAGGGTTCAACTTTAAGTAAATAAAAATGGATAAGAGGTAACAAAGAAAATAAACAATATTCATGAAAAATAATTTTCATCTGTGACACTAATGTTTTTGCCTTATTATTAAGAAATGTTTGCCACATACCTAGGGAATAGGAGTCAGCCAACGGATAACCTAAGTAACGAATGGATGAGGAGTAAGGAAGTGCAATTCCCTGTAGAAACCATGAGAATTTATTCACTTTGCATCGTCCATCGTAAAAGGTAAGAATAGAAGATTTAGTTGGGTTGACTGTGAGATTGCGTTTATGGGCAAAATCTGCAAATAGATCTAGTTTTTTCTGGAGGCCATACGGTGTGCGATCAAATAGTAGCAGATCATCTGCAAAGCCAATCCAATTAAGCCTAATTGACCCCAATTTAGCTGGAAATACAATTTGCTCTTCCCAAAGTGAATCCATTCCGTGTAAATACAGGTTAAAAAGGACTGCCGCCATATTGCAGCCTTGTTTAACCCCCGTTTCAGTAATGATAGAATTTGTTAATGCACCATTTCGGTTTAGTCGAATTCGATATGACGTCTTAAGGTGCAGCATGGCAATCAAGGTGACCAAAGAATGAGAAATTCCTATCTCAATCATTTTGGCCCATAGAATTTCTCGGATAACACTGTTGAATGCAGCCGTTAAGTCCAAGCTAGCAATATACACGGGCCCCATATGTGCATTAGTGACTTGAGCCTGAAGATGTGCTAAAATGGTTGCATTCAATGGGCAGCCAATTTGCTTTCTAAATCCCACCTGGAAAATTGAGAATAAATTATTCTGTGCAATATACGTTTGAAGCTCCTGTAAAAGTAGGAGAGAAAAAATCTTGGATGAAGCATCAGTAAGGGCGATGGGACGATAATTGCAAGGTAAATCAGGAGGGCCCTTTTTATAGATGGGAATAATGTGTGCTGAGTGCCATGAAGGTGGAATTACCCCCGTTTGTAAAATCAGATCAAATCGGATCTTCAATATGTGTGCCCAAAAAGAAGGATCTGATTTATATACACACGGGGGAAGCCCGTCCGGGCCAGGCGCCTTAGAATTATTGAGCTTATCGATTGCATCTATGATGTCATTAATCGTCCATCTAGAATTTGTATTGCAAGTAAATATTGGGTGGCGATTTTTAATAGAAAGGAAACGATCGGGCAATTTGAATTTACATTTTATGAAATTGGTCCACTCAACAGCAGAAATTACACATTGAAAATTAACTTGTGGGCCTGATTTTATAGTGCGCAATAGCGACCAAGAATGCCTAGTGTTATGTTTTAGTAAGTAATACATCATATTTTGATTGTCAGCGATATACATGGAGATTTTAAGGAATTTCATTCTGTTTTTGAAGTTTTGCTTGATTCGATTTAACATTATTGATCTAGATGAACAATGAGGCATAGAACTTATCATCTCCCTGATTAGTTGGTTCTTTTCTCTCTTTGCTTTGGCAACAGATGTATTGTATTTATGAACATGACTTACATTTGGTTGGAAAATAGACGATTTAATCAAAGCAATTTCTAATAAATGAAATTGGATACGCTTCATATTATTTACCTCAACTTCACATAGGGAGAGGGAGGTGCTACTAAGGTCAGTAATAACAAATGGGTCTGCCGCAATCTTTTGCAACAATTTACGGCAAACATTCGGATTCCATCGAACTGATAATAAATGACGATCTGGTTCAAATAAAGTTAGGCTCGGGACAGCTTCAAATCTAGTAAAAGGAAGATTAATGGATAAACAAATTGTCATATGATCACCAAGGCCGGGGTCCAAAATGATAACCAGCTTAACGGAGGAGTACAAGCATGAAGAAACAAAAAATAAATCAATCAACGATTTAGATTTTCCTCTGTGCCAAGAGTAATTGTATGGGTTTAGTGTTATAGGTACTGGCTGGATATCCCATTCCAAAAAGAATTTGAGCCAGAGTTGCCCATTATGTACAGAAGAAATAGAATGGCTAGGAATCAAATTCTTTTTGCATTGTAATACATCATAGCATAATGCATTAAAGTCACCCCCCACAATTATGCGGAGTGATGAATTGCGTGCAAAAGCTGCTACCAGAAGTGAGTTCAACTCATCAATGATAGTGTCAAGAGTAGAGGACAATTTGTTCCAATAGATACAGATTAACAAGAGCACAGTATTAGGCAAGTTCTCCGGGGATAACTCAACAGCCAGTAAACCTTGCGTACTGCAAGTGTATTTAGCGACGCCTTTGGTTACGGTATTAATGAATATAGCGATCCCACCAGAGGGTCGCCCCAAAGAACCATGCGAAGCCTCATGTGAGAAGACTTGGAAACCCTCGATTGTGAATGGTAGTCGACACATGGTTTCCTGTAAAAAAACAACGTCCGGCTGAGGACGATTCTCTTTTTTCGTCCAAGTCCGGAAGTTATTAAGGCCGCATGAGTTCCAGGAGAGGACTAGTAAATTCCCAGAGCTAAGAATGTCCTAACAACCCGTTTTTTGGACTCGAGGCAGCTGCAGTGGTACCTATTGCTTGAATACCATTAAGAGCAGATATAATTGCTAACAATTGCGTGAGAGTATTAGTATCAAGGTCCAGAGCTCCTCCTTGGTTTTTCAATGCAGTAAGGCTTTGAGCTACAGGAACCTGGGTATTAACGAAACATTCTGCGTCATCAATGGAGGAAAATAGTGTTGGTACTAAGCCTATAGAAATTAGATCCACCTTTTGTTCCCAGATCAACTTCAAAATCAAAGGGGAATTGTATCTGCAGATCATTTTGTTGTTATTTGTTAGTGCCGGTTTTACCCAATCAATGTCATTAGATCTTATCATTCTTAAGGCTGGAATCGCTTGCAGGGTTGAAATAAAATATGAGCGATTCAGCCTAGCTTTGCCATTGAGTTCAATGTCACTTTCCCAACCCATCACGACAGCAGATTTTAGTTCATCAGCTATATTATTTATAGCTCTAGATTCGGTGCTGGCTCTTAGCGGGGAGCAAAGAGCAGTCGTAATAGTCGGAGTTGGGTTGGCATTAGATATAGCCTGATTCACCTCCAAAGGCAATGTTTTGGGCACTTTTTTTTCTGAAATTGCAACATTATTGCCCAAATTTGTGGTAGGAATAGGAGCAGCCGCTTTTGTTATTTGTGCTTGTGAATTTGGCTCGCTTTTCGTGGACACATCATTGCATAAACCACGAATAACCCTGTCGGTTTTTTTTGTGGCTAACATTGGATAAAAGTTTGATAGCATCGCTTGTTTAGGAGCCAAGTGTCCCTCATTGGAAGTGACTATAACAATTTTGGATTCAGTTTCCACACACAAGTTACTATTTGCAACAGCGTATTTTTTTTTTTTGGAGGGCTGGTTGCACATTGATTTGTCACCTCTTGGACGCTCATCTTTTGAGCATAATTCTATTGAATTAGCGATAGATGGAAGTGGAACAGAAAGGTTAAGCACTGCTTTAGATTCTACATTTAGTTGATTCGAGTCTATGGTACCCTCCCCACCGGACAAATTACAGATCTCTTTTATATTAGAGTTGTGATGATCGAGTTTGGGAGCACTCTGGTTCTTAGATTTTTTTTCCACTTTTTGTTTCAGTTTTTTATCAGCCCCTTTTCGCTTTTCGACCCTTAATTGTGCTCTCTTTTGTTTTCTCGTAAGCACAATTGGTGGAGCTTCACAAGCAAGGGTTGCAGCGATGGGTTTATCGCCTGTCGGATTCAAATTAGAAACATTGTCTGAAGTTTCAAGCAGATTAATGAGAGCAGTAGGACTGTCAGGGGTGGATAACATCGGGCGTTCCATTGAGTTAAGCGCCCGATCACAACTTGTCAAAGTCACAGGCAATGGTATTGACTGAATTTCTTTAAATGCAGACAATAATTTCTCAATATTTGCAGCATTAGATGCTACTAGTTGTTCTATTTTATTAATCGGGGAAACAGAAGAAGAAAGCAGTGCTGGCGGAGTATCGGAGACAATTTCAGCAAAGGTTTTCGTCTGAGTACCTTTGTCACTGACACTGGAGATCCACCTGCCTAGCAGGGGGAGCATGGATTGGGCACATGTTCCATGCTCTGAGCGATATTACCAATTGCTGCCCCCTGTTGTTCGGAATTGGCAACCATGGCTTGTTCCCACTCAGTATACCCTGGTGAGGCATGGCCATCATATTTCTGGGCTTGACACCTGCGGGGCCCAAGGACAACCCTGTGTCTGGCATGACATCACCATCCTCTGCCTCCATTGCGTCATCATCTGAAAAGGGGAAAAAAACAAACATGAGTACACATGTCAGAAGCACATAACCCACACACACATAGACATCACATCGACAGCCAACATATGAAGCAGACATGTCACATACGAATGAGAACCTGGCATGCATCCAGTGGCATTGATATGCAAACACATCCCAAAAGCAGAAATGGATGTGTCCAAATAGCAAAGCCTACACAAGTACAAAATGTAGTATATCACCTTCATCAGACAACACCTCGGTCAGGCACATGTCACAGGCAGAAAAGACAGATGGCAACAAAGAGATGACACATACCATAAGCATGTCTGAACTGCAAATTGACCACTGCTGCAAGTGAATCCAAACACACAATGACACACGCAATATGCATGTACACATGCATCACTAATCCATCATCACCAATACAGCTTCATCCATCTGCAGCTCGGTCCATACTGGGTGTCATGGGCCATGCAGATATAGTGAATGTCCTGAGCAAAGCAAGGGCCTGCAACCAGGCATGAGGGACCCTAACACCCAGTACGGTCTGAACTGCAGGCCATGAAGCCTCCAGAACACCCCTCAAACCCTGATTGAGCACATTGTGCTATGAATGTGCCCTATTCCATTATTCTGTGTGTAAATTCTTCACGGCCAGGCCCCAGCATATTAGCTAAGTGGGCCTGGGCGTACACATACTGCACAACAGTGCACCTTCAGGATTGTGTCAGTTAAACATAATGTGTGCAATGCTGCAATCTCACCAGCATTAACGTCAATCAACTACATATTAGTCAGTCAACAAAAAATCTGCGGAAGACACATGTGTAAATGAACACTTTCACACACACATTAGTGAGTAGCCGCAATGTTGCACTACACAACGTTGAAGCTGCTTGCATATCTACATGTAAAAGCGTTCAAAAACACCTCTTTACCTATACTCCTTTATTGTGAACATGAACAGCATCCAATACAGCAAAGCAAGCAGCTTCACGCTGCTTGCTTTGATGTATGTGAAAGTGTACACATACACACGTGAAGGCAGCTCCATAGTCATTACAACCTGATTGGCAGGCTACATTCAATCTGCGCCCTATACCAGTTGGTATAGGCCACAGATTGACCAATCAACTTTGCTAAACACCCACTAGGGAGTTCCAATACTAAGTACATGTGTCACAGGATGCACCTGTGCCCATGGCATTCATGACAGAGAAGGGATGAAAATCTGACCATACATGCTAGGTCACTTTGACATTGCAGCAGTGAATAGGCATATAGAACGGTGTAACACGGCTCAGAAGTGGGTTGATGCAGTGCAGAACATGTGTACGATACCCACTATCTACATGAACAAGTACATTATGATGTTACACAATAAACACGAAGGCAGTGTAAGGGCAAGTTCAGGCCTCACATACAATGTGCATGCAATGGATTGCATAGCTACAAGCAAAGCCCCCCCCCAAGTGAAAATGCAGGGAGGCATTGCATGGCAGCTAAAGGGTGACCAGAGACCTGTGCATTGGCAGACAGTGTTGACTAGCGTCAATTGCATCAGCTGAGTCAACTGACAACACAGCAGATGAGAATGGGACAGTAAGCAGGACACATGCTTAACCCTCAGTAGTACACCCATGTGTGCAGAAGCCACTACACCAGTTGAACAGAGTTTGGGGGCCTGAAACAGGGGGAGGCCTGTGCCCCACACAGACTGTGACACCCTAAACATGTGCGTGATGCAGGACTGAGCCAGAGTGGGCAAGGAATGGATGATCAAATGCCATTAAATGTAGGTCATACTGGACACGTACTACAATGATCATCCGGGCAAGGACACATAGGGGCATGCATGGAATGCACATGGAGCATGAATGGGCACTCCTGTCCCTGCGGAGCATCTGTCATCTGCACAGTCCATGTGAGACACCCTGCATCAAGGACAAAGGATGTACCCCACTGTCTGGCAGGTTGGCAGGGGGAAGTGTGCATGTACAGGCCATTGCATCACTCCAACATGATACCCACCAGTGCCATGGTGAAATTGGGGTGCATGGGGGGTGGAGGGGCAAGGGAGCATGCCTATGTGGAGGACCAGCATGCAGGCAGAACACACATGCACGTCAGTCATGCGATGACATAGTCCCAGTGCTGAGTGGAAAGACACCCCAGGCTACATGCAGAAGGGCCAGTGAGCTGGAACATGGACCAGAGGGGCAGCCCGGTGACTAGCATGTCAGCAGGGTTCAGATGTGGTGATGAGGACAGTCCCCATCTGCTCTACATGTCCACCATGCTGCACAGCATCAGTGGAGCATTGCATGACTCGCACATGAGAACCATGTACACATAGCATGTAGTGGCAGTCAAGCACAACACATCTCACAAGCAAACCACACATGGCCTGGACAAACACGCGACAACACTCACTGGACAGGGCATCAAAGTCTAGCATCTATATCACTCCTTCGTACAATTCTGCCAGTATGAACTCCGCAATGATGGACTCGTGCGGAGTGAGATCTACCTCCTCAGGTGGTGACCCACTGCCAGTCACCTGAGTCATGGCATAATTTGAAGCATGCTTCGCCTTAGCACAGCATCGGAGGTCATCCCAATGTTTTTTGCACTCCTGAGCTGTGCGCACCTCATGTCCGAATGCACTGACACTCTCCGCAACATGCTTCCAGTGGGACATACGCTGGGCAGCCTTAGTGTGACAATTCTGGGCCACTAGCATATCACGGTTGTATCCCCACATGTAGTCCACAAGGAAGTCCAGTTACTGCTTGCACAAAGGCTTCTTCCTTGATGTTCTGGAGGCCGGAGCCGTGTCTGGGGTCCCAGCCTCTACTGCAGTTGCAACCTTCTTCCTCTTGGACAGGAGTCCGTACCCTGACTGGAAAATGCCACCCTGATCAGTATGGGCAGTGGTGCTGGTGGATTGAACCAAGAGAGTGGCAGGTGGAACAAGGATGGAAGCCCTGACTTGCGTCAGTGGCTGCTGGGTGCCCTTGACTTGACCCTGCGCAGCAACATCTGCTGTGCTAAGGTCACTGACCGGGACTGTCCTGGATGGTAGACTGCTCGGGTCAGCAGATTAAAATACTGCCCCAGGGACATGTGCCTCGGTCAGGGCAGCACTGCGTGCACCTACCGTGTGCCTCCTGACCTCCTGGAAATCATCCTGGGACTCTTCAGGTGCCAATGCAGCATGCGCTGGCAGACGCTGAGCCTGGGTAGTGGTGTCCACAGCTGCACCTGCAGCTACCACTACCTTTGGGCCCATGGTAGTCGATGAAACGGACTGCCGGGTCACATGGTCACCAGTGCCATATGCAAGAGCTGCATCTCCTGGAACCACAGGGGGTGGTGGCATGACGGCACCAACACGTGGCACAACATGGTGCCGAAGTGGCACACCCCTGCCTCTTCCCCATCTGTGGCCACCCTGGACAACCTTGAGTCCCCCTACTCCCTGGTCATACCGGCCACATCCCTGACCACACCCGCCACTTGGAGTACGCCCAGCTGAGGCGCCCCTCACCTTTTGTGGCCTCCCAACCATGGCACAGATGGAGTAGGGCCGGGACAATTGTCCTGGGCAATTGGGGTGAAGGGGGTGGGATACAAGATGTTAACAGCACCCCTGTGCACTTGCAAGGCTGTTTGTGACTCTGGTGATTAAGTGACGGGTCACGCAACGCTCAGGCACCCCAAAACTGCAGTAAAACCATGCACGCAACCCCCGGTAGCCCACATGTGTGGAATTAACCTCCCACAGTATGCGGTGGCACCCAGGGACATGAAAAACACTTATGCGTGGGACACGCAGGATACTATGACCTCGAAAATGGGTACGTGATACACAGGGGCACCTGCAGTGGGAAAAATAGCATGTGCGACTCACCGTCTGACTAGCGTGATAATGAAAAACATGCGTAGCCACTAACCCTGCCAAAAGAAGAGATACGTCCTTGATCCGCTGTGAAGATGTGATGGCGCGTCAAACAACCAGAAGTAGCAACACACGCGTCGGTCTCCATTAAAGGCATGTACAGCAAACTGCTGGCCCTGCTTACCTTTAACCCATGCTGAGCGAAAGGCCCGCATGCATCACGTCACTTACACGCTTAGGCCCTTTCCTCGAATTACACGCATTAACACGCGGACGTGCTGTTTTTTCACGTGCTGAATCACTATGCACTCGTGATGAGGTGAACCTCTGCACGTGTTACGTCACAGACGCGCTTACGCGCTAAGGGCCTTTCCTCGAATTACACGCTGATGTGCTGTTTTGTCACATGCCAAATCACTCTGTATCAAGCTGGCCACGTGACAACACACGGAAGACCACGCTCCTGCCCAGAAGGCCATTTTCCTGCCCCCAAGAGCCCCGAGCTGACTCCCACCAGCCATCTGCTGCTGCCTGCCTGCTGTCCAGGTGCCCTGCTATTTGGTGCCTGCACGTCAGCCATCTGCAGGGGTCCAGTTGCTGTGTCCACCCCTGCTGGAACAGAAGACTCCTGACTGAAGTTCCATCGCTCTACAGCCCAGCACCAGGACCTAGTTGCCCACCCACACCTGCCTCGGGGGTTGCCATGTCGGGGCAAACACCATCAGAGACCACTAGCGACCCCCCAGCCAGAGAGGCAGAGGGCTACCAGCTTCAGTGCCGCAGAAGATGGTATCCTGGTGGAGCAAGTCCTGGTGTATTATGATGCCCTCTAAGGAAAAAGACGCCCATACAAGGATGGATGTGAGGGGATCTGGAAGGACATCGTGGCTGCCATCAACGTGGAGGGGGAGGCAGTCCGTGACATACAACACGTCCGGAAGCGCTGGGAGGACTTCAGGTCCAGGACCCTCAGGAAGGCCCGGTGCCTCTTAGCAGCAGCGGGTGCAGTGAGGCGCCGGGTCCACCTTACCACCAACAACTTGGAACACATTAACCCAGCACTTCACCGCCATATCCTCGAGAGGCAGACCAGTCCGGAGTCGAGTGGTAAGTGTCCATGCGTACTTATTGGACACAGTGCATGTTGAGGTGTGCCAGGAGTGTGCAGCTTGGACATATGTCTGAAAAGTCCCATGTATGGATGTGTATGTGCAGGGACATGACCGTGCTGCATGTGAGTCCTGTAATGTGTGATGCACATCAATCGTGTATGTGTTTGAAGGCATGATGCACAACTGCATGTGGAGATGCACACATGTTGGCATTTCTGTGTATGTACTATGGCATGGTTGGGGTGTGACACATGGATGCTGGTTCCACCTTCATGTACGTGCACGGCATACATGTGCGTGTGTGTGTTTGACATGTGTGTGACTGTGAAACGCAATGGATGCATTTGACACAGACATGTAGGAACCCAATCGGCAGATGTGACATAGTTGCCGATGATTGCACTGTGACAGGTTGTGGATATGTACAGATGCATGTCTGTCTGTTGGCGTGTGTGCATGTGTTAGGCACTCCCCATGTTGCTTGTTACGTCATGCCAACCTTCAGATGTTCATGCTGTTGTGTGTGTATGGATGATGCTGCTTGCTGCACGATTTCTGTTAATTTGTGCATGTGTGTGGGCTCAAATGATATGAGTGTTGGGGAGTCTGATGCCATCTGCGAAGTTTGACATTGCCACTCATGTGCAACTGTCATGTGTGTATCCGACCATTGTACAGTGCCCTGATGCCTGTGTTCTGTCTCTCCCTGTCTGCAGTGTCAACTGATGAAGAGGGCGGAGACGGTGCTGTGGAGCACAGCGGCAGGGATCCCACCGCCAGCCGGAGACGCAAGACCCATCTCTCCTCCCACATTGTCATCTCTTCCGGGAGTGAGGAGTCTGGAGCTGCATCCAGGTCTGCAGCTGCATAGGGGAGGTCCAGGAGGCGGAGGTTGGAGGTGGACTTCTCGGCAGCAGTAGGGGCAGCTGAGCCCCCACAGGGGCCTATGGAGGAAGATGGCACAGAGTCATCCAGGTTGGTGGGGGTTTCGGTTGAGGAGGAGGCTGTGGAGGGCCCACACACGGGCCTGGAGAGGGGATTCCACTGGTGCTAGTGGTGCAGTCCAGGGGCAGGGAAAGGAGGCAGCACAGGCCACCGCGGAGGTGCCTGTGCGTAATCCTGTCTCCGATCCTGTGACTGCATCATCCCACACCAGCAGGGATGCCTTCGTCCAGACCCGTTTTCAGGGAGGGGATGCGCAAACAGCAACTGGCCATCCTCTCGCTGCGGACGTGGCAATCCGTGACTGGGTTGAGCCTGTCCTAGCTGGGGTGGCGTTGCTTCAAATTGGTATTCGGGGTGACGTGCAGGGTTCTCGTGAGGACAATACACGTCATTACGAATATCTCATTGACCGCGTCGGCCAACTAGGACAGGTCACCACGTCTGGGTTCCTCTGTGTGCTGGATCATCTAGCGACCACCTCCTCAATTGCACGCCCTATGCACCAGTTGTCCTCCGTGCCATCTTCCTGCCCAAGTATCACCTGTGGACCCTTTGGAGCTGCCCCTAAACCAGCGGCCAGACTGATGGAGGACACATTCCTGCCACAGTCGGGAGTCAGAGGTCCAGCAGGGGTGGCCATCCCACCAACTGGACCCCAGCAAGAGGAAGAGGTCCAGGCATTGACAGGCAGGGCACATGCTCGGCAGCAGCAGGCTCAAGGTGGGAGTGATGATGGCTCGGGGCCATCAACATTACAGGGGCAGGCATCGGCCAGAGGGCAGGAGGACCCTGGAATGGGAGTGTCTTCCGTGTGGCAGCAGTTGGGCCAGCAGATAGATGCGGAGGAGGCACGGCTCACTATGGTCAGGGCGGAGAACTCCATGCGCAGGCCACTGAGGCGGTCTGAGTGCCTTGAGGCAACTCGCAGGGAGTTGGAGGATGCCATGGCTGCATCCCTGCAAGACCTCGAGGCCAGGGGACAGGCCCGCCTCCAGGACGTTGAAGAGGAGTTCGATGATGCCCTGGCCCGGAACATCAAAGAACGAGCCATAGGACTTGCCCGCCGCCTTTGTACATAGTTCTTTAGGGTTAGGTTTCTTTTGTTTAGTATTTGTTTTTGGAGTTCATGGACATTGCTCCACTTTATGTATAGAGTTTTTTTATAGGTTTTTTGGTAGGTTTCCTTTTCTTTTGGGATCATGGACCCTTTGGGCTTGCATTGTAAATAGTTCAAGACTTGTACATACTTTCGTTATTTAAACTTGCCATGGATCACATTTTTTTTTAATGTACTTTTTATGGACAATGGCAATGGACCACTTTTCTAGTTCCCTGTTGTGGATTTTTGTTTTACATTGGAATTCTTTGTTTTCATTTTTTTCCTTTCATTATTTATTAATTTACACATTTGATTTTTCATTTTGTTATTTCATTACCTTTTTCAATACATTTCATGTTCCTTCATTATTGGTGTGGTGTACTGTCATTGGTTTCGTGCATGTCTCTATGATCATTTCCTCAGTCATGTGTTGCCACTGTGTGGCTCTGTTGTACCCTCATGCATGGCCATGCCGGTTCTTTTGAGAGTATCATGCCATGGCTAATTTGGGAGTGGGTGCAGTGGATGGTTGTGTGCTTGTACTGGGGGGCAGTGGGGATTTTGATTGGCAATAGGGCCATGGGTCTGTATTATTATGACATGTTGTTTGGTGGGCCATGTGTCGGGGCCTGCTGGCAGGTGCCCGTCACTGGTGGGTAGGTGGGTAGGGGACATGTGGTGGGGCCTGCTGGAAGGAGCCCGTTACCGGTGGGTGGGTGGGTGGATGGGGGACATGAGTTGGGGCCTGCTGGCAGTTGCCCGTCACTGGTGGGTTGGGGACATGAGTCGGGGCCTGCTGGCAGGTGCCCGTCACTTTGGGGGACATGAGTCGGGACCTGCTGGCAGGTGCCCATCACTGGCGGGTGGGTGGGGGCCATGTGTCAGGGCCTGCTGGCAGGTTCCCGTCACTGGTGGGTGGGTGAATGTCTGGGGGACACGAGTCAGGGCCTTCTGGCAGGTGCCCGTCACTGGTTTGGACATGAGTTGGGGCCTGCTGGAAGGTGACCGTCACTGGTTTTGAGGGTCATGAGTTGGGTCCTGCTTGCAGGTACCAATCACTTCGGGGGACATGAGTCGGGGCCTGCTGGCAGATGCCCGTCAATGGGGGTGGGGTGGGGGACATGTGTCGGGGCTTCCAAGTGCATGGTGTCATGTGGCCTGCCTGTGGGGCATGCCCATGGGTGATGGGCTGCCTGCGGGGCATGCCCAGGAGTGTGGGGTGGTCCCCTGTAGTGTTGGCTACCTGAGGGGCATGGGGAGGGGGGCACATCCGGGAGGGAACACACTGCCAAATCATGTGTAAAACTACACATGCACCCCTCGAAATACACGTACCCCGCTCACGTCAGCGAAATGCATGTAAAACTCTGTGCGCACCCCTTGGAATACACGTACCCCACTAGCGCCAGGCCTATCGCGTGTGAAACTCCATGCGCATCCCTCGAATACGCGCAGGCAGTCCATCCACCCTCCTCATGCCCCACAGGCAGCTCATCACCCGAGTCCATAGCCTGCAGGCAGCCCATCACCCCTGGGCATGCCCCACAGGCAGCCCATCACCCCAGTCCATAGCCCGCAGGCAGCCCATCACCCCTGGGTGTGCCCCGCAGGCAGCTCATCACCCCTGGGCATGCCCCGCAGGCAGCCCATCACCCCAGTCCATGGCCTGCAGGCAGCCCATCACCCCTGGGCATGCCCCGCAGGCAGCTCATCACCCCAGTCCATAGCTCGGAGGCAGCCCAACACCCCTAGCCATGCCATGGGTGGGGGGACTTTTTCAACGTGTTTTTGCTGGCACGAGCGGGGTACGTGTATTCCGAGGGGTGTGTGTGAAGTTTTACATGCGATAGGCCTGGTGCGAGCGGGATCCGGAAATTCCGGGGGTGCGCGTGGAGTTTCACACGCGATAGGCCTGGCGCGTGCAGGGAACGTGTATTCCGAGAGGTGTGTGGGGAGTTTTACACGCGATTTCACTGGCACGAGCGGGTTAGGTGTATTCCGAGGGGTGCGCAGGGAGTTTTACACACAATTTCACTGGCGCGAGCGGGGTACGTGTATTCTGAGGGAATCGCGGGGAGTTTTACACGCGATTTCGCTGGCACGAGCGGGGTACGTGTATTCCGAAGGGTGTGCAGGGAGTTTTACACACATATTCGCTGGCGCGAGCGGGGTATGTGTATTCCGAGGGGTGCACAGGGAGTTTTACACACGTTTTCGTTATTGGGGGCTGTATGCTGGTCCACTAGCCTTTGCGCCATGTACTGGATTTGGGCAATGTTTTTGGCACACAGGGTGGGGTTTGTGGCATAACTGGCGCTGCTGCAGGGTCGCTGCGCTACTCTGCGCCACGGCTGCTTATGGATGTATAAATCCATGAATACGTTGTGCGCCTAAATGGGTTTTGGTGCACGCGGCTGGCACAGACTGCCGCACACACACTCTGTGCGCCAGCCACGTGTGCCACTTGTGCGCCAAATACTATGAATTCCCCCCAAATATGGAGTGGGCATTACCCCCAGGAACTTGAGGACACCAACCTGTCTACTGTATAAGCATATAAAGCCATTGCTTGCATTGCTCTATCTCTACTATTTTTTCTAACTGCTTCTCCATTGACTATCCTGCTCTCCTCACTAAATCTGGTAGGAAAAATCCTGGTCTCCAACTCAGGCCTCCCTATCGCTGACACCTACAATGCCTCATCTAAGGAAACTCTCACTGACATCCTCTTTTTCGTGCCTTCGCCAGACCTATGGACCCTTCATATGGTCTCTGTGCTCTCTCCTTTCTCCTCTTCTCCCATTAATGGCGGCACCCATTGGGATGTCCTCCTGGCCTCCTTCCACTCCTCTCAGGCCATCATTAATGTCTACGCTAATGGGACCGTCTTGGTCCAAAGCCCTCAGGCCAACCTTCACCTCTTTGATAGACGCTTCCCGCGCCTCATCAACTTCCTTTCCTCTCCTGCTGTCCCCCCTCCTCTGTCCTCGGCTACCTTGCCTCTACCCACCTTCCCTGCCCCCTCCCTTGCTCCTTCTTCACCTCCGCAGGGCGTACCTCTGATCTGTACCCCTCCCCGGAAGTCCTTTAAAGATGGGAACCTTCTCCACATTGCCACTCTTAACTCTCGCTCTGCCGTCAAACATTCCTCTGATATCTGCCGCCTTCTTGAGGAACTGGACCTTGACGTACTCAGCCTCACTGAGACATGGTTCACGGCCAGCGCCATCACCAGCTTTGACACACTCCTACCTGACGGCTACAAGATCCTCTCCGTGCCCAGGCCCAGCCGTGCTGGGGGGGTGTGGCCCTTATCTTCCCTGAGTGGATTCCTGCCACTGCTATTCCCACGCAGACCTACTCCTCTTTTGAATGTCTTGTCTGCCGACACTCTCTCTCTCCTAGCCATTCCCTTAACATGGCTACTATCTATCGGCCACCTGGTCAAATTTCCTCCTTCCTCTCCGAGTGGGCGGACCTCTCCCCCTCACTCTTGTCCTCAACCACTCAACTCCTCATTCTTGGAGACTTCAACATCCACCTGGATGCCTACTGTCCCCCCTCTGGACTCTTTTGGGACCTCTGTGACTCTCTCACTCTCTATTCTCCCGTATGGGCCGACCCATTCTGCAGGGCACACTCTAGATGCCCTCATCTCTTCTGACCTTCCCCTCTCTGCCCCTCTTTCCACTCCTCTCTCCTGGAGTGATCACTTTCTCCTTTCTTCCCACCTCACCCTCCCTACCCCACAGGCAAAGCCACCCTCATCACTGCCACCTTCCTTCTCGGTCATCCGACCCATGAAGCGTGTGTCAGTTGAGGCTTTCGCTGCCACCTTCTCACCCCCTCTTCCCCCCTCAGCTGACTCCCATCCTGACACAGCCCTCTCCTCTCTCCACTCTGCTATATCTGATACTCTTGATATCCTTTGCCCTGTCATGAGAATCCGCCTGAAGCCCAAAGCCAAATGCAACTCCTGGTATGACTCGGATCTCGTCACCCTTAAATGCAAGTGCCGGGTGGCAGAGAGGAAATGGCGTGCTTCATGTTCATCCTCTGACAAACTGGCCTGTCGCCTGCTCCAAAGGCAATACCGGCTCTCCGTTCTCACCAAGAAGAGAGCCCTTATCCAAGCCCGCATCACTGTGGCATCTAACAATTCGGCCGAACTCTTTAAAATCTGCAAGGAGCTGGCCAACCTCTGTACGGCACTGGCCTCCCACTTCATTTCAAAAACTCAGGACATCCTGTCCTCACTCTCCTCCTATCACCTCCCCCCCTCTATTCCCTGCCCGTCCTCTGGCCCTTCTGCAGCCACCCGTCCGCTCCCCTTTTTTCTGCTGACGAGGTTTCGAGACAAGTCCGATCTATGAAAGTCTCGTCAAAACAGGTCCACCCCTGTTCCTCCAAAACTATCAAGGACCACATCGACTCCTTGGCTCCTGCCCTTGCTGACTTCTGCAACCACTCATTCGCCTCTGGAGTCTTCCCATCCCCTCTCAAGCACTCCCTTGTGCACCCCTTTCTTAAGAAACTCTCTTCAAACCCTTCCTGCCCAGCTAACTATCGCCCAATCTCTATCACTCCCTTCCTGGGCAAGCTCCTGGAGAAACTGGCCATCTCCCAGCTTAATCTCCATGCTGAATCTGTTGGTAGCCTTCATGACCATCAGTCTGGCTTCAGAGCCGCCCGAAGCATGGAAACTGCTCTCCTGAACATCCGTGAGGATCTACTCTCGAACCTTGACTCTAACATTCCATGTGTTCTCATTTTGCTTGATCTCTCTTCTGCCTTTGATACTGTCAACCATACCATCCTGCTCAACCGTCTCTGTGATAACCTGGGTATCACTGTTCAGGCTCTGGCTTGGCTGACCTCTTTCCTCTCAAATCGACCCTCTCAGGTACAACTGGGGTCTTTCCTCTCTGACATCTTTTTCTCTACCTGTGCTAACCCCCAGGGTTCTAACCTCTCTCCCTGGCCGTTCAACCAGTATCTGGCACTTCTTGCAATCCGCATCTCTGCTCTCTGCCCCAACTTCCAGTGCTATGCGGATGATACCCAGCTCATTTACACTCGGCCTCCTCTTCTCCTTCCCTCATCTCTGACTGTCTTTCTGCTATCCAGGAATGGTGTGCCGCCAACGACCTCTGCCTTAATGCCAGTAAGACTGAGATTGTACTCATCGGCACACCCACTCCCTCCTTCCCTGCAGCTCTCTGGCCGGCCTCTCTTGGCCCTCTTCCTGCTCCTACCTGCAAGGCTAAAAACCTCGGGGTCATCTTCGACTCCACACTCTCCTTCTCTCCTCACATTTCTGACGTTTCTAAGAAGTCACACTACCAGCTGCACCTCCTCAGAGGTATCCTTCCTTTCCTCTCCTTCCCCTAGAAGCTCACTGTCTCCAGAGCCCTGGTTCTCTCGAAGCTGGACTACTGTAACAGCCTCTATCTAAATCTGCCTGCCTCTACTCTCCGCCCGCTGCTAGTCATCCAGAACAGGACTGCAAGACTTGTCCTTGGTCTCTAGCTCAGGGACCGTATCTCTCCAGGACTGAATTCGCTACACTGGCTCCCTGTGGCTGTGAGGATTAAGTTCAAAACCCTCTGCATTGTCCACAAGGCCTTCTGGGGCCTTGGGCCAAAATACCTTCAACTCTCTCTTCCTAAATATCTTCCTTCTCGAGCTCTTCGCTCATCCGCCTCCAACTCCCTCAGGGTCAGCCGCTTCTCCAAGCAACAAGTTGGGGGGAGATCTCTCTCCGCAGCAGGGGCCTCCCTCTGGGACAGCCTTCCTGTCTCCCTGAAACTTGAGGAGAACCATCTCCGGTTCCGGAAGCACCTCAAAACCTTCCTCTTTGCTTCTGCTTTCTCTCCTTCTCTCCCCTGCTAAATCACTAAAACTGTACTGAATCAGCAACTGGGCCACTCACCAATCTCGCTCCTTGGCCCAGCCACTCTCCCCTGCACTGCCTCCCTGGCAACCCCTGCACTGCGGGACTGTCTCTGTATCCCTACAGCCCCCCTTCCCAGCACTTGTCTGCACTTATACTGCACTTGCCACCAGCTGGCCCTTATTATTTATCTTGTATTTTACTAATCACTTCATACTGCACTTTCCCCTCTCCCTTTCCCCCTTGCACTTTTCCCGTCCCCCCTACCCATGCACTTGCGCGATCTGAATGACGCCTGTCCTAGTAGGATCGTTTGTCTGTCTCCCCTTGTTCCCCCCTCCCTGCCTCGTCGCGCCTTGAAACACTTGTGTATAGGCGCGTTACAAATGCCATATCATATCACAAATGCCATATCATATCCTACATATATGTCCCTTTACCTCTTTTTCCTTCATCATGAAAGGGCGAGGGTGGCAATAATAGCTTCATAGACCCTGCTCTTGGGCAGTACCAAACTTTCTGATTGCAGGAGTAGCACAATATCACAAGTGACTGGAGCACAGTGGAGACTGTAGAGACAGAGGCCATAGCGAGCCATTTAAGGGCTGGCCCAATCACGAGATGGGCCCTGCCAGGACGCATTTACCTCCAGCTATGAGCTGGAGGTGAATACGCTGCCGGAGAGGGCCTTTTTGGCCCTAATAGTGCTCCCAACCCCATTGGGTACAATGGACCCAATGTGGAAGGTAGCTTAACCGCATTACCATTACTCGTTATCTGTCGCTAATAGCGCCAGATGGAGTTGCAGTAACACTATTTGCGCCCGGGGTATCCTGAGGCTATTACCGCCGGGATACCGCTAACCTCCTGATGAGGCCCAATAATGTCCAATATGAAGCAAAGGAATAGTTCACCAAAGTTGGGGCCAAATAACTGAAACTATTGTAAACAATAGGGTGTATGGGTTGGTAGGTGAACGTTCTGTGCCCAGGCTCTGTTTATATAAGTATAAATCATCCATTCATCTTAGTTCCCTTTTGGTTTATTTTCAAAGTGCTTAACATGTTGTGTGTTTCAAGTGGTGCCACTTGAGACAGACAACATACTAAGCAGTTTAAAGAAACAGAGCATAGGCGCAGAACATGCACCTACCTACCCACACACTCTGTTACATTATAATTTTGACTGACTACTGAATATCAGTCCAGGTCAGATATCTGCAGCCAGGCAAAACGAACCACTTATTTGAAATTTGAATACATGAGGTAGGCACACTGCACAATATTCACTCTGTCCTTACATGTCTTTATTGTAAACGAAGTATACAGTCTTTATAACAAAACATTTATATAGACATATACATATAATGAAACTTTTATAAGGAACTGTATGTGGGGTAAAGGGTTAAATCTTTGGGGTGAAACATTTGTGGTGGGTTTTTAGGGGTGGGAAACAGGAGAAATCCTTATGTTTTTTCGTTGTAATATTTTCAGTATATGTGCATTCTACATAAAATGTGTCGTTATACAGACATGTAACCTGTAAACGATAGTTCCATACATATAACTTAGCTGTTACCTGCAACCCCCTCAGGACAGTTTTTCTCAAAAAAATTGTTAAAACTCACATCACCAAGACCACCCAATTAACATGGCACATGCTTGCCCTCCTACGCAAAGTCAAGCATTTCCTCCCTGTCTAAAATTTCAGAATATTTGTCAAAACCCTGAATATCTTGCACCTGGACGGTGGCAATTCTCTACTAGAAGGAATCCCAATACTACCTTGACCCTCTGAAAGCCATCCTGTATTCTCCAACAAGCCTTAGCAGAGGACTAAATAAATGTGACCACATTACTCCCATTCTCAAGCGGCTGCACTGGCGACCCCTTTAAGCACACATCCTGTTCAAGACTGCTTGCATAACCCACAATGAAGTCATAACCAAAACACTGCTGTACTTGACTAAGAAACTCACAGTTTTCAGAGGCCAGTATGCCACCAAGAGATGCAACATCACCTGTCTAAAAACAAAGAAATGCAAGAGCAAAAGAAAACTGGGAACATGCCTTTTCCTACAATGCCTGTCTCTGGAACAAGTTACCAATGCAGATAAGATTGCCCCCCTCAGAAGTGATGGCACGTGTTAGCCTGGGTTGTAGGATTGTTTGGTGTGTTTTTGGAGTACAGCGCTACTACACAGGATCAATGTATAGCATTTTTTTCATGCAGCACCACTGCATGGGTTTGGTGCATTGCTATAATGTGGTACAGCAAGACATGTGTTATTGAGCATTTTTCTTTATGCAGCGCCACTGCATGGGTTTGATGCAATTGCTTCAAGCTATGTGTTGCCAGTGCAACATATGGATATGTAAATGAAGACAGGCTATAGCCTGGGTGGAGATGGTACTGCCTGACAGCAAGGGTGTGTGTTGGCTACCTTCCATTTTAATCTCTTTGCCTACATTCTCCACTGAGATTTTGTCATAATGCTGGAAAGAACACTGTTCACTCTTCATTGGTTAAATTGTAAATATGCTAGCTTCATGGCGGATATAGAGCTACCGATAAACACATCCATATGTCAAGTCCTAACGGTGTGTGCAAAAGAAATGTCAATGTTTCATTAAACAGCTATAGACTAGAAAGTGTGAAAGAACAACAGTCACAACTGTTCTACGTGTAGTGGTATTCCTGTTTTAATCAATATCAATTTCATCAAGCAGATCGCCCTGTGTGTATATTTGTATACATATATTTGTATATACTTAATAGTTTTTTTATTTATGTTTCGGGAGCAGTGTACCTTCTCTTGTCTTTTTTAAATGGAGAAACATGTATCCTATGTATTTAATTCTCAAAGTATATGTGTGCAATGAGGAAATCCATCCTTATCCTCATACCCAGTTAAAATTCTGCCTGGGGAATGTAACCATTATCCACATGGGCCTTGGACCTCAATTGATATGCTGATGTTGCAGCCCTTCTAGTCTAGGTTGAGTGTTGCAAATGAGCAGAATGCTTGCATTATGTACTTAGTGATACAGTCACACAACCCTATTATCACAGACACATGTGTTGAATATATATATATATATATATACGCGGTAGCGTCCATGTAGTTATGGTTAAGTTGGTGTTTCCATAGGAAGAGCACTTTTTGGGTGGCTTATAACTTCGCTCCCTCTGGACGAATCCTCACCAAAAAAAGTATATGGCCCACTCTGAATTTTTTTGCAAAGTTTGGAGAGGTTTGGTCCGGGGGGGGGGGGGCAAAGTTACAGGGGAGGTCCCAAAACTTTTGTTTTTTCCCATAGACATAATGGGAAAAAACTTTGCGCACGGCTACAGCCCGAACCGCTGGACGGATTTACACCAAATTTGCAGCAGGAGCAGCGGTTTGGTCCTGAAAGCGTGCTTTTGCAAATTTGGTGTAAATCCGTTCACTAGTTTTTAAAAAAATGACCAAAATGTAAGGCAAAAAAATGTGTGATATCTGTGTTCGCTTCGCGGATGGACTTCCCTCTTCGCTCCTCGGACAGCACCCCGATTGGCCTATGGGCTTGCGTCATGTCCCTGGACATGCAACGTGTTCGCTGATTGGACGGGGTGGGGCGTGGAGCGCGTCAGATTTTCTGTGGCGCCTGCCATCTTGTATTCGCCATCGACCGCGGACAGCGCGGTGAAACTTGGATTAAAAATTGTATTTAGTGGAGTGTGTTGGTATGTAAGAGTGTTTGGGGAGGGTGGGGGAGTATGAGATAGGTTCAATGTTTTGTTTTTTTATGTGCTATACACTTTTGTTGTGTTCGATTTGTCCGCGGAGAACATGGCTGTTCTGACATTTTGTAAATAAACTAAATGGTGGGATGTTCAGAGGACGGAGTATGTGTCCTTTTTGTTCGCAAGGAAGGTAAAATTGAGCTAAAAACACTCGCGGTGTATTTAAAAGTTTGTAAATACACAAACTGGGGGTGTCCTGAGGGCGCTGTCTGTATTGTAATCTGTCAAGTTGAATGTGTTCTAAGAACATTCGCGGTGTCCCGAAATGGTTGCAATTACACAAAATGGGGGTGTTCTGAGAACGTTGTTTGTATTGTTCGTTGTCAGGTTAAAAGTGTTCTACGAACCCTCCTTTTGTCCGCTGATAGTACAATTTCCTACGGGCCTCACCCGACTTTTTGTCCACTAAAGAAACGATGATTCGGGCTGATGTGCGCCAACATTATGTGATACTTCTATGACTGGCGCTATTGACCTGGCTGACTTGCTTTTGCGACACTAAATCAAATCTCCCGCCCCTAAGCCTGACATTATGAAAGCATTCATATTCCCCGCCTCTCTCCGTGACGTTACAGGGTGCGTCATCAAAAGCGCCCAGTCGTCTCCAGTCCTACGCGACTTTACAAAGAACCCGGAAGACAACACACATTATGTCACAACACAGCGCGCCACAATTCGGAATATGAAACTGTGATTTAAAAGCAAACAGCAAAATTGTAGATTTTGTAAAGTACATTTATTTGACATCAAATGTTTAGAGAATATTCAGCGATTTGCATTTGTCTTTGTTGTCGATCCGCAAAAGTTCATGTTGAGCCACGCGATGTTCCTTTGCGGTACAGAGGGTGTTTGATCAGCTTAGAACACAGTGCGCCACAATTCGGAATATGAAACTGTGGTTTAAAAGTAAACAGCAGGATTGTACATTTGGTAAAGTAAATTTATTTCACATGAAATGTTTAGTGAATATTCAGCGATTTGCAATTGTCTCTGCTGTCGATCAGCAAAAGTTTATTTTGAGCCACGCGCTGTTCCTTTGCGGTAGTTAGGCTGTTGGTTTATGATAAAAGCAGTAAATGGTCGCATTGATAATCGGAAGGTTGCTCCAACAACGAGGCATTAGACCACCATAATGGTTGGTATGTTGCTTCTAGCCGCTAGTACTGCGTAAGGGCATATTGGTCCTTGGCGATTGTCCCATAAAATGGTGAGGGTCATGAAGTTGCTTACATGGAGCTGCACCTGGCAGTTGAAAAATCCATCCGCTGGAGTCTGAAAATCGTGACATTGGCAAAATGGGGCAACGTACCTGTTTTAAAAAACATAAAGTAATCTCACCAGCCGATCTTTATTAAAAATATTCATTTTATATATTAGGGCGTGAAACTATTTGCTAGCGAAGATAGTGCAACATAGTATGTTAATAATAAAATAATAATATTTTTGCATTTATATAGCACTAAGAACCGTCAGGTATCTCAGCGCTGCTTATTATTGTGGTGTGTGGTGCTCATTTATCGACCACGGAAGGATGAAAGGCTGAGTTTGGCCGCGCCGGGATTCGAACTTGCGTTAGCAAGCTGTGCACGGATATCAAAGCGAGTGCTCTACTTGCTGTGCCACTTGACCGGCTACAGTGAAGTGGCACCGCGAATAGAGCGCTTGACCAGCTACAGACCGGTTAAATTATTTCTATTAACCCACCCTGTGTCGTCTGCCTTTTTCAGAGCCCTCTAAACGACAGGGGATCAATTCGGCGGTGATAGTGCGCAGTAGAAAACAATATGCCACATTGAACGAACAAGTACAACTTGACCGGGCATTAATGCCACGCAATTGTTATTATATTCCGGTATAAAATAATCTAAAGGGTTACTTACATTATAATTGCATTTTCCATTGTCCAAGTGTAGTGCAGTCCCAAAATACGACTCCGCGTGTGCCAACGATCTTTCTCAAAGTGATATAATATACACAAGTGGTTTCGTTTCAGAAATTTCATCTTTATCGTGTCTTACGTTTTTGCTACACTTCTTCAAAAGAAGTCTTTCAGCACAATCTCTGTCAAGGTAAAAAAAGAAAAAATAGAACCTTATACTGGGAGTCGTGGGCCTCTCTGGGCCGCGAGAAAAAAATGGAAGCAGCTGACCTTCACTGTGAACGAGCATAAATGCTTACTTTGCAACATTCTGTGTAAAGCCATCTGTGAGAACTTGCTGTTTACACTACATCTTTGTATATTGTTTGCGTGCTAATAAAAAAAGTTTGTTTAAGGGACGTTATGGTTCCAAGTAAAGCCGAAAAACCCCTGAAATTCGCCAGTTATGGTAAGCTAAGCAACCATAACTCGCGCCACCACCGTGCACTGCTGAGACTAACACACAGGACATCAAAGATGACATCGCAAATGTCATTGATGACATCACTGATGACATCACATGTGCATTTACTTTTCATGAAATTTGTGTACTAGGGATTTTTATTATAATGTTGCGAAAAAAGTGTCAAGGATCATTGCAATAAATATCATACCATAATTAGTGCTTTGAACGATGCATTGATATAAATAGCATTGTATTATGGGGTTCTATCTAGTATAATGAGCTACTAATGGAGAAACATAGCATTGTGTGCAGCGTACAAGATGAAAGTATAATATTTGTAATGTTAATATGTTGAATAATGAAATGATAATTGTCCTGAAATGTTCGAAAATAAACAAAATGGGGGTGTTCTGAGGACGTTCTTCATATTGTGTGACTGCTTAGCTGTATCCAATGAGGGAATGGCACAGAGAGTGAAGTGGAAATGGTAGAAGGGCTGTCTAAGAGTTATGTGGTCTGCGGACAGGGCGTGCTACATCCGGGGTTTTCCAGCAAATCCAGCATGGAAAGAAGACTGTAGGGATCAGCCAATCAGATGTTGAGGTTGTGGATTTGTGTTCAAAGAGACTGTGTGTAGTGAAGATGGCAGAATTGGAGAAGGTCAGGGTGTTGGTGCTCAGAGATATGTTTGTGCATGGATTACAACAGTATGCTCAAAGCCGGCATGTTGCAGGAGTGGAGGTGGTGTGGAGCACTGTGCCTGATTGTAATGTACAGGGAATTGTACAAGTTTGTGAAGATATGGGCAGGATCAACAGTCCCCATGCGGTAGTTTTGCACTATGGTGCTTTCCATTTGGGCTATGTCAGTGCCCTTACTTTGTTGGAACACTTGGTTCAAGCAGTAATGAACATCCTTCCAAATGCCAAAGTAATTTTTTCTGGATTAGTACCTAGGGCAATATGGGACAATAGTTCAGTTTTTTGTCCTCAGCAAAACAATGCTAGGTGTGTAATCAACCGAGGCATGTGTGCCTTCATTCTTAGAGCTGGTATGTTCTTCTGTAATAATGAGAATATTGATTCCAGTAATGCTGTTTATTTTAAAGAAGATGGCATTTCCTTATCTTTTATGGGAAATACCATTCTGTTTTGGAATGTAAGGGTTGCTTTGGAGAAGGTTATGTGAAGATTTTAGGAGTAAAGTAAGAAAAATAAAAAATAAAATACAAAATAACAGGTGTCTGTCAAGCATCTGCAAAAAAAACAACAAAAAAAACGGCTCTTTTCAGAGCCAACCTCAAAGGGGAAATGGGGCACACTATTTAAATTTACATTCACCATGCTCAGATTTTCGATATGTACGCGGACATAGCGGTAGTCCGCGGACATCGAAACACTAGCTAGGGGTTCAGTATGTTCTATGTTACATGTATATAAAGTCAGGGATATTATGGTTAAGTTGTGCTACTAAAAACCTATGAAATTCAGTGAAAAAACTTTGTTAAAAGGGACGTTATGGTTAAGTTGCGCTACTAAAAACCTATCAAATTCAGTAAAAAAACTTTGTTAAAGGGACGTTATGGTTTAAAGTAAAACCGAAAAACCCCAGAAATTCGGCAGTTATGGTAAAATAAGCAACCATAACCCGCGCCACCGTGCACTGCTAACACTAACACCCAGGACATCAAAGATGACATCACAAATGTCATTGATCCACAACCTCAACACCTGATTGGCTAATCCCTACAGTCCCTTTTCCATGCTGGATTTGCTGGAAAACCCCAGATGGGGCATGCCCTGTCCGCGTACAGCCGCGGTGTCTGAGGAGCGTGTAACTCTTAGACTGTCCTTCTACCCTTTACACTTCACTCACTTTGCCATTCCCTCATTGGATACAGCTAAACAGTCACACAACCATCCACCAATCAGATCCAAGACCTCTACATCTAATTCCATCATCAGAGTTCAGCACTTTAAATGTACTATTGATCACTCTGAGTACAAGTCTCATATCATTGGAAAGCACCTACTACAAAAACTACTGTACAAGTCTCTAGGATTTCTACTTGCAGCTGCATGCATATCCGCATGCATGAATACAAACTACAGGTATGCCTATTTTATGCAGTTTACATGTACATACAACACTTATAAAGGCATATAAACAGAGTAACTGCCAGTGAACCTGTATAACCTATAAAATGAATTTACTATTATTTTTCCCATCTGCTATAATCAACTGTCACTTCCAAACCTGTCTGCTATCTAAATTCTTTTTTTACACGCATCTAAAAAATTATAATATTAAAAGATGGGAGAAATAACAGTATAATTGTAGAAGAACACTTAGTAGTGTATTGTAAAATTACACACAGCCAGGATAAATTCATGCATCTCTATACACTCACACAGATAGACACTATCATAGAAAAGCTCCCAGCTGAAATAAGAGCACTGCCTGTATATCACATCCTTCTGCTTTATTACCAACACCTTCACAAATGCATACATTCTATGCTTTTCTATACAGGTTCTGCCATTTACCTTATAAAAATTGCAAAATAAGTATATCATTATTTCTTCTATCTCCTAACATGCAATAACACAACCTTAAGAAACCAAGTGAGTTTCATACACTTAGTATTCTACTCATTTGCAAAACATGTTGAACTAACATATTGTAAGTAAAATATAAAGGCTGCACATAGTCAAAGGAAACTGCATGCACACACTATGTTCAGTTATCAAACAACAATACTACTACAAAAACATAAAAATCAATGTCTAAATTAACATCAGTGCTATAAACACACAAAATTACTCACTTCTTTCTTTTACAATTGCAGTGAAGACCACTCTCCTGAAAAGCAGCAGCATCTGAAGTACAAACAACAACTCAGAAGAAACCTGCTCATTCCAAACAAAAAAAGTAAGTACAATACTACCATAATATTCTTACTGTTACTCAAACACACTGTGGGGTTGATTCATGGAATTTGTGCACCGTAAAATGGGGATTTGTGCACCATTCTGCCCACAAATTCCCATTTGCTAAACAAGGATTTGCCGGTAGAATGGCGCACCCATGCCCATTTTTTGGCGCACAAATTACATAACCCAGCCCGTAGAATATTACTGTTGCTGAACAAAGAACTGTTTTAATTCTATACCATTAGATTTAGTATTAGTGCTTCTCCTCACCACTAGCTTACTTTATACTGCCATCTGAACCACAGTATAGTAACCAACAAATACAAGAATAGCCTTCCCAACTAGTTGTAGCTTCTCAATGCACAATCACACACCACCACATACATCCTTACCATCATACTCAGACAATCATGCACACAGCACACATACATTGCAGAACAGCCCAACCCATACCTTCTTTTTTTTCAACAGATCCCAAAGAATGCCTACCAAAAATCAAGTCTGTAGAAAGCAACAGAGAAGTAGAGCAAATGAAAATAAAAGTGTCCAAAATAAGCATCCATCTCTAGCATAATGTGTACAAAAAGTTCAAACAAAACAGCTAATACAGTTATTAAGTGAAACAAAACAAGCTTCCAGTACAAAAACTTTGCCTCCTCTTTCAAAATGTAAAACGAAACAGAAAGTGATTAACAAGAATTTAGCTACCACTACTGCTAACACTGATCCATAAATCTTGATGTAGTGGCAAGTAACCATACCAAAAAAAGTATTTTACAAAAAATGTTCCGCCACAGTGTCCTTCAGAATCTTATTAAAACAGGAGAGAAATCATGCACAACCCTTAAAACCTACCGTAGAAAATGAATCTTAGAAGCTCTCATAGACAGTGCAATCCTTCTCAAAAGGAAGTTATTTATTTTAGTGTTAAACAGAATGAAACCAGTAACAAAACTATCAACTAAATTACAAAAAAGACTTCTCAATAAACGGAATGTCAACAAAAATAACTTCTTAAATATCTGTGGAGGTGAATGGAGTCACACCACGAGCACAGAACCATATTTCAATGAAGAAGCATACAAACAAAAGCAAACAAACACAATTGCCATACATAGCAGTGGACGAGGGTATGAAAAACTTAATAATACCATTATGGAACAAGAAACGCTGCTCACAAAAATATCCCCAGAAAACCTCTCCATCATACTGAACCAAAACATCCAGTGTACAAATGGCCGTGCACATCAATATGTAACATTGACAAAAAATCTTTCAAATCTTTACGCCAGTTCCTCAATCAATATGTAAATGGCAAAGACAAATTCAAAATGAAACTTCTACAAAATATGGATACCTGTCCTGTGCGCAAAAACACAGGACTACAAGTACATTCATTAGCCTGCATTTCAGGACCTAATTGCAATAGCACCTCCATCATATCAAAATTATATCAACACATCATTCAACTATAAGAAATCTAGACCATAAACTGTACTATGCTAAAAGTCCAGCTTTAGCATTAGACAATTTAAATAACAATCTTCTACATGGTACAGCCAAAGACCTACACGAAGAAATAGAGCATATCCAGAGAAATGTTTTTGGAAGTGAAAGCCATAGCTTTACAACAGACTAGGAACAATTCTACAAATGGCAACCTTCTAATACACACATACAAAAAGAAATACTAAAATTTTAAAGTACATCCGCTGAAGTACCAAACCATGTGTATGTGTGTTGCCGCAGAACTTTTAAAAAAAGTAGCACCAAAACTGTAGACATAACATACAAAATAGAAGACAATGAAGATTCCAAATGGTTTGAATTAGCTCTCTACCTTATAGCAGAAAACAAATACGAAATAAATGACCCCTTAACACTTTGCAGTTACGCACTGCAAAACTTGACAACAACCAAACTCCTTCACGTACTATCACAAATAACTTAGAATTATTCCCACTACCAAAACCCTTGCAACAACTCAATTTATATGAGAGCATCATAATTCAAACAGTGCATCCATTTCGAACAATAATATGTCTTCAACCAAAAACAGCAAAATTACCTCCCTCAGAATTACTGAAAGGCATTCGTGGCAAAGTAGTTTATTTACCATTAGATCTGAAAGAAAATGTACACACTCTAAGAGTGCAACATCCAATAGAGCAATCTTTAATTGTCTTAGTAAATGGTGTACCTACAAAAGACAAAAGAATTTGGCAACAACTCGTAGACTTACATAAAGTTAGACAAGCCTTGCAATATCTAAAAGACAACAATGAATACTACAAAGAAATTAATATTGAAGAAAACCTCAGGCAAACGACTAAAATAATTCAAGATTCACCAGAAACTGGTCAATTTGAACTTCTAGATCCTGCTACGGTATCCAATATTTTAGACCATTATACAATTCATCCCTTACACTCTAAAGACACCATAGATAATGCACTAGAAACATACCAAATGTGACAAAGCAAAGGATCACCAATCAGCGTATGGGAAAAAAGTATAGAAGCACGTGCTTTTCCTCTACTCTTTCCTGCTGGGCAAGGAGGACGGTACGATGATAGACCCACTCAGATAACAGCATCAGAATACTGCTCGTTATGAATGTATTCTGAAGATCAGAGATTTACACAAAATGTGGAATACATATTCCACCTACTCTTTGAAATTGAACTAGCAACTCTATGCTTCGGAGTTGCACACACATTGAAATCAGGTACACATTTCCAAAATATGTCAGCTACCTAATTACTACAAAAAGTGCATGAAAAAGATGAGGTTTTACAATCAACCATTACAAATCTGTTAGCAAACTTGCGTGGTACTAAAGAATACTGGTTCCGATGTCACTGAGATGTACGTTGTATGATAAGAGACATTGGCCCACCCACTTGGTTTGTTACATTAAGTTGTGCAGAATATGCATGGGAAGATTTACATGATTTCCTACACATATCAAACAAAACAAACATAGATATACTAACACCTGGAGAAGTTTGCTCTCTAGATCCTGTTAATGTTTCAAGATATTTCCATCATCGCTTCATTGCTATCCGACACTTTATTTGTAATAAAACTGTTCCTCCCCTCGGAGAAGTGCAACACTTCTTTTGGAGAAAAGAATACCAAGCCAGAGGAGCACCAAATATCCAAATGCTATTATGGATTAAAGATGCTCTTAAATTTGGTCAAGACAGTGATGTTCCATCAGAAGCAACAAATAGTGATCTTCATGCACACATTTTACAATTTCAAAGACACAAATGTGGGAAATATTGTCGTAGCAAATACAAAAACAAAGGGAAATACTACACCATGCCGCTTTGGTTTCCCTAGACCAGTTACAGCAACAGATCAAGAAAACAACTCATTCCGAGGTTGGTGCTAGTCTTGGCACTATTACCGCCATGACTAGCACCTTTACCGGTACCGTGTCCGCCCTCATTCAAAGGGGACTTACCGGTATAGTCCGACATTTGTGGGACCGGTAAGTCCCCATTGAAAATGTCAATCCTGATTCCCATTTGAGCCCCCATAGGGCTCAATGGGAATGGGGAGGGTGCTAATAACGGTACCGTAAATTATGGTACTGTTATTAGCTCTGAAGTCCCATTGCGGATCCTGTCCACAATGCCTGGTAAAAGCAGGCATTAAGGACGGGGCCGTAAAGGGATCTCGTAGTAGGGTGCAAAGGGTTTACCAACGCTGATGTCCTTAACGGTGCCTGGTATCCCTTTGCGCCCTACTCGGAATGACCCCCCATGTCTTCAGTTAGACATAGGCCCTCATTCCGAGGTTGGTGCTAGTCATGGCGCTATTAGCGCCATGACTAGCACCAATACCGGTACCGCCACCGACGTGGTGGTATGGGGATTTACCGGTCCATTCTGCCCTTTGCGGGACCAGTAAGTCCCCATTTATAATGCCATTCCCCATTCCCATTTGAGCCCCCATAGGGCTCAATGGGAAGGGGAAGGCGGCAATAACGGTACCGCAAATTGCATTACCGTTATTGACCCCGGTATCCCTTTGCAGGTCCCGTCCTTAACGCCTGCTAAAACCAGACTTTAAGGAAGGACCCACAAAGGGACCTCGGAATAGGGCGCAAAGGGATTACCGGCATCAGTGTCATTACCGGTGCCCAGTATCCCTTTGCGCCCGGGTCATAATGACCCCCATAGTGTTAAAGGTAAATCACCTAAGAACACATATTACATAAAAGAACACATATTACATAAAAAGAACGGAAGAAGCAAAATATATCAATGGTTACAATGCAATCATTGCCCTATATGGAATGCAAACATAGATGTGCAGTACATTGCAGACAATTCCACTGCAGTTGCACAATATGTTACAGCCTACTTAACCAAAGCAGAAAAAACAGAGCTTCAAGACCTCTGGGATGACCTATCATCAGACAAAACACTGTCTCAGAAATTGTACAGCTTAGGCATGAAAATGCTCTCTCATAGAGAATGTGGCTGCTATGAAGAAGCAGATCGTTTAACCGGTACGGCTTTGTATGGAAAATCTGAAATATAGTATGGTTAAGTCTTGGTCCTGCTAAATCTAGAAAAAGAGTTCTCAAATCATACGATGACATAGAAACAATACCCAAAAATGATCCCAACAGCCAAGAAATTTAGAAAAACAATTTACTAGACACGTACTACACACAGTACCACTTTGGAAACCATGTATCTATACCACATAGCCCAAAACTTCTACATACAAAAATAATATAAAAACAGATGAAAATAAAGGTAGATACAGAGTGACAAATTGTGAAGGCAGCTTAGTGAAACTTACCAAACGAAGCTTAATTAATCATATCAAATTGTCATTAAAAATTCCTCAACATAAAGAACTATATTACATGTCCCTGCTACAACTTTTTAAACCATGGAGAAAAGAAGAAGAGTAGTAGATATCTATGACTCCTATGAAGATGCTTTCAAAGCAAATGAAAGCACTATAACCGATGTAAACTTTACAAAGTACCAAACAATGTTGCACAATGAACAGCAACACAAAGAAGAACTCCAGGCCCAACTAGATAGGGACACTCCCGACAGTAGTCAACCTTCTGTAACAGGAAGCCAAGAACCACTGGGACAGCCACTAATAGCAAATGAGACAGAATTAGCTATGACAGAAGTAGAAAACACCATGTGTCACTATGAAGAAGATACACAAGTCTTAACTGTACTGCAATCAAAACTGAACAATGAGCAGCGTAGCATTTTTCAAGAAGTAACAAAAGAAATTGCACATGGTGTACAACATGAAAATAAAGAATTTACCTGCCAAAATTACAAACCTATACTGCTGTACGTCAGTGGTGAAGCTGGTTCAGGCAAAAGATTCTTAATGAAAATCATCAGCAAGTTGCTTCAACAATTGACAAACAGCAAACTGTCAGCTGTTGTCACTGCCCCCAGAGGTTTAGCTGCCTACAACATAGGCGTGGTCAATTTACACAGATTACAACTCCTTCCAGTAGAACACCAAAACAAATTAGAATATTGCAAACTTTCTACAGAAGCTGCAATGGAACTACGCAGAGTGTTAAAACAAACGAAAATCCTACTAATAGATGAAGTGAGCATGGTCTCCAACCTCATGTTGGCTTTGATTCACTTCAGATTACAAGAAGTGCTCAAAACAAACTACGAAGAGCTCTTTGGAGGAACACACATTAGTTTTTGGAGATCTTCTTCAATTGGCACCAGTGAAAGGTCAACCTATTTTTAAAACCTTAGGACACAAACTCTGGCGTAAAACTGTTGGCAGCATAGGAAATGTCAACCTTTGGAAAGATTTCCAATACAGAGAATTAACAGATAACATGCGCCAGTCTGCAGACCTCACATACACCAACATTTTTAAAAGTATTAGAGTTGGTGTACTACCTCAAGAAGCACAATCAATATTAAAAACCTGGCACATCCATGCACTGTATGGCCATAACTCATTTGCTACAGATGTCATAGAAAAATTAGCACACAAAAATGTCAATTGTATGTCCTTGATGCCAACTCTTGCAAGCTGTTTGTCCGGTCCTGTATCTGTGACCGCAGAAGCTGCTGAGCCCCCACAATCCCCCCGAGTAGTCAACTACTGAAATAAAACAGCAGAAATCTCAACAACTCAAAGGCAAAGGGGGAAGTGGAGAAAATAACAAAAGACACAGGCAACTGTTCTTGATGTCGAGAACCTGCAAAGTATAAAGAACATACATTAAATTCTCATAAACTAATACTGTTCTCTCTCAACCCCCTTAAAGAAATTAATATACCTGTATTGCCTCCCTGAAGAGCTGGAAGGCTTGAAAGATTATAATCTCAGAATGATATGTTGAAAACTGAAGTTACTTCTGAATGCATGTATTCTGAGATTTTACTATTCATGACTTATTAACAAAAAGTTCATGAGATTTCTCTTTAATAATTCAAGTTGCCGTTCTTCCTTTAAACCTTTGACTTTATAACTTGAAATGGATGCAGCATTCTTTAAACAAGTTACTTAAAAGTATCTCGTTCTCAAATTATAGTCTTTTTTTTTTAAAGTTGAAATAATGCTGTTTAGGAAAGTAGATTTAACGATAATGTTGTTCTTTGAATTAAAGTCTTTAGCAGTTTTCCTTTTGATTGAGTTCAAAGATACTGTCTATTTGCACTTTCACTTTGCTTAAAAATAACTGCGCATGTGTATAAACGTCTTCGGCACTGGACATACGCTTGGGTATTGAACGTTTTTGTTTTCAGGGCTGACTACGCATGCGTTCAAGACCAGCGTTATGTTTGCGGCGAGTGGAACCCAACACTTGATACCGCAACGCTGACTAAATGTAAAAGAGCTGAATTTTACTAAATATACACTACGCATTCGAGCGATTCCACATTACTGTTCTCTTCCGAGCATGCGCTAATGAGAAGTTTCAAAACAAAAAGGTAGCGACATGCGTATTTAAAGAAAATAACGTTAACTGATTCTCATTAACAATACATTTTAACTTCTGAGCTCACAAGATAATCGCGCAATACACTTTTCCTTATCTAAGCATGCGCAAAAGATTAGCATTTAAGCATTGAATACATTAAAACAGTGTGAAATATTTCACTTGAAGACTTTAACAAGAAATCTCATTAAAATGGTAAGGAAATGTCTTTGACATATATTAATTCCGAATCAGATTTCAGTTGCTTAAACTCTTTGTAAAATCAAAACTGAAATTACTTTCCATAGGAGAAAACCAGAATTCAAAGTCTTTTTCATGAATCTAATTACCTAGCTAAATACCTAAAGTTGTGCCAAACTGAAAGCGCTTAAAAGTTTTATCCTTAACTTGACTTGAGGTCAATGAAATTTTCAAATAACTGAATTACTGTCTTTTTAAATTGACTTGAACGCTGTGCTCCCACCAAAACTCTGCATGCTTCTTAAGAAGATTTTAGTTCTTTAAATAATTAAAACTTGAACCAAAACTAAGAATAGCAAAATACAGGACCTTCCTCATGAAGGCTGGACAATGAAAGGCAGTTTAGAACCTTGAAACTGCTTCCAAAACTCCTTTGCTTCCAATTGCATTGTATCATCTTGACTACCAATCAGATCCCTGATTGGTTCCCTCCTTCCTTCCCACCATGCTGGATTGGGACACTCTCCCTCTGATTAAAAGATAGTTAAGGAATATGAGGCGAATAAAAGCATAAACATCAATAAAAATTTAAAGCAGTTTAAAACTTAAAGGGAACTCAAATAAGTGTAGATTGGCAGTGAATTGTCGATTGGCAGTGAATTGAAACCTGACAATACCCCCTTCTCAAGCCCTGACCACAGGGCCTACCTTATTCGGGAATTTATGATGAAACCTTTTAATCAACTCAGGTGCATGAACATGTTCTGCTACCTCCCAGGATCTCTCCTCTGGACCATAACCTTCCCAGTCAATTAAATATTGCAACCTCCCTCTACTTTTTCTGGAATCTAGAATTGCTTTAACTTCAAATTCCACTGAATCATCTTCCAACACAATCACTTGAGGAACAGAACTCAACCTAGTTCCTTTAACCACTGGTTTAGGTAAACTGACGTGAAACGTTGGATGAACCTTTAAGCCAGCAGGCAGACGTAACCTAACAGATACTGGATTGATAATTTTTTCAATTTCAAAAGGACCTACAAATCGTGAACTGAATTTATTTTGTCCTTTTAACCTCAAATACTTTGTAGAAAGCCAAACCAAATCACCAACTTCATACTCAGGGCAAGGATTACGTTTTCTACCAGCACATTTCTTGTACTTTTCTTTGCTAGACAATAAGATCCTAGTTGCTTTCTCCAATCCATGTCGCATGGTTTGTAATCCCTCCTCCTCAGCCGGACTGGATGACTCATCTTTTGTCAATTCATGTAAAAATCGTGGATGAAACCCTCTGCTACAAAAGAAAGGGAACATTGAAGTCAAATCTTAAGAAGTATTGTTGTAAGCAAACTCTGCCATTCAAAGAAGATCCACCCAACTTTGGTTTTCATGCCAGAAACATCTCAAGTACTTCTCCAACTCTTGATTCACGTGCTCCACCTGACCATTGGATTCGGGATGATATCCAGATGTTAAATGAATCTTCCTCCCTAAATCTTTACAAAATGCATTCCAAAACTTGGAAATTAATTGTGAACCTCGATCAGAGATAATATTACTGGGTAGCCTGTGCAAGCAAACAATTTCCTGAAGAAATTTTTGAGCAAGAACTGGTGCTGTAGCTTGACCCTTAAAAGGAATAAAATGAGTTTCTGTCGTCAAATAATCTACAACTACCAAGATGACAGAACAACCATGATCTACTGGTAGATCAACAATGAAATCAACTGAACTAGTGTGCCAAGGATGTGGAGGAACAGGTAAAGGTTCTAACAAACCAGCCGGTTTGTTGAAAGATACTTTAGCTTTAGCCCAGACTTCACAAGTTTTGATATAATTTAAAGTATCAACTCTCATAGTTTTCCATCAAAATTGTCTCTGAACAGGATCTAAAGTTTTTCGAAAACCTGGATGTCCCACCAAACTTAAATCATGACATTCATGTAAAATCTTTTCTCTTAACTTTTCACTGGGTAAGTATAATCTATCATCCACAAATGGTAAATCTTCATACATTGATCTTGCTGAGTCTTGACAAACCCAACTTTCCCTTTCTTGTTCATCCATAGCATTTTGAATTTCCTGTTTTAACTCATTACTAATGGAAATGCTTGCATAGATAAAATTATCCTCAGTAATTATAGGCTTATCTATATTCTCTTTCTCTTTCTCACTACCTGGAAATTGCCTAGACAAGGCATCCGCCTTACCATTCAACTTTCCAGGTCTGAATGTCACAATAAAATCAAAATCTGCAAAAAACAGGCACCAACGTAACTGCCTAGGTGTCAAAGTTTTAGCAGACTTCAAGAAAAGAAGGTTTCTATGATCTGTAAGAACTGTAACTGCATGTCTTGCACCCATTAAGTAGTGTCTCCACTCAACAAATGCAGCCTTAATTGATAATAACTCATGGTCCATAATAGTATAGTTCTTTTGAGCTTCAGAATTATTTTTAGAAAAAAAAGCCACAGGATGTAACTGCCCTGTGATTTCATGTCTCTGAGATAAAATAGCTCCCATGGCTAAATTGGAGGCGTCGGCTTCCACAAAGAATGGTTTGGACAGATCCGGATGCAATAATATAGGACCTGATATGAATCTTTCTTTTAACTCATGAAAAGCCTTCTCAGCTTCTTCACTCCAAGAACATTTTAATCCTTTCTTAAGCAAATTTGTGATTGGCGGAATTATCTGAGAAAAACCCTTGATAAATCTTCTATAAACATTGGCGAAGCCTAGAAAGCTTTGAACCTCTTTTACTCGAGTTGGGGTTGGCCAATTTTTAACACCTGAACCTTCTTGTTGTCCATTTCCAGACCTGAAGGAGAGACTACAAACCCGAGAAATTCTATCACCTCAGAATGAAATTGGCTTTTCTCAAGTTTAGCAAAAAGATTTTCTCTTAATTTATCAAGAACCAATCTAACATGTTCCCGATGTTGTTCTAAATTAGAAGAAAATATCAAGATATCATTTATATAAACAATCACACAGATGTCCAAAAATTCTCTTAAAAAATCATTAATAAAAAATTGGAAAGGTGCAGGGGCGTTACATAACCCAAACGGCATGACTAGATATTCATATAAGCCAAATCGTGTCTTGAAGGCTGTCTTCCATTCATCACCCTGTCTAACTCTGACTAAATGGTACGCTCCTCTAAGATCCAATTTAGAAATTTGTTTAGCTCCTTGAATACGATCTAACATTTCTGAAATCAGTGGCAAGGGATATTTATTCTTTACAGTTACTCTATTCAAGGAGCGATAATCAATACAAGTTCTCAACTCCCCATTTTCTTTAGGAACGAAAAATAGAGGAGATGCAGCAGGAGATTGAAAATTTCTGATGAAACCTTTCGCAAGATTTTCCTGTAAACACTCTTTCAAAAACTCATTTTCTTTCTCTGTTAGAGCATATACTCTACTGCTAGGTAATAATGCTCCATCTTCTAAATCAATCTTGCAGTCGTAAGACCTGTGTGGCGGTAACTCACCAGCCTCTTTCTCACCAAAAACATCGTTAAAATCAGAATAACACTCAGGTAGAATTCCCATAACAGCTCCAATAGAATGACTTACTCCACCATTATTTGCCAAACTCAGAATGTCAACTCTTTCAAATTTCTGACAATACTCTTGAAAATAATCTGAGTTAAATCTCACTACTCTCCTTCCCTAATCAATTAATGGATTGTGTGAAGTCAGCTAATGCATACCTAAAATTATTTTTAATTGAGGAGCATCGATAAGGTTAAAAATAATCTCCTCTCCATGATTTTCCATAATAACCATATGTAAGGGAACAGTATCATGTGTAATTGGACCTGATGTCAAATACGACCCATCAACCACTCTGACCTGTTCCAATTTCTCTTTCACCACCAAAGGGATATCTTAAGATTTAGCCAAACCGTTGTCCATAAAATTACCTGTTGCCCCTGAGTCAATCATGGCTGGACCTGAACCCTTTAGAATTCCCTCAAAAGACAAGGATATGTTGATGGTAACGTGGGGCACTGCAGCTTGAAGAGTATTTGCAGCTACTTGAGGACTAAATCCTGACAACCTTGATTTCTTGGGAGATAAGGACAATTACTCAACAAATGGCTGCTTCTACCACAATATAAGCATACATTATTTAATCTCCTTCTTTCCATTTCCTCTTTAGTCAACAAACCTCTCTTACTAACTCCTGAAATTGATGTCTTGTCTCTTTCCTCCCTACCCGAAAATTCCTTATTTTTCTCAACTCTTTGAACTATCTTACCATCTCCAAAACCCTTCCTTTTCTCACTTCTTCTTTCAATTAATCTGAAATCCACTTGTAAGACTAAATCTATTAAAGCCTCACAAGAAGTAGGTCTATCTATAATAGTAGCCAGTGCGCCCTTTAAATCATCCCTTAAACCTCGATTAAAGAGTGTATAAAAAAAAGTGAAGTTCACATTGTGTTAAAAATTTTGAACATTTTTTAGGATCTCCACCAAACCGCTCAGGTGGGCAAAAGGAACTGGAATCCTCAAGTTCTCAATTCCTCCTGTCACATTCTGACTACTACTGGAATCTTCTCTATTCCAAATTGGAGGTTGACCCCTTAGTTCCTCTGTCTCTCCTCTTTGCTGCTTAAGAGTTCCTTGGATTTGAGAAACAGCTTCCCCCAACTCCTCAACCTTTTTACTAATCTTTGCATTCTCTTGATGAGAGATACAAAGCTCATCCCTCAATTCCTTAATTAAATCCCCTATCTCAGCCATAATTTCCAATGGACTCAGCAGCTCAGGCGGACTCAATTTATTGGCCTTTCATTCTGTCCGGTCCTGTACCTGTGTCCGCAGAAGCTGCTGAGCCTCCACAATCCCCCCGAGCTGTGTAGTCAACTACTGAAATAAAACAGCAGAAATCTCAACAACTCAAAGGGAAAGGGGGAAGTGGAGAAAATAACAAAAGACACAGGTAACTCTTCTTGATGTTGAGAACCTGCAAAGTATAAAGAACATACATTACATTCTCATAAACTAATACTGTTCTCTCTCAACCCCCTTAAAGAAATTAATATACCTGTATTGCCTCCCTGAAGAGCTGGAAGGCTTGAAAGATTATAATCTCAGAATGATATGTTGAAAACTAAAGTTACTTCTGAATGCATGTATTCTGAGATTTTACTATTCATGACTTATTAACAAAAAGTTCATGAGATTTCTCTTTAATAATTCAAGTTGCCGTTCTTCCTTTAAACCTTTGACTTTATAACTTGAAATGGATGCAGCATTCTTTAAACAAGTTACTTAAAAGTATCTCTTTCTCAAATTATAGTTTTTTTGAAAAAGTTGAAACAATGCTGGTTTAGGAATGTAGATTTAACGATAATGTTGTTCTTTGAATTAAAGTCTTTAGCAGTTTTCCTTTTGATTGAGTTCAAAGATACTGTCTCTTTGCACTTTCACTTTGCTTACAAATAACTGTGCATGTGTATAAACGTCTTCAGCACTGGGTATAAGCTTGCGTATTGAACGTTTTGTTTTCAGGACTGACTGCGCATGTGTTCAAGACCAGCGTAATGTTTGCGGCGAGTGAAACCCAACACTTGATGCCGCAACGCTGACTAAATGTAAAAGAGCTGAATTTGACTAAATATACACTGCGCATTCGAGCGATTCCACATTATCACTGCGGCGGGTGAAAACAATCACTCGGTACAGTTTCCTCAGGTTCAATGAAACTACGCAACTGAAATAATATATGACACTTCCTCTCTGCGCATGCTGGAACTACTGTTCTCTTCCGAGCATGCGCTAATGAGCAGTTTCAAAACAAAAAGGTAGCGACATGCGTATTTAAAGGAAATAACGTTAACTGATTCTCATTAACAATACATTTTAACTTCTGAGCTCACAAGATAATCACGCATGTATAAAATACACTTTTCTTTATCTAAGCATGCGCGAAAGATTAGCATTTAAGCATTGGATACATTAAAACAGTGTGAAATATTTCACTTGAAGACTTTAACAAGAAATCTCATTAAAATGGTAATGAAATGTCTTTGACATATATTAATTCCGAATCAGATTTCAGTTGCTTAAACTTTATGTAAAACCAAAACTGAAATTACTTTCAATAGAAGAAAACCAGAATTCATAGTCTTTTTCAGGAATCTAATTACCTAGCTAAATACCTAAAGTTGTGCCAAACTGAAAGCGCTTAAAAGTTTTATACTTTACTTGACTTGAGGTCAATGAAATTTTCAATTAACTGAATTACTGTCTTTTTAAATTGACTTGAATGCTGCGCTCCCACCAAAACTCTGCATGTCTTGTCCCTTGCAGAACAAACACCAAACCAGCTTCCTAAGAAGATTTTAGTTCTTTAAATAATTAAAACTTTAACCAAAACTAAGAATAGCAAAATACAGGACCTTCCTCATGAAGTCTAGACAATGAAAGGCAGTTTAGAACCTTGAAAATGCTTCCAAGTCTCCTTAGCTTCCAATCACAATGTATCATCTTGACTACCAATCCGATCCCTGATTGATTCCCCCCTTCCTTCCCACCATGTTGGATTGGGACACTCTCCCTCAGATTAAAAGATAGTTAAGGAATATGAGGGGAATAAACGCATAAACATCAATAAACATTTAAAGCAGTTTACAACTTAAAGGGAACTCAAATAAGTGTAGACTGGCAGTGAATTATAGATTGGCAGAGGATTGAAACCTGACACTGTTCAAAATTCAATGAAACAATATTGAAAAAAGAAATGCAACCAATAATTGAAATTTGCTCCACAGACAAACTGGACGTACATGGTATGACACTACCCATGTGTCAACAAGCCACAACAAGACTAAGGTGGTAATTCATAGAATCCAGCGCACAAGTGGTGCACGCGGTTGGCGCACAGTGTCCGCGTGCGACAGTCTGCGCCAGCCGCGTGCACTAAAATCCATTTACGTGCACAGCGTATTCATGGATTTCAACATCCAAAACCAGCCGTGGCGCAGAGTGGTGCAGCGACCCTTCAGCAGCACCAGTTACACCCCAACCCATCCCTGTGTGCCATGCACAGCGCACAAATCCTGTACATGGCGCACAGGCCCCAAACCACGAAAACGCGATTGGCCCTGTGCGAGTGGGGTACGTGTATTACTGGGGTTCGCGGGAAGTTTCACACACGATTGGCCTTGTGCGAGCAGGTTACGTGTATTACTGGGGTTCGGGGGAAGTTTCACACGCGATTGGCCCTGTGCGAGCGGGGTACGTGTATTACTGTGGTTCGCGGGAAGTTTCACACGCGATTGGCCCTGTCCGAGCGGGGTATGTGTATTACTGGCGTTCGCAATTGAGTTTCACACGCGATTGGCCCTGTGCGAACAGGTTACGTGTATTACTGGGGTTCGTGGGGAGTTTCACATGCGATTTGCACTGTGCGAGCGGGTTAGATGTATTACTGGGGTTCGAGGGGAGTTTCACACGCGATTGGCCCTGTGCGAGCGGGTTATGTGTATTACTGGAGTTCGTGGGAAGTTTCACACGCGATTGGCCCTGTGTGAGTGGGTTATGTGTATTACAATGGTTCGCTGGGAGTTTCACACGCGATTGGTCCTGTGTGAGCGGGGTACGTGTATTACTGGGGTTCGTGGGAAGTTTCACACGTGATTGGCCCTGTGCGAGTGGGGCACGTGTATTACTGGGGTTCGCAGTTGAGTTTCACACGCGATTGGCCCTGTGCAAGCGGGTTACGTGTATTACTGGGGTTCGCAGTTGAGTTTCACACGCGATTGGCCCTGTGCGAGTGGGTTATGTGTATTACTGGGGTGCGCGTGAAGTTTCACACGCGATTTCGCTGTCAGAGTGGGGTACGTGTATTTTGGGGGTGCGCGTGAAGTTTCACACACGATTTCACTGTCAGACCGGGGTACATGCATCCAGTGGGGTGCGCGGGGAGTCCCACATGTGAATTGGCAGTGTGGGTCCTCCCAGGTGTCTCCTCTACCCCCTCCACGGCCCCTGCAGGCAGCCCACACCACAGGAGACTACCCTGCACCCCTGGTCATGCCCCGCACGCAGCCCATCTACCATGGGCATGCCCCCCGGCCAAGCCACATGTCACGTTGCAATATGATCACCAACTCATGTCCCCCTGCACCCCCACCCCCCAGTGGTGAGGTGCACCTGCCAGCAGGCCCCCACTCATGTCCCCCTGCACCCCCAGCCCCCAGCAGTGAGGGGCACCTGCCAGCAAGCCCCCACTCATGTCCCCCTGCACCCCCACCCCCCAGCAGTGAGGGGCACCTGCCAGCAGGCCTCCACTCATGTCCCCATGCACCCCCACCCCCCAGCAGTGAGGGGCACCTGCCAGCAGGCCCCCACTCATGTCCCACTCATGTCCCCCTGCACCCCCACCCCCCAGCAGTGAGGGGCACCTACCAGAAGGCCCCCACTCATGTCTCACTCATGTCCCCCTGCACCCCCACCCCCCAGCAGTGAGGGGCACCTGCCAGCAGGCCCCCACTCATGTCTTCCTGCACCCCCATCCCCCAGTAGTGAGGGGCACCTGCCAGTAGGCCCCCACTCATGTCCCACTCATGTCCCCCTGCACCCCCAAACCCCAGAAGTGAGGGGCACCTGCCAGCAGGCCCCCACTCATGTCCCCCCTACATGAATTAAAGATGCACAATCATGGCCCTCTTCCACACCAAAATACCACAGCACGCCACCCCATTCTTGAGACGCAATGATTTCCCAATCCACCCCACACTGACATGCCTATCTCAAGACACAAACCAAAAGTCAACTATGTACATCAACACATGTCCGTCACACACACACACTGGTTGGCATTGATTGTGTAAACCCACATTTTCACATGCATTAACCCAATGAGCGAATCCCACACATGGAACTAAAATATCAAAATGTATTATGTACAAAAATAAAGCAATGCAATGAAAGCATAACAAAATAGCAAACATGAAATGAAAAGCATAACCAATCCAAACAAATCCGAATGAAAAATAGTGAAAAACTCTCCCTCCACCAATGCAAATCCAAAGGAAACGTAAAAAGAAAAATCCATTAATCCATGGTGAAATCAAAAGAAAAAGTTCAAAATAATCCACTGTCCAACTATGTACAATCCATAGTCCAAAAGAAAAATCAATTATTCCATGTTCAAAATCAAATAAAAAGTTCAAATAAATCCATTGTCCAACTATGTACAATCCATTGTCACGGGTCAATAAGCCCAATGAGAGAAATGAAACCTACCTAAGAAACTACCTAATAAAGAAAACTATATACAAATGTGTGTGGCATAGTCCATTCACCACAAATCAAAGGACAAGGAAAAGGAAACCTAACACTAAAAACAATTTACAACGGCAGCGGGCTAGACCGATGGCTCACTTCCCGATTTCCCGGGCCAGGGCATCATCGAACTCCTGCTCGATATCCCGGAGGCGATCCTCTTCCATGGCCCGAGGGTTCGCAGGGACGATGACATGTGGACCTCAAACTCCCTGCGAACTGCCTCGAGGCACTCGGCCCGCCTCAGAGCCCTCCGCATGGAGTTCTCCGCCCTGACTATTGTGAGCCGTGCCTCTTCTGCCCGCTGCCGCTCCGCATCTATGGCCTGGCCCAACTGCTGCCACACGGAAGACACTTGCAATCCTGGGTCCTCCTGCCCTCTGGCCGATGCCTGCCCCTCTGATGATGAAGGCCCCGAGCCATCATGGCTCCCACCTTGTTGCTGCTGCTGCTGTGCCTGTGCCTGCGCCCTGGCTCTTGCTGCCTGCACATCCTCCTCCGGCTGGGGTGCAGTTGTTGAGGTGGCCACCCCTGCCCGATGTCCGACTCCCGACTGTGGCAGGGATGTGTCCTCCACCAGCCTGGCCGCAGGGTCAGAGGCAGCTCCACAGGGTACCCAGGTGATACATGGGTGGGAAGATGGCATGGAGGACGACTGGCGCATAGGGGGTTCAGGTGAGGAGGGGGTCGGAACAAGGTCCAGCAAATGGAGGAATCCGGCCGTGGTGACCCGTCCCAGTAGGTCAACGCGGTCAAGGAGTCATTCGAGATGACGTGCAGTGTCCTCACGAAAACACTGCAGGTCACCTCGCATGCCCCGTTGACGCAATGCCACCCCACTCAGGACAGGCTCAACCCAGTCCCGGATGGCCACGTCCGCAGGGAGAGGAAGGCCAGTTGTTGTAAGCGGATCCCCTCCCTGAAAACGGGTCTGGACGTAGGCATCCCTGTTGGTGCAGGATGATGCAGTCACAGGATCGGGGACAGGATTACACACAGGCACCTTGTCATGATCACTGCTTCCAAGGAGCCAGAACCAGCCCAACGTCCTTGGAAGCAGGCCCCTAACCCTAATCCTAGGCACCAGCCGGTCCCCACGGGGACCTTTTGGACCTTGTCCTGGCGCCGGTGGCACCAGGCTCATCAGAATCATCGGTCCCGGCACTGGAAGCGCCGGGCTCATAATATGTGTACAGATGCTTGGGTGGACTTACCTGCGGCAGACCATGCTGCTTACTTACCAGCCTCTTAGAAGTCCTCTGTGAACAGGAACTACTTTCTTACCTGGGTGGGGCAAGCTCCACTCCCTGGATTCAGCACTGGAAAGCTTCTGGAACTGGAACTCTTTTCTTACCTAGGCGGGGCCGTGGAGGAAGACGCCTCATCACTCCAAGGCTATTTAAACCACACCGGATAGACGAAACGTGCTTCGCGTTATTCTGCATCTGCAGCAGAACGCTCACCGAGTCTGTTCCAGCCTTTCTTCTTACGATCCCGAATCTGCAAGAATCATACTCACCATTCCTGCATCCTGAATCTGCAAGAAGCATACTCACCATTCCTGCATCCAGTCGACAGCAGCACCTGCAGAGACAAGAAAAGCAGGTTAGCAAGGCAGCTTTAACTCGCAGTGCTACTCACCTGATCCATCGGCTGCGGTCATTTTCGGCACGCTGCACCTCCGCCTGCGAAGACAAAAGCATTGTCACTACTTACCGGCACTCCGTGAATTCTGGATTTCTTCACACTGCATCGCCGCCTGCGGCGATAAAAGCATGGTATCTACTTACGGACATTCCGCGGACTCCGGCGCTGCAAACCAACTTCTGAAAGACAAAAGAAGAGACATTAGACAGGTATTTACTTACGCCCATCGCGCTCTTTGCAATAGAACGCCTGCTCTTCAGCACGAACTACGCTGCAAGGAAAAGACAGTTAGAGCGCTTGCATTTACTCACGCATTTCCAGGCGCTTCACTTCATCTTCCTCAAGAGTCCTGCAAGACAAAAGGGAGAAAAGCATTATACGAAGTCCTGTTCAATGTTAAACGTGCCTTGCACCTAAAGACTATAAAGACTAAAAAGGTGTCTGGAAACTCACCGCTCGTGCAGTTAACGACGGTAACGGTCTTCTGAGTCCAAGAGGCCTATGTTTCACCAGTGAAGGAACTGGAAACAGCGCCCTGCACCAGACGCAGATGGAGAGCCCAGCATTCACCTATCTAAGGTGAGCACGTTGACCTGGGGGCTCTACGGAGAGGGAGAGAGAGGAAGAGGGACATTGAACAACCCAGACCATTAACCCCCATATTCTTTCACCTGCAGAAACCTCACCCTACGTGTTTGACACACATTGCGAAGAGGTTCGACCCCAGAAGCCCACCGGGTTCTGCACATCACCTTTCGAGTCACAGACACCTTCCTGCCAAGATCAGCGCCTCCGTGGGAATCAGGTGAGCGTTACACACCTCCGCGGCAGCCTGTGCTACCTCCTGTCCCTGCCCCTGCACTGCACCACTAGCACCAGTGGAATCCCCACTACCAGACCCCGTGTCTGTCCCTTCCACGGCCTCCTCCTCTACCAAACCCCCCACCAACCTGGATGACTCTGTGCCATCTTCCTCCGTCGGACCCTGTGGGGTCTCAGCTGCCCCTTCTGCTGCTGAGGAGTCCAACTCCGACCTCCGCCTCTTGGACCTACCCTCGGCAGCTGCGGCCTGGGATGCGGCACCGGACTACTCACTCCCTGACGAGATGACAACCTGGGCGGGGAGCCGGGCCATGCATCTCCGGCTGGCGTTGCGATCCTTGCCGCCTTGCTCCACAGCACCCTCTCCGCCCTCTTCATCAGTTGACGCTGCAGACAGGGAGATAGGACACAGGCATCAGTGCACTGCACAATGGACTGATACACACATGACAGTTGCACATGAGTGGCAGTGTCAAACTTCAGACATGACATCACAATCCCCAACACACATGTCATTTCAACTCACACACATGAGCAATTCCACAGCAATATCGCACCAGGCAGCACCATCCATACACATACAAAAGCATGAGCAGCTGAAGGTGAGCTTGACATCACATGAAACACGGGGAGTGCACAAGACATGACCACACGCCACCACACTTACATGCATGTGTACATCTCCACCAACTGTCACAGTGATGAGATCGCCATCCATGTCACATCTGGCATTCAGCCTTCTACATAACAGTGTCACATGCATCCATGTTGCATCACAGTTGCACACTTGTCAAATACACACACATGCACATGTACACAGTGCAGATACATGCAGCTCGAACCAACATCCATGTGTGACACCGCAACCATGGCCCTACAAAAACACATGTGCAACCTGCACACTACTGGCACACCACGATGCGCACAGCGTCCAATCAGTATGCATGTACACTTACCGCTGGACTCCAGACGGGTCTGCCTCTCAAGGACCTGGATGTGGAGCGCTGGGCATATGCGTTCCAGGACCCTCATTTGGTGGTCGGACAGGTGGCCCCGGCGCCCCTTGGCATCCGCTGCCTTCAAGAGGTGCCGGGCCTTGTCGAGGGTCCTGGACCTGAAGTCCTCCCAGCGCTTCTTGACATGTTTGAAGTCATGGACTGCCACCCCCTCCTCATTGATGGCAGTCACGATGTCCATCCAGATCCTGGTCCGTCCTTCATGGTCGGCGTGAGAACTTCCAAAGAGGGCATCATACTGCCCCAGGACTGGCTCCACCAGGACACCAACTTCCCTGGCACTGAAGCTGGTGGCCCTCTGCCTCTCTGGCTGGGGGTTGCCAGTGGTGCCAGATGGTGGTGTGCCCGACATGGCAACCCCAAAAGCAGGTGTGGGTGGGTAACTGGGTCCTGGGGCTGGGCTGTGGAGCGATGGTATCCCAGTCGGGAGTCTTCAGTTCCATCAGGGGTGGTCACAACAACTGCCCCCCTGCAGATGGCTGATGTGCAGGCAGCAAATAGCAGGGCACGAGGGCAGCAGGCAGGCAGGCAGCAGCAGATGGCAGGTGGGAGCGTGCTCGGGGCTCTGGGAAGCAGTAATTCGGCCTTCTGGACAGGAGAATTGTCTTCCGTGTGTTGTTGCATGGCCAGCATAATACGGAGTGATTTGGCATGTGAAAATCTTGCACGTCTGCGTGTAATTCGAGGAAAGGCCCTTAGCGTGTAAGCGCATCTGTGACGTTACACACGCGGGCGTTTCCTCGTGACGTGGGCATAGTGGTTCAGGGCGCGTGAAAAAACTGTACGTCCACGTGTGAATGCGTGTAATCCGAGTAAAGGGCCTATGCGTATGTGACATGACGCGCAAGGGCGTTTCCCTCAACACGGTTGCATGTTCATCATACACCTGCAAAACCTGCACGTCAGCTCATGTAATTGGAGGAAAGGGCCTTAGCGCGTACATGCATAAGTGACGTTGTACATGTGGGCCGGTTTAAAAGGTACGTGTAGGACGCCATTTCCTTGTACGTACTTTTCGTGGAGAGCGAGTGGGTGAATTCTGTATTTCTTGTCAGTTCACACGTGATTACTTCACAGCGTTTCAAGTTCGTACTCCCTGTTACCTCTAACAGCGTTCAATTTTTTTTGTTGGACCTGTTTCCTCAAACAGCGTTCACTTCTTCTTTTGTCCTTTCTCCTTAGAGAGCGTATAATTCTTCTTCTGGCGTGGGTGCTGCCAACGCGCACACGTGAGTCTTTTTTAAGTTCTTTTTCCAGGCAGATGGTGAGTCGCGCACGTATTTACCGACTGTGCTTGCCCCGTGTGTCGCGTTCCCCTTCAGAGGTCATTTTAGGCTGCGTGTATTACGCGTATGCTTAATTTTGTGTTTCTGGGCGCCACAGCCTAGTGCGGGTTCATTTTTCCACACACGTGGTCTACGAGGGGTTGCGTGCACGTTACTTTTTTTTTTCGGGGTGCCTGTGCGTTGCGTGACCCGTCATCTTTCCCCAGGGGTCACAGACAGCCTTGCTAGAGCACTAGGGTAAGAATTCCATCTAGTACCCTACCCCTTTCACCCCCAATTGCCCAGGACAATTGTTCACTGCTACTCCCATACGCACAAGAGCATCAGTGCCATGGTTGGGAGGCGACCAAGCGGTAAGGGAGGCAAAGGTGGCCGACCTCCAAAATGTGGGCATGGTGGGCACGGTAGGGGACGTGGCCAGGATTGCAGGGTGCCCCTAGATCCCCATGTGTGGAGGAGCAATCAGGGACACCCATGCCCCCTCCCCATGGTTGTGGGAAATGTAGCTGACACCATCCCAGCTCAGCCCTTGTTGGACCAGCCATTGTGGCACCTGAACCGGCACAGGATGACTCCCAGGCTGACTTCCAGGTCAGCAAGTCTAAGCCATGTGTGGCGGTGCAAGTTGGTGTCACCTGGCCACGTGGATCTGGGGCAGCTATGACATCTGCTGCCCCAAATAGGCAGGGTGGGGAGGCTGCAGGGGCATGCACCCAAGACTCTAGGCTCTGGCCAGCCGTAGGCCATGCACCCAAGACTCTAGGCCCTGGCCACAACCACTGCAGCATATCACACCCATAGATCACACCCATAGAATCAAACATTTTAACTGTGCTATATGGGCTACTGCATTTTTTATGTCCGCACAGAGCCACGGTGACCGCGGACATGACGAACACATCAGGGGCGACTGCCACCTAAACAAATTGAGAATTTGACACATCTCTTACTCCCCCACCCTCGCCAAGCACTCTTATACACCAACACACTCACCAAAGTTGTATTTCTCCCCCGTTTGTCACCGCTCTATCCGCGGATGTCTGCAGATCCAAGATGGCAGGTGCATCAAAACAATATGACGCACCTCACGCTTCTTTCCAGCCAAACAGCAAACACGTCCCATGTCCGCTGACATGTGGGATGTATTGACCCACTCCGCTGTGCTATGCGGCATCACCCTGCCAGTTATGGGGAACGAAACAGCAACAATGGCGGCAAAACCCTTGTGCGCGCCAAAAACCTGCCACCCATGGTGCATGTGCGGGGAATAGAGCACACCCTGCAGAAATGTGCCAGTAGGTCCCATGACCAGCAAACAGAGTGCAAACAGAGAAGCAGCACTGTGCAAGTGAAACCCCAAAATGTGCCTACAAATGTCATTTGCTTTGTTGCTAAAAACTCCAAAATGCCTATAACACAACACTTTTACATTCAAAATTTTGCCTGGTGCTAAAATTCATGTATCTAATGAAGCATTGTAAATATAAAAAGTCCTAATATGAAGAGCAAAACATTCATCAGAAAACTGGATTGTCTGTAAACTGACAGCATCTATGCCACAATATGGGTGCAGTACCCTTGGCCACCTGAATGACAGCTGTCAGAGTTACTGATGAAACTTTAAAAGTGAACTGAATCTCAAAAGCCTGCTGGATTAGCAAACATAAAAAGGAGTGTTGCCAAAAAGGAATACAGATCTTAGTTGTGTTTTTATCGCATAGATTTTAAGGCCAAGAAAATAATGAACTTATGTTTGATGCAACAAAGAAGGGCCTTCCTCTCAGCAGAAACTCACAAGGGAGGTGTTAATTGCAGGGTGGAACAGAATCTGGTCTACAGAGAGCTAAGGAACAATGGACATCCTCCAACCGAGGATATTGAAGGTGTGAAAGTCCGTAAAATTGCTGCAGCCCAGGAAACTCCTGGCTGACAGAAGCAAATTCCAAAGGAGGGGGCCACCACATGCTTCAAGGAGTGACAAATACTGACCATTTGGTGGTAACATGGTATCTAATGGATATTTTTAGAAGGGGTACACTTATTATCAAAAGGGGTGCAACATCTGAAAATGTCAGATTCATTAACCTAAATTTTAGCACTACCTTTGAAAACTTAGTACAGCCGTGTAGCTTTTTCTGAACAGGAATGGCAATAAATGTGGGTTTATGGGGTCTGTATTTCTGCGAGAATTGTGAAACTTTGTACACTCATTCCCATGTTAAACACCCACATTTGTGGAGAGTTGCTTAAAATGTGGAATTTGTGTTCATAGCGAAAAGGACAAAATTCTGTAGAAAGTTAAAACAAGATCCTACAGCTGCAAGATTTTGATGAGAAGATGCTACATAAAATATGGCATCTTTGTGTGTAATTTGTATAAAAGTGACGAATGTAGGAATGTGTGTTTAGTGGAAAATCCGATTTTGAGACCAGTGACTAAATGGGTGTCTCTGAGGACTGTAAAGAAAATCATAAAATGTGACATCAGCCTGCCTCGACCCAATTGCCCCAAATGCAAGGCGGAGATGAAGTGTTGACCCTATCCCAGCTCAGAGGGGCAAGCTTAGCTAAACCGGCCCCTACACCCCCTTGGTGATGTCATTTTTAAAGGATAAATAGAGACAGCTGACAGCACATAGGAACAGCCAGATCCATTCACTTTCCTGACTGCTGACGGAGCGCCCTGCTGCTGAAATCTACATCTTCTTTGTTCCAGACTCCAGAAATCTGGCAAGCAAAGGCCGATTGCATAGCGGAACCATTCTCAGCTTGGCCTAGGGTAAGCATCATAATACAGCCGGGCGTGCTGTTAATGCTTGCCTGGGGAACTGAAATATCCTCAGAACCAAGAAGGGCAGATCCGTTCCATTCCTATGCCGTGCTGTGACCAGAGCGCCTTGCTGACCCTGTCCAATCAATGGTCCAGCTGTCTGTCCCTGAAAGATCCGATTCAATGGTCCAGAATCCTGACGGTCCGAAATCTTAAATCCATTTGTTTTGTGAGTATTAACAGGAAGCTAGAAACTGTTGATTCACATGCATTATCTTGTCCCCTCCTAACCTCTGAACTATCCTTACTTCCATAATCAGTAATATTGTTTAAATCCGTAGTGAAATCTTATTCTCTCTATCTGTAAAAGTATAATTTTCCTAGTCATTTTGTGACTGTGATCTATTAATTTAATTTGAGTGACCAGCCTAGCGCTCTAAGGTGTACATTGAGGAACCAGGACTGAATCACAAATCACTCCTGATTCTTCCGTTGTGCTGTCCTGGTGGCTTAGTTTGGATGCTCTAGTCCATAGTCAATATTTTTCTGATTTTAAAACTAAAGCCTCTGTCCAAATCCGCGCCTATAATTTGAAAAACGACTTTCACTAAAACGTCTATAGCTCCCTCAGTTTTTGTGATACAAATGATGAAATCTCAACTCCTAATTGTACCTAACATCCATAGCTATCCATAGAATCCAAAACCGCATTTCAAAACAGTGTGATTCTCCCGTTATCGCGAATATCGCACACGGAAAAGTTTGCCACAAATTTTCATTTTGAGAAATGTTTACACGTGTGAAATAGCTTCCATTTGTTTCCTACTTAGATTTTAAGATTGCAAATGTTTTCTGCTGACTAAATAATTGTTTATGCTTGTGTGCAACAGTTCAAAGCGGCTCCGGTAGGAATTTAGATTAATTTAAGTATTTTTCCACACATTTAAAGTTCTTGCTCAGCCACTTTAAAAGTCATGCTGACAATTGAAAAGCCCACTTTGTTTTTCTCTTTCTGTGTAAGGGGGGAAGAGGGAAGTGAGACACTGTTTCATCTGTACTATTCCTGAATACCTGTTCTCCCCTGCCATCTCTTTGCGTTGCCTATTGGGGGTTGACGGGTGTTACAGGGGGAACCTCTAACCATAGTGCTATATGATCTGAACCAACACAAAAGTATTATTTCTGTGCTGCATTTGTTTAGCTCATTACTTATTTCTAGTGTATTAAAGATATTATTCAGTGTTCTGTCACTCCATTGGTGATTGTTGTATCTATTAAAATATATATGGTGATTTTGATTTTAAATAAGTAAATAAATAATACCTTTTACAAACCAGCCTGATTTCTGGTCCAGCGTGACCTGGGGTATTTTTAAGTAAGGGGTGTGATACGAGTGGTACATCTTTCATATAATTGAATCTATATATCAAATAAGTTTTTCCATTGTGCTGTACACTAGGCCGAGAGCAGAGTGTATCACCTGATTGAAACCCTTAACAGACATGACACAAGCCGATTAGCCAATTGGTGCCCTGTCTGCAGAGCGAACAGGGAAGTGTGTCTGCGGATCGGACATAGATATCACTCATTTTTTGTGAGCTACTTTTTTGTCATTTTAAAAAAAAACTAGTGGACAGATTTTCACCAAATTTACAAAAGCACACTTTCGGGACCAAGCCGCTGCTCCTGCTGCAAATTTGGTGAAAATCCGTCCAGCGGTTTGGGCTGTAGGCGTGAGCAAAGTTTTTTCCCCATTCAGTCTATGGGAAAAAAAGACATTTTGGGACCCCCTATAACTTTGCCTCCCACCCCCCTTACCAAAACTCCCCAAACTTGTATACTTTTTTTGCAAAGTTTGGTGAGGATTCATTCAGGGAGAGTGAAGTTATAAGCCACCCAAAAAATGCTCTTCCTATGGGATTAGCAATTTAACCATAACTACACGGCCACTACTGTGGGCCGTGTAATATATATTACATGGACGCAGTAGCGTCCATTTAGTTATGGTTAAGTTGGTGTTTCCATAGGAAGAGCATTTTTTGGGTGGCTTATAACTTCGCAAAGTTTGGAGAGGTTTGGTCCAGGGGGGGCAAAGTTATAGCGGGGGTCCCAAAACTTGTGTTTTATCCCATAGACATAATGGGAAAAAACTTTGCGCACGCCTACAGCCCAAACCGCTGGACGGATTTACACCAAATTTGCGGCAGGAGTGGGGGCTTGGTCCCAAAAGCATGCTTTTGTAAATTTGGTGTAAATCCGTCCAGTATTTTTTTTTTAAAATGACCAAAACGTAAGGCAAAAAAATGTGTGGTATCTCCGTTCGCTCCGCGGACAGACTTCCCGGTTCGCTCCGTGGACAGCGCCCCGATTGGCCGAGCGGACATGTGTCGTGTTCGCTGATTGGATGGCGTGGGGCGTGGATCGCGTCAGATTTTCTGTGGAGCCCGCCATCTTGCATTCGCCGTCGACCGCGGACAGCGCAGTGAAACTTGGATTAAAAATTGTATTTAGTGGAATGTGTTGGTGTGTAAGAGTGTTTGGGGAGGGTGGGGGAGTATGAGATAGGTTCAATGTTCTGTTTTTTTTAATGTGCTAGATGCTTTTGTTGTGTTCGATTTGTCTGCGGACAACACGGCTGTTCTGAAATTTTGTAGATATTCTAAATGGTGGGGTGTTCTGAGGACGGAGTATGTGTCCGTTTTGTTCGCAAGCAAGCTAAAATTGAGCTAAGAACACTCGCGGTGTCCTTAAATGTTCGTACATAAACAAAATGGGGGTGTCCTGAGAAAGCTGTCCCTATTGTATTCTGGCAAGTTGAATGTGTTCTAAGAACACTCGCAGTGTCCAGAAATGTTTGCAATTAAATAAAATGGGGGTGTTCTGAGAACGCTGTTCGTATTGTTCGTTGTCAGGGTGAAAGTGTTCTAAGAACCCTCCTTATGTCCGCTGATAGTAAAATTTCCTGAGGGGCTTACCCGACTTTTTGTCCACTAACGAAACGATAAATCAGGCTGCTGTGCGCCGAGATTATGTGATAATCCTATCACTTGCGCCATCGACTTGGCTGACCTGCTTTTGCGACACTAAATCATATGTTCCGCCCCTAAGCCTGACATTATCAAAGCCTTCATATTCCCCGCCTCTCTCCGTGACGTTACAGGGTGCGTAGCCAAACACGCTCAGTCGTCTCCAGTGCTACGCGACTTTACACAGAACCCGGAAAACAACACACATCATCTCTCAACACAGCGCGCCACAATTCGGAATATGAAACTGTGATTTAAAAGCAAACAGCAAGATTGTACAGTTCGTAAGTACATTTATTTGACATCAAATGTTTAGAGAATATTCAGCGATTTACATTTGTCTTTGTTGTCGATCCGCAAAAGTTCATCTTGAGCAATGCGCTGTTCCTTTGTGGTACAGAGGGTGTTAGATCAGCTTACAACACAGTGCGCCACAATTCGGAATATGAAACTGTGGTTTAAAAGTAAACAGCAAGATTGTACATTTGGTAGTACATTTATTTCACATCAAATGTTTAGAGAATATTCAGCGATTTGCATTTGTCTTTGCTGTCGATCAGCAAAAGTTCATCTTGAGCCACGCGCTGTTCCTTTGCGGTACACAGGCTGTAGGTTTATGATAAAAGAAGCGAATGGTCGCACTGATAATCGGAAGGCTGCTCCAACAACGAGGCATTAGGGTACACAGGCTGTTGATTTATGATAAAAGAAGCAAATGGTTGCACTGATAATCGGAAGGCTGCTCCAATAACAAGGCATTAGACCACCATAATGGTTGGTATGTTGCTTCTAGCCGCTAGTACTGCGTAAGGGCATATTGGTCCTTGGCGATTGTCCCATAAAATGGTGAGGGTCAAGAAGTTGCTTACATGGAGCTGCACCTGGCAGTTAAAGAAACCATCGGCTGGGGTCTGAAAATCGTGGCATTGACAATACGGAAGGACATACCTGTTTTAAAAAACATAAATTAGTCTCACCAGCCGATCTTCATTAAAAAATATTCATTTTATTTATTAGGGCGTGAAACTATTTGCTAGTGAGGATAGTGCAACAGAGTATGTTAACTTATTCCCATTAACCCACCCTCTGTCCTCTGCCTTTTTCAGAGCCCTCTAAGCGATAGGGGACCAATTCGGCGGTGATAGTGCGTGGTAGAAAACACTATGCCACATTGAACGAACAAGTACAACTTAACCTGGCTTTTACGCCACACTATTGTTATTATATTCCGGTATAAAATAATCTAAAGGGTTACTTACATTATATTGGCATTTTCCATTGTCTAAGCGTAGTGCAGTCCCAAAATACGACTCCGTCTGTGCCAACGATCTTTCTCATAGTGATATAATATATAAAAGTGGTTTCGTTTCAGAAATTTCATCCTTATCGTGTCTTATGTTTTTGCAACACTCCTTCAAAAGAAGTCTTTTAGCACGATCCTTGTCTGTCAAGGTCAAAAAACAATAGAACCTTATAGTGCGAGTCGTGGGCCTCTCCGGCACACAAGCAAAAAAAGGAAGTAGCTGACCTTCACTGTAAACGACCATAAATTCTTAGTTTGCAACATTCTGTGTACAGCCATCTCTGAGAAATTGCTTTTTACACTCCATCTTTGTATATAGTTTGCATGCTAATAAAAAAACTTTGTTAACGGGACGTTATGGTTAAGTTACGCTGCTAAAAACCTATGAAATTCAGTGAAAAAAACTTTGTTAAAGGGACATTATGGTTCCAAGTAAAACCGGAAAACTCCTTAAATTCGCCAGTTATGGTAAGCTAAGCAACCATAACTCGCGCCACCACCGTGCACTGCTAAGACTAACACCCACGACATCAAAGATGACATCACAAATGTCATTGATGACATCACTGATGATATCACATGTGTATGTACTTTTCATGATATATGTGTACAAGGGATTCTTATTATAATGTTGTGAAAAAAGTGTCAAGGATCATTGCAATAAATATCATACTCTAATTAGTGCATTGAACAATGCATTGATAGAAATAGCATTCTATTATGGGGTTCTATCAGGTATGCTAAGCTACTAATGCAGAAACATATCATTGTGTGCAGCGTACAAGATGAAGGTATAATATTCGTAATGTTAATATGTTGAATAATGAAATGATAATTGTTTTCTTAATAGATTTTTGTGTACTGTGAAATATGTAATAAGTAGCTAATAAAATCCATGCATTACATAATTGCATTACTATAGAGAAAACACAAAGAGACAAGAAGACATACCAATATACATACAGGGTAAATAGCAGCTTTGAAACAGAGAAATCATCATTTATTTGCATGAAAATAATGCTGTCTTTAAAGCTTGTGTCTTCCACGATGTATATGTTTCATATGATGTGACTGGACTCTAAGGGAATTACTATAAGAACCTACTTGTAGGATACGTCTACAAATAAAATACAATTTCTAGTTTCTGACTGTTACTGAAGAAAACCACGTGGCCTAGATATGTCAGCAAAAGAAAAAAGAGTGAGCCAGAAGAACACTCGCGGTGTCCTGAAATGTTCATACATAAAGAAATTGGGGGTGTTCTGAGGACATTGTCCGTATTGTTCGCTGGCAAGTTGCATGTGTTATAAGAACACTTGCGGTGTCCTGAAATGTTCGAAAATAAACAAAATGGGGGTGTTCTGACGACGTTCTCCGTATTGTGTGACTGCTTAGCTGTATGCAATGAGGGAATGGCACAGAGAGTGAAGTGGAAATGGTAGAAGGGCTGTCCAAGAGTTACGCGGTCCGCGGACACCGCGGCTGTCCGTGGACAGGGCGTGCTACAACCGGGGTTTTCCAGCAAATCCAGCATGGAAAGAAGACTGTAGGGATCATCCAATCAGATGTTGAGGTTGTGGATTTGTGTTGAAAGAGACTGTTTGTAGTGAAGATGGCAGAAGTGGACAAAGTCAGGGAGTTGGTGCTTGGAGATATGTTTGTGCATGGGGTACAACAGTATGCTCAATGCAGGCATGTTGCAAATAATTTTGATGTTAAAGGAGTGGAGGTGGTGTGGAGCACTGTGCCTGATTGCAATGTACAGGGAATTGTACAGGTTTGTGAAGATATGGGCAGGATGAACAGTCCCCATGTGGTAGTTTTGCACTATGGTGCTTTCCATTTGGGCTATGTCAGTGCCCCTACTTTGTTGGCATATTTGGAACACTTGGTTCAAGCAGTAATGAACATCCTTCCAAATGCCAAAGTAATTTTTTCTGGATTACTAACTAGGGCAATATGGGACAATTGTTCCGTTTTTTTGTCCTCAGCAAAACAATGCTAGGTGTGTAATCAACTGAGGCATGTGTGCCTTCATGCTTAGAGCTGGTATGTTCTTCTGTAACAATGAGAATATAGATTCCAGTAATGCTGTTTATTTTAAAGAAGATGGCATTTCCTTATCTTTTATGGGAAATGCCATGCTGTTTTGGAATGTAAGGGTTGCTTTGGAGAAGGTTATGTGAAGATTTTAGGAGTAAAGTAAGAAAAGAAAATACAAACTAACAGGTGTCTGTCAAGCATCTGCAAAAAAAACAAAAAAAGGCTCTTTTCAGAGCCAACCTCAAAGGGGAAATGGGGCACACTATTTAAATTTACATTCACCACGCTCAGATTTTCGATATGTCCGCGGACATGGCGGTAGTCCGCGGACATCGAAATCACTAGCTAGGGGTTCAGTATGTTCTATGTTACATGTATTCAAAGTCAGGGATACTATGGTTAAGTTGTGCTACTAAAAACCTATGAAATTCAGTAAAAAAACGTTGTTAAAGGGACGTTATGGTTAAGTTTCGCTACTAAAAACCTATGAAATTCAGTAAAAAAACGTTGTTAAAGGGACATTATGGTTAAGTTGTGCTGCTAAAAACCTATGAAATTCAGTGAAAAAACTTTGTTAAAGGGACGTTATGGTTCAAAGTAAATCCGAAAAACCCCTGAAATTCGGCAGTTATGGTAAGATAAGCAACCATAACGCGCGCCACCGTGCACTGCTAACACTAACACCCATAACATCTGTATATGTGAACATACCCTTTTAGCTACTTATTTAATAATGCAATATCACAATAAATATGAACTACACATCCAACTTTCTACAGTAGCGTACTATTT